>NW_006779087.1:767958-775476 GCF_000442215.2 Lipotes vexillifer | reverse complement strand
CCAAAAAAAAAAAAAAAAAAAAAAAAGAATTTAGATACAGGGCTTCCTTGGTGGTGCAGTGGTTAAGAATCTGCCTGGCAAGGCTGGGGACATGGGTTCAAGCCCTGGTCCGGGAAGATCCCACATGCCATGGAGCAACTAAGTTCATGTGCCACAACTACTGAGCCTGCGCTCTAGAGCCCGTGAGCCACAACTACTGAGCCCTCACGCCACAACTGCTGAAGCCCGCACGCCTACAGCCCGTGCTCCACAACAAGAGAAGCCACCGCAATGAGAAGCCCTCGCACCGCAAGGAAGAGTAGTCCCCACTCACCGCAACTAGAGAAAGCCCATGCACAGCAATGAAGACCCAACACAGCCAAAAAAATAAATAAATAAAACAAATTAAAAAAAAAGAATTTAGATACAATAAAATAAGAGCTAGGAAATAAATGAAAGAATGAATAAGAATAAATAGAATGAAAAGAAAGATGTCTGCAAAGCTGAAGAAAACCTGAAAAACAAAACACCACAATTAAAGATTCCATAAGATGTCAGAAACAGCAAGAAACAGAAGAGATACAAAGAAAACAGAATGAACGGAGTGGAGAAGGGCTTTCAGAATTTTAAAAAAAACCAAACAGATATTAAAGCAATTAGAAGATAATATTAGAACATAAAAATGATCCAATCTAAGGATAATTAGAATAAATATAATAAACTCAAAAAACATAGGGCTCAATAAAGGGAACAGAAAAAACATTCACAGATAATATACAGGAAAATTCCCTTAAAATAAGGGACCAGTATCATTCACTCCCCGCTGCCAATCCATCAGAAGAAATCCTATCTGTTCTACCTTATGCATACACCAGAACTGGACCGCTTCTTACCATCTCCACTTGTTACCACCCTTATCTAAGCCACAATCATTTCTTACCTGCATTGCTATGATCAAGACTGTAATAGTCTCCTAACTGGCATCCTGAGCCTTCTATTCTGCCACTCTCTGGCTTCTATTTCACAAAGCTGCTTTTAAAATTATAAGACACTCCACTGTTCAAAGCCCTCCAGCAGCTCCCTATTTCATTCAAGGTAAAAGCCAGAGCCCTTAGAGTGGCCTAAAAGGTCTTATCTGCTCTAACACCCTGTCCCCATCCTCGCTTTATCTCTCTGACCTCACGTCCTACTACTCTTCCTCTCAGGTACTCCACACCAGCCACACTGGCCTCCTTACTGTCCCTTTTATAACTTAGATATATTCTCACCTTAAGGCCCTTAAGGTGTTGCCTCTGCCAGGAATGTTCTTCCCCTAGATATCTACATGGAATACTTCCTCACCTCCTTCAGGTCTTTTCTCAAATGTTACCTTCTCTGTGGTTATTCATGAGAAACTACTGAACTTGAGGTAAGAACAGAGAGAGTCTGTGGCATTATTGCCTAAAGCTACTCCCATCCCCAGAGGTCAGTGGAAAAGGTAGTTCTACCAAGGTGGCGAAAGCCATGAAAACCAGCAGCTTCACTGACAGAGAGGGCTGACTTGATTTAAAGCAAAGCACAGAAAAACCCCACGCCTATCCGCATTGTCAGTAAGAGTTTGCATTCTTGGTGGCAAATGAAAAAGCAAGACCAAGGGCTCAGCGAGCCTGAGGTTGCTGTCATAGTGCAAGCAATGGACCAGCACACTAGACAGAAATTAAAAAAGGAAATCTGGAAACGAAACTTAAGGGACCTTGATAAATGCTCTACACATCTGCACTGGAGAGATTGGAAAGGGTCCACCAGGAGCCTGCATAAACAGGCAGAAAAGACACCAAAGGGCCCAGTAGAAAGTAAAAGTTAGGGCAGACTTTTAAACTGTCTGAACTTTGAAGGAGCTTGCCCAACACACACAATGATCAGCAGAGAGAGGAAGCCTTACTGGCTGAAGGTGTTTAGCACAATCTTTGACCAATCATTAACTGACCACTAAGCAATGCAGATACAGGTGTCACTCCAGGAAGCCAAACTTAAAAATTAAAACAGAAATTAAAAAAACAGAAACAAAACTGAGTAGATATCAGCAGTCACACACCAAAGAGAAAGATTCTACAGATTGAGTCCAGGCAAGTTACTTAAAAGACAACAATAATAACAAAGCAACAACAACCCTCAAAAGGGAAAAAAATCAGAACCCAAAATTGCTACAACATATTATGTAAAATGTCCATAGTTTCAACAAAGATTTATGAGATGTAAAGATGGAAGAAAGTGTGACCCAAACTGAGAAGGGAAAAAAGACCCCATGTGATTGCAAACATCCCTGTGTGGGCTCAATGCCAGACTTAGCAAACACAGACATCAAAGTGCTTTAAAAGACTAAAGAAAATTATATGAACAATGCCTTAAACAGATAGAAAATCTCAACAAAAAGACAGAAATCATAAAAAAGAGCCAAATGGAACTCTAGAGTTGAACACTAGAGCAGAATAAAAAATAAACCTGAAGCAAGAGCAAGAGAAATTATCTAATCTGAAGAGAGAGAAAAGAATAAAGAAAAACAAACAGGGCCTTAAAGACCTGTGGAACAAGTGTACCAACATACACGAACTAGGAGTTCCGGAAGAAGTGGAGAGAAAGGATAGAAAGTGACCAAAAACAATACAAACTGATTTTTTAAATTAATCTACACGTTAAGAAGCTCAATGAACCACAACTACAAAAACACAGAAGTCCGTACCTAGACGTGGAGTCAAACTGATGAAAGCCCCAAACTGAAAATCTTGGGGGTAGTAAGAAAAAAACAACCCATCATTTACAGGGAAGCAAAGAGATAACTAGTGGCTAACTTCTCATCAGAAACAAGGGAGGCTAGAAGGCAGCGAGACGACATATTCAAAATGCTGAAAGGAAATATTGTCAAGCAAGAATTCTGTATCCAGATAGCTAAACTGTCTTTCAGAAATGAAGGTGAAATAAAGACATCCCCAATAACTCAGAGAATCCACTGACACCAGCTGGTAGCTTAAATCCACACAAAGAAATGAAGAGCACTGGAAAAAGTAAATATATGGGTAAATATAAAAGAATGCGTTTTAAAAATTTTATTCTCTCATACAGAGTGAAGTCAGAAACAGAAAAACAAATATCTTATATTAACACATATATGTGGAATCTGAAAAAAACTGGTATAGATGATCTTAACTACGAAGCAGAAATAGAGACCCAGACGTAGAGAACAAACATATGGATATCAAGGGGCAAGTGGGGACGGGGGGGTTGGATGAATTGGGAAATTGAGGCTGACTATCGATAGTATGTATGAAATAGATAAGTAATGAGAACGTACTGTATAGCACAGGGAACTCTACTCGATGCTCTGCGGTGACCTAAATGAGAAGGAAATCCAAAAGAGAGGGCATATATATATATACACACACGTATAGCTGATTCACTTTGCTGTACAGTATAAACTAACACAATACTGTAAAGCAACTATACTCCAATAAAAAAAGAATAAAAAAATTATTCTCTTAAATTATTTAAAAGACAAGATTGTATAAAGCAGTAATAACACTGTACTGTTGGGTTTATAACAAATATAGATGATATATATGACAATAACTGCACAAAGGAGGGGGAAAGACAAGCTATCTTATAGAATTAAACTAGTACTAATCTAAAGTAGACTTTGGGGACTTAACCTGGTGGCGCAGTGTTTAAGAATCCACCTGACAATGCAGGGGGCCCGGATTCGACCCCTGGTCCGGGAAGATCCCACATGCCTCAGAGCAACTAAGCTTGCGGGCCACAACTACTGAAGCACGCGTGCCTAGAGCCCGTGTTCCACAAGAGAAGCCACCACAATGAGAAGGCTGGGCGCCGCAACAAAGAGTAGCCCCCACTCACCGCAACTAGAGAAAGCCCACATGCAGCAAACGAAGATCCAATGCGGCCAGAAACAAAACAAAACAAAACAGTATGGTATTGGCATAAAGACTGAATTTAGATGAATGGAATAGAATACAGAGCCCAGAAATAAACTGTCACATGTATGGTCAAATAATTTTTAACAAAGGCACCAAGACCACTCAATGGGGAAAGAATAGTGTCTCCAACAAATGATGTTTGGAAAACTGGATATCTACATGCAAAAGAATGAAGCTGGACCCATCACTTACACCACATACAAAAGCCAACTCAAAATGGATTAAAGACCTAAACATAAGATCTAAGACTCCTAGAAGAAAACACAGAGGAAAAGCTTCATGACGTTGAATTTGGCAATGATTTCTTGAATATGACACCAAAAGCACAGTTAAAAAAGCAAAAACAGACAAACAGGACCATGTGAAAATTAAAAACTTCTGTACATCAACAGAAATAATCAACAGAGTGAAAAAGCAATCTATGGAATGGGAGAAAATATTTGTAAATCATTTAACTGATAAGAGGTTAATATCCAGTAGATATAAAGAACCCCTACAACTTAACAACAGAAACATAAATGACCAACTTAAAAATGGGCAAAGAACTTGAACAGACATTCTCCAAAGGAGATATGCAAACGGCCAAAAAACACATGAAAAGATGCTTAACATCACTCATCATTAGAGAAACACAAATCAAAACCACAATGAGATATCATCTCATACCCATTAGGATGGCTGCTACCAAAACCAACAACAACAACACACACACACACACACACACACACACACACACACACACAAAATCCCAGAAAATAAGTGTTGCTGAGGATGTGGAGAAATTGGAACTCTTGTGCACTATTGGTGGGAATATAAAATGGTGCAGCCACTATAGAAAATAACATGAAGCTTCCTCAAAATTTAAAAATAGAACTACCATAAGATGCAGCAATCCCACCTCTGGGTATATATCCAAAAGAAATGAAAGCAGGATGTCAAAGAAATATTTGCACATCCATGTTCACCGTAGCACTATTTATCAATGTAATAGACAAGAGGTGGAAACAATCCAAATGTCCATTGATGGATGACTGGATGAACAATATGTGGCATATACATACAATGGAATATTATTTGGCCTTAAAAAAGGAAATCTTTATACATGTCACGATGTAAATGAACCCTGAGGACATTATGCTAAATGGAGTTTCAGTCATAAAAAAGAAAAATATTGTAAGATTTCACTTACATGAGGTATCTAAAGTAGTGAAATTCATAGAAACAGAAAGTAGAATGGTGGATGCCAGGGGCTGTAGGGGAGAGGGAAATGGGATATTGTGATTTCATAGGTACAGGCATACCTTGGAGATACTCCAGGTTCAGTTCCAGACCACCACAGTAAAGTGAACATCGTAATAAAGCAAGTCACAGAAATTTTCTTGGTTTCCCAGTGCATATAAAAGTTATGTTTACACTATACTGCAGTCTATTAAGTGTACAATAGCATTATGTCTAAAAAAATGTACATACCTTAATTTAAAACTACTTTATTGCTAAAAGAATGTTAACCATCATCTGATAATGCAAGATTGCCACAAACCTTCAATTTGTAAAAAAATGCAATTATCTGCGAAGTGTAATAAAGTAGAACACAATAAAACAAAATATGCCTATAATTTCAGTACTGTTGTGTCTCAGGGAATAGGGAGGCCTGAGGAGAGGGAGAGAGACAGGGGAATGGCCAGTTGGTGGAGCAGTCAGAACACACACATTTATCCATTAAATCTGCCTCCCATATGGGCGTGGTTTGTGGCGCTCCAAAACAATTACAGTCGTAACATCAAAAATCACTGATCACAGATCACCATAACAAATACAGTAGGGTGAGCGCCCTCGCCAGACTGGTTAAAGGCACGGCCGGTCGTGCGCGCCGCTGGAGGGGCGCGGGCTCAGAGGGCACCATCAGACCTGAGGTGGCAGCCGGAGCCCGGGAGGCGCGGGGACACGTCTGTCACTGCCCCGGGGGACGGCCCCCGGGGACCACCGCCACCTCGAGGGCCAAGAGCCAAACACCATGGAGACCTTGGATCCTGACCCCCCCAGGATGCTGAGCCCAGCAGAACTGGAAGCGAGATTTTAAATGCATGAACTGGGGGACTGTGTCCGACTCATCTTTCCATCTTGGGCTCCCTCACAGTGCTTGGGACATCATGACAACAGTAAGAGGAAGAGGAGCTTATCAAATACTGTTAAGCTTGAGCATGGAGGTGACCGACAAACCTTTGGATCAAAGACCTTTGGGTCTCAGCATCCTGTAAGGCTTTATTTACCTCTTTCTAAGCATCAAGAGTATCTGCAGAGTTCCGGGGTGAAGGTGCTGGCCAGTTTCCCTATGCAAGCCACCATTCACCTCTACAGTGACAAGTCAGATTCAGATGAGGAGCAGGAAGAAAAACCCAGCCCTCTGACCTTCAGTGCCAGGAGGCGGAAGACAGCCCAGGAGGAAAGGGCAGAGACCGGCTGACAAACCCAGGACGGCAACCAGGAGTCCGCGGTGGCCTTGGTGGTAAGGGTCTGCTCCCCAACCCTGACTCTCCGGAGGATGCTGGGTGCCCTTCATCCCAATAAGTCTGTCTCTCCTACCCCAGACCCACCTCACATGTGCCCTGCAGGACAGCCCTTGGGGACAGCCTCGCCAGGACACTTTGCCTTTCAACTGGGTATACAAGGACTTGACTTTCTCTGGCCAGCACCCCACTCTGGCAAAGACTCAGCTTTTACTCATCCTTCTACTAGTGATTCTTTGTGCCTAATTTATACCTTTGAGAAAGGATTCTAGGACCAAGAGGTTTGTGTCCAAACCTCAGGTGGGGCCAACTTTCAAAGCACGTTCAGCAATGTCACTGTGCTGATCAAAGGACAGATTAGTCCATATCGATTAATAACTCACCCACGCCTCTCACTTAACCTGAGACCCTTTATTTGGCTATTTCCACTTTTGTAAAAATGATTCAGATATTGTCCAAGGTTGATGTGGTTGCTTAGTGGCATTCTGAAAAAAAAAATTATTTATGAAAAACACACGAACACACTGAATAAATTCCATAAAAGCAACAAAAATAAAAAGACAAGAATTTGGGTGGAGGGACCATTCTGGATAAAAAACATATATGATTCTTGTCTAAGGGCTGTGTGTATGAATAGAGAGACAAGCTTTAACTCTTAGTTGGGGACTGCTTTGGGCTTATTACTTGAATAGAATAACACTGTTTTCAATCAAGGTACCTAATGTAACATTATTTTCAGCTTTTTATATTTTGATGACCAAATGAGTGTGTTCGTCAAGGTTTTTTACTTAACTATTTTACATTTGGTTGTCTTCCCAGTTTCTACTTGAAATAAATATTCTGAGAGACACACACAAAAAAACAAATACAGGGCTTCCCTGGTGGCCCAGTGGTTGAGAGTCCGCCTGCCGATGCAGGGGACACGGGTTCGTGCCCCAGTCCGGGAAGATCCCACATGCCGCGGAGCGGCTAGGCCCGTGAGCCATGGCCGCTGAGCCTGCGCGTCCGGAGCCTGTGCTCCGCAACAGGAGAGGCCACAACAGTGAGAGGCCCACGTACTGCAA
>NW_006779087.1:714520-767880 GCF_000442215.2 Lipotes vexillifer | reverse complement strand
AGAGCACAACAGCAAAAAAAAAAAAAAAAAAAAAAAAAACCAAATACAGTAAAAATGAAAATGTTTGAAATATTGGGAAAATTCTCACAATGTGACACAGAGACAACAAAGTGAGCAATGCTGCTGGAAAAATGGCACTGAGAGATTTGCTTAATGCAGGGTCGCCACGAAGCTTCAATTTGTAAAAAATGCAATATCTGCAAAGTACAATAAAGCAAAGTGCAATAAAATGAAGGGATGCCTGCAGAAATTTTCCATTTTACAAGACAAAAAATTTCTAGAGATCTGTTCAACAACTATGTAAATATACTTAACACTACTGACCTGTACATTTAAAAATGGCTAAGATGATAAATTTTATATTACATATTTTAATTTTTTTCTTAATTTTCAGGAATATACTGATTTGGAAAAAAAAGAAAAAGAGATGAAAAATGTTAAATGTGGATGGATTAGCATAAATCCATCACTACTCATGGAAATCCAAGCCAAAGCACATGCTCCACTGAGGTTGAATATATAGCCTTAGTATAGATGCAGTATAGCGAGTGGATAAGTGAGGGCTTAAAAGCCAGACTGCCTGGGTTCCCATCCCAGCTCCACCATCTCCTAGCTAAACGACTACAAGCAAGCTACTTACCTTCCCTGTGTCTCCATTTCTTTATCTGTAAGATGCAAATAATGCTAGCATCTTCCTCACAGGACTGTTATATGGTTTAAATGAGTTCATACAGATGTAGCACTTAAAAGAATGCCTGACACTTATTGACAACCAGTCAATAAACACTGGCTGATATTAACTGCAATGAAAGATGTGTCCCCTAAAACTAAAAGGTGTTAAGAATCATAGTTTATACAAGTTACTTAACAAAAACTAATGGGAACTTTACCAAGACTATGGGTTACTAGCAGTAGGTCATAATTTCAGGTATTGTTAGAGCTTTAGAATGGCAACTCCATCAAATTTAGATGATGTACAATTAGGAAATCAGAATGATCCAAAGTACTCTAAAGATATAGCGGGTATAATTTTCAAGTCTTGGGGTATATAACTTTTCACACTGGCATGCATTATAAGGACCTGACAACACGAGCAAATAAAAGGTAAATTGGGCTACACACAAAGGTACTTGTAGTTATTTTAAATTGAAAATACAGATTGTTACAAAATGTACCTATGAATAGAACCAGGGAAAAAGGAAGGACAGATGAGGAAGGAAGGAAACATAAGAAAACTAACTGCTCATCTTCCATAACAGGATTGCCCCTAAAAAGATTAAAAAGTCAGTACAGCCATGCTATGAAGAAATATGGAGTTTAATACCAGAATAAATGGTCGTTAATTACCCATGGACAGCTAGAATAGGGAATCATGGGGGAGAGGACAGAGAAAGCAAGACTTTTTTTTTTTAAATTATTATAAGCTTTGTGATACTATTTGACTTCTTTTTTTAAAATAAATTTATTCATTTATTTATTTATTTTTGCGGTATGCAGGCCTCTCCCTGTTGTGGCCTCTCCCGTTGCGGAACACAGGCTCCGGACGCGAAGGCTCAGCGGCCATGGCTCACGGGCCCAGCCGCTCCGCGGCATGTGGGATCTTCCCGGACTGGGGCACGAACCCGTGTCCCCTGCATCGGCAAGCGGACTCTCAACCACTGCGCCACCAGGGAAGCCCCTATTTATTTTTATTTTTGGCTGTGTTGGGTCTTCGTTGCTGCACGCAGGCTTTCTCTAGTTGCAGCGAGCGGGGGCTACTCTTCGTTGTGGTGCATGGGCTTCTCATTGCAGTGGCTTCTCTTGTTGTGGAGCACGGGCTCTAGGTGTGCGGGCATCAGTAGTTACAGCACTTGGGCTCAGTAGTTGTGACTCACAAGCTCTAGAGCGCAGGCTCAGTAGTTGTGGTGCACAGGCTTAGTTGCTCCGTGGTATGTGGGATCTTCCCGGGCCAGGGCTCCAACATGTGTCCCCTGCATTGACAGGTGGATTCTTAACCACTGCGCCACGAGGGAAGCCCACTATTTGACTTCTTATACCATGTACAGTCCAGTCCTCCATTATCTGCAGTTTCTGCATTCTCGGATTCAACCAACCAAAATCAAAAATATTCAAGGGAAAAAAAAATCCAAAAAGTTCCAAAAAGAAAAATTTGATTTTGCCACGCCAGCAACTATTTACATAACATTTACATTGTATTGGGTATTATAAGTAATCTAGAGATGATTTAAAATATACAGGAGGAAATGTTTAGGTTATATGCAAATACTATGCCATTTTATATAAAGGGACTTGAGCATCTGCAGATTTTGGTATCTGTGGGGGGGTCTTGGAACCAATCCTCAGCAGATACTGAGGGAGGACTATACGTTTATACTTAGATTAAAAAATACTTAGCCTATTTTATGCACTTTGAAACTACTAAAACACTGATTTTTACCCTGACAAATGTCCAAAATGATTACACACACTGGTAGTAAGACTATGGAGAAAACAGGCTACCTCACACCTAAGTGAGAATGTCAATTTGTACAATACCTATGAAAAACAACTAGACAGTAGTTATCAAAATTTTAAATACAGGCACTTCCCTGGTGGCGCAGTGGTTGAGAATCCGCCTGCCAGTGCAGGGGACATGGGTTTGATCCCTGGTCCGGGAAGATCCCACATGCCATGGAACAACTAAGCCTGTGCACCACAACTGCTGAGCCTGCACTCTAGAGCCCATGAGCCACAACTACTGAGCCCAAGAAGCCACAACTACTGAAGCCCATGCTCCACAACAAGAGAAGCCACCACAATGAGAAGCCCGTGCGCCACAATGAAGCGTAGACCCCGCTCGCCACAACTAGAGAAAGCCCGGGCGTAGCAACGAAGACCCAACACAGCCAAAAATAAATAAATAAATGAATTTATACCCCCCCCCAAAATTTTTAACACATATACTACTTGACCCAGCAAAAGAATTTCTAGGAATTTACCCTACAAGCATATCTGCAAATGTGTGGAAAGGTATGTTCAAGGTTATCAAATGAAACAACATTTATTAGAGCAAAAGATTGGAAACAACTTAATTGTCCATCAGTGGAACACTAGTTTAATGAATTATGGTTTATTCATACAATGAGATACTATGCAAATGTTTTTGAGGAAAGAGAACGTTCTTTTACGTATTGATATGATATATTGTTAAATGAATATGATGGGGAGAATATATTTATACTATCATATATACATAAATATATATGGAAGGATAAACAAGAAACTAGCAACAGTGATGATCCGTTGAGGAATGGAAACTGAAAAAATAGGAAACTCGGGTAAGAAAGACTTTTCAATCGGCCTTTTTCTATTTTGGCATTGGAACCATACAAGCATCTTATCTATTGAAAAAATTGTAATACTTTTTTTAAAAAAGATCCCTTCCTAGTAAATTAAACCAAAGCTGAAAACCCTCAGTTTAACCTAAATAACATTTGTTTCAACTTAGAAATCCAATCAACGGGTTCAAGAAATGTGTCAGTAAGAACCTACAAACACTAACTTCTAGACCTGCAGAATAACAACCAAAAACAAGAAAATGGGGAGTTCCAAATAAAAATATTTTTCCTGACTTTTAAAGGCTTGGGTTATGAGAAAGTAACCAAGAGTTCTTATTCCACAATACCATTTTTGCCAATAATTATTCTCATTAGCTTTATAAAGGAATATGAAAAAGGAGAAGAAAAAAAAGAAAAAGGAGAGAGACCCAAAGTAATGCAATGATATATTCTAAAAACTAATTAGGAACAAAGGAGATGATTTCCTTAGGTCAAAAAGGTGAATGTGAGACATTTCCATAAGTCTGTTTTCTCAACAAAGTCTTTATTCATTGGCACTAACTTTCCAACCCATATGTCATTCTAACCCCAAAACTCCCATAATTATAAGGTCTGATCACCACAAATTTTATTTTGGAAAATGGAATTTACATTTAGAAAAACCAATAAATTCCTTTTTTAAAATATAAACCTTGAATTGGAACAACACAGAATTGGAAATTGGAATAAAATAGAATTTCTTGAAATTTAAAATACATTCTAAGTGGAAAATCAGAAACCATGTGATAGCACAACTCCTCTTACTACTATTAAAAGACACAGGACCCTCCAAATTGCTTAACATTAGTCATTCAGTGGCAGCTGTAAGTGTGGGAGTAGAGGGGGCTCAAAAGGAGCAGAGCAGGAATACATACAAGTTTGTCTTTTCCTATTTCACTGCTAGCTGCATGGTGAGTTGTCTGTACCCTCCTCATGCAAGTGGCTGTAACCCAAGCCCAATCAAGCCAAATTATCCTCAGCTGTATAAATTCTTCAATAATGGTTTTAAACAATACTGTTCTTTTAATCCTCACCCCCTCCACACACATATAAACTCCATTCCTTCCATGTCCCCAAAGCACAGATGCACAAACAGCACAAGGGAATGGAGGCAGCTATTAGGCAAAAACAAAATAAGGCAATTAAGAGCTATATTCACTGATTCTAATCCATAAAGGGAAATTTCACACATATAGAAAAAGTGATTTCTAATACACCTTCTAACTTGAAAAAATTATTAACTGATCAATTAATAAGTATTTAAGATAAATTACTATGTGCCAATACTTGACACATACTTAAATATGGATAAACCTTGAGGACTTTATGCTTAGTGAAATAAGCCAGTCACAAAAAAGACAAATACTATATGATTCTACTTATATGAGGTACTTAGAGTAGTCAAATTCATAGAGACAAAGTTGCCAGGTGCTGTGGGGTAGGAGAATGAGGAATTATTGTTTAATGGTACAGAGTTTCAATTTGGGGAGATGAAAAAGTTCTGGAGATGAACAGTAGTGATAGTTGTACAACAATGTGAATGTACTTAATATCACTGAACAGTACACTTTAAAATGGTTAAAATGGTCAGTTTTATGTTATGTGTATTTTACCATGATTTTTAAAAATTTTAATGCAATAAGAAAAAAAATTATGAAAGAAAAAATTGATTGCTTGACCCAGCAAGAAACTCCTAAAAGAAGAAGGGAAAAAGGAAAAAAAGCACGAAAGCACAAATATCAATATTATTAATATCAGGAATTTTTTTAAAAAGCATAGATCTTACAGACATTAAAATACAAGACAAAAATAGAAACAACCTTATGTCAATACATTTGAAAACGTAGGTAACAAATTTCTTAAAAAACACGTTACCAAACACAGGCAAAAAATAGAAAATGTAAATAGTAACTATCTCTAAAAGTAACTGAGGTTATAATTTTAAATTCTCTCATAATGAAAAGGCTCTCATCTCTGATCTATTGATGATAGAGTATAAATTGGTATAACTTCTTTGGAATATAGGCATTATTTTGTAAACTAGAACATTTATCAATCCTATAACCCAGAGATCACATTCCTAAGTACCAAGAGAAATTCTTGCTCATGGCACACCAGAAAACATGTAGAATTCATAACAGTAAGAAATGGAAACAACCCAAATGTCATCAACAGGAAATGAATAAACTGTGATGAATCCACTAAATGAAGTATTATATGGCAGAGAAAAATGAGTCAACTATTACAACTGTACACAACAATATAGATAAATCTTAGCAATATAATGTAAAGCATTAAAAAAGAAAAGAAAATCAATTCCCAGATTGCATACACATATTCTTTACAAAAAAAACTAAATACAACTAACACTAGACAATATATTATTTAGACACAAACATACACCTGATAAAACTATTTTTTGAAAAGGCAATGGAAAGAGTAAAAAAAAAAAATTAGAGTATTTACCTTGAAAGGCGAGAGGAGAACATGTAAGACTGTCAATATTCAATATTAAACTTCTCAGGTTAAATGGTGCGTTTATGAATATTCTATATGATATTTTTTAAAACCAAATACACGACATAAACAAAATGATAAAAATACATGGTAGAGTTTTTTTTTAAAGGGCCATCGAGGGATGTGGAATAACTGATTCTCACACACTGCTAGTGGGAGTGTAAAAATCTATTTAGTAAACCTACTAAGGCTGAACATAAGCATATCCTACAACCAGATGTCCTACTACTAAGTATATGCTCAACAAAATGCATGTATATGTGCACCAGAGACATGTACGAGAATGTTTATAGCAGCACTATTTTTAAGAGTCCAAAACTAGAAACAAATGTTGACATCTATCAATGACAGAATGGATAAGTAAATTGTGGTATATTTACTGAACAGAATACTATATACCGCAATACAGAAAAAGAATGAGCTACTGACAATAACATGGATCAATTTCAAAACCAATGCTAATAGACATATATATACTACCATATGTAAAATAGATAGCTAGTAGGAAGCAGCCGCATAGCATAGGGAGATCAGCTCCGTGCTTTGTGACCACCTAGAGGGGTAGGATTGGGAGGGTGGGAAGGAGACGCAAGAGGGAGGAGATATGGGGATATATGTATATGTATAGCTGATTCACTTTGTTATAAAGCAGAAACTAACACACCATTGTAAAGCAATTATACTCCAATAAAGATGTTAAAAAAAAAACCAATGCTGAGAAAAATGTCAGATGCAAAAGAGTGTATGTTGTATGATTCCATTTATATGAAGTTCATACATAAGCCAAACTAATCGATAGTGATAGAAGTCACAATAGTAGTGGGAAAGAAACTGGATCAGGGTACAGGAAGGCTTCTAGGATCCTGGTACTATTCTATTATCATGATCTGAGTATTTATTATACAGGTCTGTTCACTGTGAAAAAATTCATCTAGTTGTACCCTTAAGCATTTTGCATTTTACTTTATGTATATTACATAAAACTTTAACAAAAAAGAAAATGAACTAAAGACATCCTTTTGCCTCTTAACGGCACAATTTAACAGATACTCTTCATTCCCTCTGCCAGGCACTGACCAATATCCCTGGCTGAACACTGGCAGCTAACAGGTAACACTGACATTGGGGCATTCTGCTCCCCCTATACTATACTGAGTCTGATGTATTTGTTCTCAAACCTACTTAATTCCAGTTGTGTCCATAATTACAATTACATGATTGTAATGAAATACTAAATACATTAATGAACTACAAATGAGAGAAATGCTGTTTCTTTGAGAACGAAGTTGAAGGCTCTGGAAGACTGAATATAAATCATTTGAAAAACCGTCCTCGGGACTTCCCTGGTGGCGCAGTGGATAAGACTCCGCGCTCACAATGCAGGGGGCCTGGGTTCGATCCCTGGTCAGGGAACTAGATCCCGCATGCATGCTGCAACTAAGAGTTCGCATGCCACAACTAAGGAGCCCACGTGCCGCAACTAAGACCCTGTGCAACCAAATATTAAAAAAAAAAAAAAATTCTCAACTTAAGTGTGGGTGAGACACATAAATAACCTTGGGGAAAAATTAGAAATCTAGGAGGAGTCTATACTCATTGCTTCAAGTCTTTAAGAGTTCTCACTCCACTTAGAAAAACTAATTGGAAGTTGTAAGCAATGCATCATGGGCTGCAATTAATGCCAAATAGATGAAGAACTCTCATCAGCAAACTCATAACATAATATATCAAAAGGTTGGTGAAGGGCTTCCCTGGTGGCGCAGTGGTTGGGAGTCCGCCTGCCGATGCAGGGATGCGGGTTCGTGCCCCGGTCCGGGAGGATCCCGCATGCCGCGGAGCGGCTGGGCCCGTGAGCCATGGCCGCTGAGCCTGCGCGTCCGTAGCCTGTTGCTCCGCAGCGGGAGAAGCCACAGCGGTGAGAGGCCCGCGGACCGCAAAAAAAAAAAAAAAAAAAAGAAAAAAAGGGTAAACAAACATACATTTATTTGTTTTAAGCAAAAATAAAATGCTTATATGTATGTATCATTTTTATATCTTGCTTTAACCAATTTTTTCAGTTAATAGTAAACTGTATAAGATTGGATGGTACTGAATAAGAAGACTTCTACTATAATCCAAGAAAGCTTGCTCTAATTACTTTTGGCAAACTAATACTATCTACTAGATAGATAAAGCTAAAATTTTAACTGTAGGGAATTCACTGGAGGTCCAGTGGTTAGGACTCCGCACTTTCACTGCAGGGGGTATGGGTTCCATCCCTAGTTGGGGAACTAAGATGCCACCAGACGCATGGCCAAAAAAAAAAAATTAACTGTAAACAAGTCTACTCATTAAAACGGCAAAAGAGAAATCAAATTCACCAAAGCTGAGATGCTATATTTAAAAGAATATGCCAGGACTTCCCTGGTGGTCCAGTGGTAAAGAATCCACCTTCCAATGCAGAGGACGGGGGTTCGATCCCTGGTCCGGGAACTAAGATCCCACATGCCATGTGCCGCAAACTACAGAGCCCACGTGCTCTGGAGTCCATGCACCGCAACTAGAGAGAGAAAACCCACACGCCACAACTAGAGAGAAGCCCGCGCGCCGCAACAAAAGATCCCTCATGCCACAACTAAGACCCAACACAGCCAAAAAGAAATTAAATAAATAAATAAAATAAAAGAATACGCCTCTGGTGCCATATTAGCTATTATTGTTAACAAAATGGCAGCACAGTTACCCTATCTCAGCATAGTCTGGTTAATACAATAAAGGTCTTAGAAGAAGACAGTTGCTGAAAGGACTACCTGGGGCTCAAGGACCAAGGTCTGAGTATCACTGAACTGGAAAAACAATGGTCTGAGTGCTCTTGATAGAAGAAAACAGAAAAGATACTTTTGCTAATAAATTTGCCTTGAGAGTTAAACTTTCTCTAAAACACAGTAAGTAAAATTTCTTTCTGGAATCTGATACAAACCATGGGTTTCTGAAAAAAAAAAAATTCTCGTTATACATTAGCATCCAGTTAGACTGAATTCTGGCATAATGGTTTCTTACCAGATTTCTTTAAAAGCATTGATCGAAAGCATTAGAGAGCCCTCAGTGATAGTACTCTAAAGCTTCTCATTTCATTCATTATTCAACTAATATTCACTGAATGCCTACTACATTCTAAGCCTTGTGTGAGTCTGATTGGGAGGGTGCTGTTTCAGATTCAGGGGAAAATTATGGTATATCAGAATGCAGGGGTTTAATGAGAGCAGGTGGTGGAAAAATGGCAGCCAAACCCCTTACCTATTCAACTGAGCAGTCTGACAATAAAGGAATTAACGAAATAGAGTATTAGCCAGAGTTCTAGAAAAGCCAAGCAAAAGGGGTTTTCCCCTCAAGGGTTTACCCCTTAAAAAGGAATGCTTTTTCAAAGAGGTCAAGGAAGGAACCCTCCTCCACTGTTGGTGGGAATGTAAATTGGTACAACCATCATGGAGAACAGTATGGAGGTTCCTTTAAAAACGAAAAATTGAGCTACCATATGATCCTGCAATCCCACTCCTGGGCATATACCCAGAGAAAACCATAATTCGAAAACATACATGCACCCCAATGTTCACTGCAGCACTATTTACAGTAGCCAGGACGTGGAAGCAACCTAAATGTCCATCGACAGACAAATGGATAAAGAAGATGTGGTACATATACACAATAGAATATTACTCAGCCATAAAAAAGAATGAAATAATGTCATTTGCAGCAACATGGATGGACCTAGAGACTGTCATACTGAGTGAAGTAACTCAGACAGAGAAAAACAAATATCATATGATATCACTTACACCTATATGTGGAATCTAAAAAAAAGGTACAAATGAACTTATTTACAAAACAGAAATAGAGTCACAGATGCAGAAAACAAACTTATGGTTACCAGGGGGGAAGTGGGGGGAGATTGGGATTGACACATACACACTACTATATATAATACAGATAACTAATAAGGACCTACTGTATAGCACAGGGAACTCTTCTCAATACTCTGTAATGACCTTTATGGGAAAAGAATTTTTAAAAGAGTGGATGTATGTATATGTAAAAAAAAAAAAAAAGAGGAGAAGGAAAAATCAAACATATTAATACTACAAAGAAGGGCTTCCTTGGTGGCTCAGTGGTTAAGAATCTGCCTGCCAATGCAGCGGACAAAGGTTCGAGCCCTGGTCCGGGAAGATCCCACATGCCGCGGAGCAACTAAGCCCATGTGCCACAACTGCTGAGCCTGTGCTCTAGAGCCCGTGAGCCACAACTACTGAGCCCACGTGCCACAACTACTGAAGCCCACATACCTAGTGCCCGTGCTCCACAAAAAGAGAAGCCACCACAATGAGAAGCCCATGCACCACGACGAAGAGTAGCCCTCGCTCACCGCAACTAGAGAAAGCCCGCGCGCAACAAAAAAGACCCAAATCAGTCAAAATAAATAAATTAATTAATTAAATTTTAAAAAATTAAAAATACTACAAAGAAGAGTAATACTTACAGAAGAAGAAAATAACCTAAAGGAGAGGTAATATCAAAGATAAAATTAACCTTACATTCAGATCCAATTAATTTTCCTTTGATGCCTAATATGTGCTAGGAAATGTACTGAGCAATTTCATACACATTATCTTATTTAATCCTCACAAAAACCTTGTGAGGTAAAAGAAACATACTTCTGAAACAAAAAACACAGAAAGATATACATCTCTGTATAGAGACAGAAGAGGGGAAGATGAGGAAGGTCATACCAAATGACTCCAATTATTTCAGTAATAGAAATAAGAGGAGAGAAAACAGGGAAGCTTGAAGGCCTGAGAAGAAGAGATAAGAAAACTAATACTTACTGCCTACCATGTGCTATTACATCATTTATATACAAATTTCATGTAATCCTGTTTAGTATTTATGACTCATTTAATTGAAGAACTTGAGACTGTGAGAATTCCCCAAGATCTCACAGCTGGTAAGTGGTAGGGTGGTGATTCAAACCCAGGTCTATAAGACTACAAATTCTATCTCTTTCTACGATACCACACTGCTGCTTCAAAATCAGGAAAGTGCAAGAGAATAAATATGAGAGGAATAAAAAGGTCATGAAGCAGCAAAGGTCCAGTTAGAAGCAGACAGCATGAATTTGGAGTAGATAATGCCAACTTTGTGCCCTCTCCCCCTGGGTTCAACTGCCCAGGTAAAAAGTATTTAACATTGGGAAGTTGCTAAAGGTGTAATGATATACACTTTTAAGAATTAAAATTGGGCAGGAGACTTCCACTTTCCTTCAAATTATTACTATTGTTCTTTACTAACTGAATATCTACAAAATATTACGCACTTGGTAGTCTCATTGAACTTGCTACCTAACCATCTGGAGCTACAGTTTAAGTATCTGCCAATGGTCCAAAATTCAACACTAACCTGAGTAAGTGTTCTAATGTTGATCAAACTACCAGAAAATATCCATCTAAGAATAACTTAATTTTCTTTCATTTTGAAAACTGACTTTATTTACAAGGAATGAGAGTTAAGTCCCTAAGACTAACAGACATAGGAGTGTTGTCAAAAACCAGAATGCAGACCCATTTATTTTGTTCTTTTATGAAAGACTGTGAGAGGCTTTGAAATGAACGAAGAAGATCACTTGGCATCTTCAATGGAAAACTAGGCACTGTGTAATGTGCACCTTTCCCTAGTTACCTGATTCTACAAGGTCTGCATTCTTCATGACATTTGAGCTGTTTTATAATTGTAAGTTATAGTTAAGTGATAGCAATTCAAAGGATTCTTGTCCATACACTTACAAACAAATTCTTTCCAGTGAGAGAGGAATGATTTTCCCCATGTCCCTATGGAAAAAGACAGTTTTGCATAGATTTGTAAATTCATTTCAGCATACCTGATCCTATACACGTGCAGTACTTTGAATTCTCCTTTGAACTACTTTTAACATCTTACAGGTTCTCCCATTAATTAATGAGTTAAATAACATCTCTTACATGTGTTCATTTTACATTTATACGAAAATCATTATTCTAACTTTTTAACAATGAATTTTATACAACATGTAGTATATACCATGGAAGATGAAAAGTTTAACGCAGAAGCTCAAGGGAAGGAATCATCCTTTTCCACTCATACACATATTTAAGGAAGGCCAGACAAAACTTAGGCCCTGTCTCTTCCCAGTTCTGAAATTTAAGACTCTAAGAAGCACAGTCACTGTTGATCATTCTTGAAAGAGCCCATAATTCACAAAAGAATTCTTGGAAAATTATATTTTCAGCTGCTTTTCTCCCCTAATGCATAGTGTAAACAAAGCACTGTCTCAAGAACAGAGTTTCATCATTTCAGAAATGCTTAGAATCTTTTGTTTGAACTACTTTTGTTATTATAGTCACTTAAAAAAAATAGATGGTTACTCAATATTCTGTAATAACCTATATGGGAAAAGAATATGAAAAAGAATGGATATATGTATAACTGAATCACTTTGCTGTACACCTGAAACTAACACAACATTGTAAATCAACTATACTCTAATATAAAATAAAAATTTAATTAAAAAAATAAATAAAATTTACATTGAATTTTTAAAAAAAGATGGTACATCTTCATATTAAGCTAAAAATCTACATTTGACAAATGCTTTTTCTGATCCAAAAGATTTTTTTTGCCAGTCAACAACTGTACAATCATAAAAATATTAAATATATTTATTTGTTGTTTTCAAAATAATGGTCGTCTTCTACTGGCGTATGTCACATGAAAAATTAAATATTTTTTAACTAACTTGATTCAAATATACATAAACAGCTTAAAGAAGCCAAAGCCAGAAATCAATACACAAACCGAACATTAAATCAACAACGTATTTTAAATTCATTAATGCAGCGGGAAAAGGCATATCAGTGCTCAGTTCTTCTGGCTTCCAAGTCCCAAATTTAAAACAGCTCTGAAACCAGTAGTCTCTATGGAAGCAGCTTTTATCCTCACTCAGGATCAAACTAATCCCCAGACACTCTGAGGAAAGAAAGAGTAAAATCAAGTTGCACCAAAAATCTTTACACTCAGCATTCATTCAGATCTTCCAAACCACTTTCATGGCTTGTAACATGCCAGAAAAATATTACTCTAGCAAGTAATTATTTTGCCCAAAAATGAACAGAGCAATTTACATTGGAAATAATTTGCTGCCCATGCCATTCATAAATCCACGGTACTATAA
Organism: Lipotes vexillifer; assembly: GCF_000442215.2. NCBI lineage: Eukaryota > Metazoa > Chordata > Mammalia > Artiodactyla > Lipotidae > Lipotes > Lipotes vexillifer. The sequence continues at coordinate 754,770 of NW_006779087.1, read as the reverse complement.
TTTTTTTTTTTTTTTTTGCGGTACGCGGTCCTCTCACTGTTGTGGCCTCTCCCGTTGCGGAGCACAGGCTCCGGACGCGCAGGCTCAGCGGCCATGGCTCACGGGCCCAGCCGCTCCACGGCATGTGGGATCTTCCCAGACCGGGGCACGATCCTGCGCCCCCTGCATTGGCAGGCGGACTCTCAACCACTGCGCCACCGGGAAAGCCCTACTATAATTCTTAATATGAATGGATAATGCATGTAGCATATCATGCATTAAATATTCTAAAAGATAAGTTTTCATCCAGTTGAAATTAGTTAAGTAAATACTGGCCGATTAAAACGCATGAAAAGTTAACTCTTCCTTCTCCCTCCCCATCTCTACTCCCTCCAAACCAACAGGAACATTTCAGATGGTAATGCGTGTCAGTTAGAAGTAAAGAAAATGCGGATAAACAAAACAACTGGAAAAGGTACAAAACGCCAGGCCCCAAAAGAGATGTCACCACTTCCAAGTTGCAACTGAAGTTAAAGAACTATAGTGGGAAGTCTTCACTATTTTCAGTAATTCAAAATAAGGTACGTATTGTCCTCCTCCTTGGGAATGTAACTCATTCCAAAACTTTTCTGACTCCTCTCGAGGCTCTTAAACCTCGAGCATGTGTTGTAGGATTCTATTAAAGCTTTGTAAGAGTATTGTTCAAATACCAAGTAAAGAAAATAACCGAATAGTTTAAGATAAAAGTTAATAGGCTTTTCTCTCTACCCCCAATTCAACAATGTATAGATCTGGATACCAAGAAAAAAAAAAAAAAGGCAGATGATTAAATACAGGCATTTCTTCTTCCCAGAGTAGGAAGAGCAATATGGCAGGCAGCTCTTTGTTTAACAACTTCCTATTCACTAAGCCATCTTCTTTTTTCAGATCATCAGAGAATTTGATGTACAAATCCAGAGAGCAAGGTAAAAATAGAAACACCAGAAGAAAAAGAAAAAGTGGGAAGAACACAAAAATGCAGTATTCACATTGCCTGGTTGACCATAAACAATAAAGCAAAATATATTCACTGCCACCTTCTTTTCATCTAGAGAGAAAAGGAAAAAATAACACAATAGCCTCTACAAATATATATCATAAGATACCCCAACTTTTCCAAATATTTTACCTCTGGAGCCAGATCACTGTGCTAAGGTGAGCAAAGTCTCTTCAGATGGGGCCAGGCAGTAGAGTGCTTCTAAAGACCATTCCCTAATGCTATTCAAAGTTTCTTATAACCTGCTTTACCACCTGCTCTAGAGTCCCCAAATTTAAAATTACTTCTATCACCTACCCCCTCTTCAAAATCTCCCTTAAAGGTATCTCTTAAGAAAGCTAGCTAAATTCAACTGAAAGTATAAATGACAAACAGGTACACATACTCTTTAACCCTTGGAAAAATGTTATTCATCGATTCAAACAAATCTCTGTGGCAGAATTTTTAATAGTTTGAGAGTTTTTCTTCTTTCTTTCTTTGTTCCTTTTGTTTTCTCTTTTTGGGATGGAGGCACTGTTATACCTACTCTCACACAGAAGAAAGAAGAGAAAGAGAAAAAAATGCCAAGTCCAAAGTTCCCATGTCCTATCTCTACTGAAGAAAAGATGTATTTGTTACTGTGAAGTCTCCTTCCACAGCTCTTGACAAATCCATTCTTCAACATTAAATCATGGGAGGTGATCTCCTACTTCCACCACCCCCATGAACAGGAAAGAGAAAGCCTGCCCTAACAAAGTGTGACCCACTATATGCTAGCTTTCAAAGTTTTTTGATAGGTGTATGTGTGGGGCATTTTGTGTTTTAAAACATCTTTGCAAATTCTTTGATTTTACTCCCATCAAAAAAACAGAGTCTGGGAATTCCCTGGCGGTCCAGTGGTTAGGACTCCACACTTCCACTGCTGGGGGCCTGGTTTTGATCCCTGGTTGGGGAACTAAGATCTCGCAAGCCACATGGCGCAGCCAAAAAAAAAAAAATTAGGTAGGGTCCAATTCTCCTCCCCACAAAGAGAATGAAGCAGAAGTGACACTGAGCAACCTCGGAAATTAGGTCATAAAAGGTGATAAAATCTCTGCCTGGCACCTTCCCAGTTCAGGCAAGTTTGCAGTCCTGAATTACCACATAAGATATCCAGCCACCCTATATCCCTGATTCTGGAGAAACCATGGAACAAGGCCTCAGAGGGTTAGAGACGTCCGAGGGGTGCCAGCTGTTTCAGTCTTCCGAGCTCTGCCACCAGACTTGTGAATGAGGAATCCTTGGAGATGACCCCAGGCTCAGCTACCATCTGCCTCTAACTACGTAAGAGACTTCGGTGAGGCAAGCCTTTTAGATGATTCCAGCCCCAGCTATCATCTGATTGCATCCTCATGAGAAACCCGTGAGAAAGAACTGCCTAGCTGAGCCCAAACATCAGAATCATGAAAGATAAAAGGAGTGTTGTTTTACATCACTCAATCTTGGCATGGTGTGTTACACAGCAAAAGACAACCAAAACAGACTTTGGTATAGGGAGTAGGTTACTTCATAACAAAAAGTTAAAATGTTAAGCTTTGGGACTGGATGGCAGGAGAAAGCAAGAAAGGCCTTGAAAGTGTTAGTGAAAGCCTGAAGGGTCTTAAGGACACTGGTAGGAAGCTGTCAACAAAGACTTAAAACAGGGATCACCAAACTACAATCTACTGGCAAAATTCAACCTGCTGCCCGTTTTTGTAAATAAAATTTTATTGGAACACAGTAACACCCATTTGCTTACATACTGTCTATGTCTATGGCTGCTTTCTCACTATGACAGCAGAGTTGAGTAGGCGTGCCAGAGATCATAAGGTCCAAAAATCCTAAAATATTTATGATTTGGCCCTTGACAGAAAAAGGTTGCTAATCCTCGGCTTAAAAGAAAGTGAGGAGGGACTTCCCTGGTGGCACAGTGGTTAAAAATTTGCCTGCCAATGCAGGGGACACGGGTTCGAGCCCTGGTCCAGGAAGATCCCATATGCCGCAGAGCAACTAAGCCTGTGCGCCACAACTACTAAGCCTGCACTCTAGAGCCCACGAGCCACAACTACTGAGCCCATGCGCATAGAGCCCATGCTCTGCAACAAGAGAAGCCATGGCAATAAGCCCGCGCACTGCAACGAAGAGTAGCCCTTGCTCGCCGCAACTAGAGAAAGCCCGCTCGCAGCAGCAAAGACCCAAGGCAGCCAAACATAAATAAATAAATAAATTTAATAATCATTAAAAAAAATTTTTAAAAAAAGGAAAGTGAAGAAAGCCTTATTGGAAGCTATAGAAAAGGAGAATCTTATTAGATAATGGTGGAAGGTTTAGCAAAGCTGTCACCTGCAGTAATGTGAAAAATAGAAAATATAACTAATGAACTGATGGATCTGGGTAGAGATTTCCAGGCAGAATGTCAAAAGTATCAACTGCTTTTTTTTTTTAAGCTGTGTGCCACAAAGTACAGGTAGAGAGAGATAAGAAAAGAAAGAATTATATAATTTTCAAGCAGAATATAGAGGACAAACAAAGGAGTCAGGACTTGCTAGGTCCAAAAATAAATGTTTCTTATTCCCAGGCTCCCCATATAGCAAACGTTTCTCAAATTAAGAAATGCCCTCTGGGCAAAGGTCAAATCCAAGGCAGTGTCAGGGAAACATGGCCTAAAGATTAAATTTTTGTTTAGGTCAAGGGTTGGCAAACTTTTCCCATAAAGGGCCAGATAAATATTTTAGGCTTTGAGGGCCATACACAGTCTCTGTTGAACATTCTTCTTTTATTTTTTAACAGCCCTTTAAAAATGTAAAAACAGGGGCTTCCCTGGTGGCGCAGTGATTGGGAATCTGCCTGCCAATGCTGGGGACACGGGTTCAAGCCCTGGTCCAGGAAGATCCCACATGCCGCGGAGCAACTAAGCCTGTGTGCCACAACTGCTGAGCCTGCGCTCTGGAGCCCACAAGCTGCAACTACTGAAGCCCTTGAGCCTGGAGCCTGTGCTCCGCTACAAGTGAAGCCACTGCAGGGAGAAGCCTGTGCGCTGCAGTGAAGAGTGGCCCCCGCTCGCCGCAACTGGAGAAAGCCCGCGCACAGCAGCGAAGACCCCATGCAGCCAAAAATAAATAAATAAAATAAATAAAAATTTAAAAAAAATAAAAAATAAAAATTTAAAAGCAGAGAATTCCCTGGTTGTCCAGTGGCTAGGGCTCTGCGCTTCCACTGCAGGGGGCATGGGTTCGATCCCTGGTCAGGGAACCAGATCCCGCGAGATGCGCGGCGTGGCTCAAAAAAAACAAAAAAAACAAAGTAAAAACAAATCTTAGATCACTGGCCATAGTCTGCCTACCCCTAGTTAGGACTCCAAAAAGATTTTAAGGTGGAGTCTCACAGATGCTTTCAAACACTAGGCCTTCTAAGAATATTAAAGGTGTTGTCCCACAAAAGGCTTAAAGGAAGCTGACAGGGTTCAAGACATGCTACCCCAAAATATGGCACCATAGCATATTGAATATTTTAAGCTGAAGAATCTTGAGAAAAGATCAGAAAGAGGAAGGTCACTCTGTGGGGGTCCCCCCCACCTTCTCCCCTGGAAGAAGTCATAAAACCCTCATGTAAGAGGTACCCTCCCTATACCTGGAAGAAGGGAGCATCTGTATCTCCAAAGACAAAGGGACAAGGAAAGGAATCCTAACAAACAGGCCTTGCTAAATTTCCCCCAGTTTACTACACTTACTTCATACTCTTTGATCTATCATTTCTCCACACTGTCCACTCTTCACTAAACCTAGCATAAAAGTACTCAGGTTCAAACATTTCTTTGAGTCTTCATTTACATCTCCCATTTCACATAAAATTTACATCAGATAAATTTGTATACTTTTCTCCTCTTAATCAGTCTTTTCAAACCCAGCCAGGGACCCTAAGAGGGTCAAGGAAAACTTTTTTCTCCTCTACAAAGCCTAAGGGAGAAAAGAGGTTATATCAATGTGTAAATGTGGCTTTTGTCTAATATAGAGTGAACCCTTCAGTAAGAGTCACAGAGAATTTTACGTTCAGAAACATTGTCATCTTGGACTAAAAAGGACAGAGACAGTACAAAATGAAAAAAGGCTTTTGGGACCCCCACCCCACCCTGCCCAAAGCTCTGTGGGCAGGAAACAGGCTGGGAAAATTACTTACCTGCAAACAGAGAATACATTTTATGGAAAAGGAATTATAATTCAAAGGGCAAAACCAAGAGCCGTAGAGGATGGTTCCTAGGCAGTAGGGGCTGAACCCTAATCACACAACTAGCAATATGTTGGCTGGATTTCAGAACTGGTATGCACCGGGTGACTACTGTGTTCCTTCCATTTTTTCTTTATTTTTGAACAGGGGTGTCTACAGTTGTTATCTTAGGCCCATCCATTACTGCATATTGGGTGGGCTGGGTATGGAGAAAGATAAGGTGATTCTTTAGTCCACAGGTCTTCAGAGTGAAGGCAAGGGTACTCAAGGAGCTATACCCAAGGAACTAACATATCCAAATAGCCTTATCTGCACCTGGATCTGATTTAGATTACAAGATCCTGGATCTCTAGCCTGAGCCTGATGCTGTACTAGATAAAAGTTTGGAGGCTTTGAGAAGGACTGCTTGTGTTTTGCATGTGGAGGAAGATAAATACTGTAATTTGTAGCCAGAGAGAAGACTAAAGTGGCTTTTTTTTTTTTAAAGAATCAGATTTATATTTTATTTATTTATTTATTATTTTGTGTGTGTGTGTGTGTGTGTGTGTGCTACACGGGCCTCTCACTGTTGTGGCCTCTCCCGTTGCAGAGCACAGGCTCCAGACGCGCAGGCTCAGCGGCCATGGCTCACGGGCCCAGTCGCTCTGTGGCATGTGGGGTCTTCCCGGACCGGGGCACGAACCCGTGTCCCCTGCATCGGCAGGCGGACTCTCAACTACTGCACCACCAGGGAAGCCCTAAAGTGGCTTTGAAATAAGTCTGCATATTCTTGACACTCCTCCCAGCAAGAGGTGGAGTCTAATTCCCTTCCCTTTGAATATGGATTGGGCTTAGTGACTTGCTTCTTTTTCTTGTTTTTCTTATAAATTTATTTATTTTATTTATTTATTTTTGGCTGTGTTGGGTCTTCCGCTGCTGCGCGCGGGCTTTCTCTAGTTGCAGCGAGCGGGGGCTACTCTTCGTTGCAGTGCGCGGGCTTCTCATTGCGGTGGCTTCTCACTGCGGAGCACGGGCTCTAGGTGCGCGGGATTCAGTAGCTGCGGCGCGCGGGCTTCAGTAGCTGTGGCGCGCGGGCTCAGTAGTTGTGGCTCACGGGCTCTAAAGCACAGGATCAGTAGTTGTGGCGCATGGGCTTAGTTGCTCGGTGGCATGTGGGATCTTCCCGGACCAGGGATCAAACCCGTGTCCCCTGCATTGGCAGGAGGATTCTCAACCACTGCGCCACCAGGGAAGCCCCAGTGACTTGCTTCTAATGAATAAAATGCAGTGGATATTGACACTGATTCTGAATTTAGGTCATAAAAGACAATATAGTTCCCTTCTGGCTCTCTTACTCGGAACAAGTACTTTTAGAGCCCTAAGCCTCCAGGTAAGAAGTCTGGCTACCATGAAGCCCCTATGTTGGAAAGACTACACAGAAATAGGGAGAGATATCTAGGATCCCCAACTAGTCCAGCTTCTACCTATTTGGATTTCCCTGCTCAAGTGCCATGCTTGTGAGTCTGGTAGGAAGCCTCCGAAATAACCCCAGGCCCATCTAACTACCAGTACATAAGAGGACTCACGCAAGAATCACTTAGCTGAGCCCAGTCAACACCCAGAACCATAAGAGTTTTATGCCAAATTTGGAGTGGTTTTGTTCCTTAGTAATAGATAACTGCAACAACATGCCTGGAGACCCGAGCCTGAAATGTTAGAGGGTGAAACTTAGCCTGCCTTTCTATATTACCAAACAAATAACATAAAACAGCATCTTTATGCTGCCCCCAACTCCTCCTTCTTCCCACAGTAGAAATATTTGATTTGACCACGGTAAAAAATATTTTCATGGCTGATTTAAATGTATACAATTACAATGTGACAAGTATTATGTTTCAAACTGTATGTAAGTCTAACTTTAAACGTTACTTGAAAGCACCTACATTTACACACACACACACACACACACACACACAATGGTTTGCTGCTTCCTAGCATATTATTTCACTTATTTTACAAATGTTTTTTAATAATTAAGTAATTTGAGACTGGTAGTCATACTACCTCCTCTGCAACATAACACTAATGTGTAGTGTCTTAAAAAGTGGTTATACCTGCAGCAGAACTAGAATAATCGTCACTAATATATAATAACCACAATGTCTAAGGTCTCTTCATTGTTAAATGCCATGATCTAAGTTCAGAGAAAATAAATCTTTTGCATTTGAAGATATACAATTCAATATGTTTTAGATCACTGGAGGGAATTTAACGTTCTAGCTCTTAAAAGAAACTATGGAATATGATGTTCACAGATTATAAACATGGTTAAGCTCAACTTCTGTAGTGAAACTAAAACAGCTGAGCCAAGAACTAATTGGACCTAGCAGAATGGCAGAAGGGACTCTGGAATAGGAAGAGTAAAGAGGCCTGAGGTTAAGATAACTTACTCTGAAAATGTAACTACTTTCTCCATTGTATAAACACTTTCAACTAGACATTTTAAGGAAAAAAGCCTTAATCCTCTATGAAAACAAATAACTAAAACATCCTAAATTATTTAGCAGCAGTTTAATTCCCCTTTTTTCCCTCTTTCCCAGACTGTCACAGGTTTGATTTTTTTTTTTTTTTTTTAGCAAGCAAGCATTGAGAAGAAAAAATCAAATATAATCACTTTGAGAAGAAATTTTAGAGAATAAAATATATGTTCTGCTTCAGATACGATTCTTTGAACACTGAGTAATACATATACCCCCAAGTACATACATACCCAGCGTATACATTACATATACCCAAGTTCGGGTAACTAAAAGGAAAGAGAAGGTCAGTGTGCAAAAGTCTATTTAACCCATAATATGGTTGATTTTAAATATCAGTCTGGGTTCTGGGTCCTGATAGCAGAAGGTCACCTAATACAAAGGGAGAAGAAAGATTCTCCCTTGCTCACAGGGCAGAAGTTTAGGCTCTGTACAAATTGTGGAATAAGTAAAGGTCATTCCTCCACAGAGAGTCCACAACTACCTAATTCTTCCTTTCTCATTCAAAAGTCCCTCAGTAAAACTGACTTCAGGTGTCAGAAAAACACTAAACTCATTCAACTAAGTCATACTGAAGAACGAATTTTTGAGAGCCCCTAACCTTTCCATGAGATAAAAGACTGTAAACAGTATAATGCAATATAACGGGAAAAATTCTGGTTTCCCCAAAAAATTTCCTTTAAGCTCTACATCAAAGAGATGGGGCCATTATATTTACCACTGGATCCCTCAACACCTAGTACAGGGATAAGCACATTAGTAAGCACTCGAAACTGTGCATAAATGAATAGTTTGCTTTTATTCCCCATACAAGAAATATGCATTCTGGTTCCATTCTATCAGTAATGAGCTATATAACCTTTGGTAAGGTCCTGGATCTCTCAAGCTTTAGTTTCCATCACACAACATAAAATGAGGTGAGGTGCGGACTGGGGATGAGGATTAGATAATAAGTCTCATGAGGCCAGTGACTGTCTTATTCACCTCTGTATCTGTGTCTAACGAAGTGGCTAGGGCACATTCAAATATCTACTGGACAAAGTTTCTTCCAGCTCTAGGACTTCCCTGGTGGGCCAGTGGTTAAGAATCCGCCTTCCAATGCAGGGGACGCGGGTTCGATCCCTGGTCAGGGAACTAGGATCCCACATGCCGCAGGGAAACCAAGGCCATGCGCTGCAACTACTGAGCCTGCGGGCTCTAGAGCCCACGCGCCACAACTAGAGAGAAGCTCACATGCCACAACTAAGACCTGATACAGCCAAACAAATAAATAAATATTTTTTAAAAAAGGTTCTTCCAAAAAAAAAAAAAAAAAAAAAAAAAAGGTTCTTCCAGCCCTGACCCTATAATTCTTCATCGTTTTTAACTTAGCTTTTTTAGCATACAGTATTATAGTCCACTAAGCAGGAGATTTAAGACTCCTCCTCTACACTTAGATCAGTTCCAGGAAAGGCCTTTTAAAACAAAACACTTCTAAAATCTTCTCCACCTCTCCACACAGGTGCTTTGTGTGACTGATATTATTTATCCACTGGATGCAGATTTTAGAAAGGTAAGATTTGGACAAAGACAGGATGCCAGAAACAATACAATTTTCCAGATTCTTCTGAATTGGTTTTCTTCCAGTTTGATTTCATTATCCTACTTAAAACACTCTTAGAAGTACCTGGAATAATCAGGTTAATCCATTTGCAAGCCAAAAATGTATTCCAAAGTCAAATATTATTATCTATTCCATATGCCCATCCTTTAGCATAAATGACTGAGAGCTATATCCATTTATTTAAGTTCATGTTTTTCACAGCATGCAACCAACACTACCAGCTACTCATTATTTAGAGTCCTTTCTGTAGCACTATTATAAAAGGTTACATTTAAGAGGACCTTCGGGAATTCCCTGGAGGTCCAGTGGTTAGGACTCCCAGCTTTCACTGCCGAGGGCCCAGGTCCAATCCCTGGTCGAGGAAGTAAGATCCCACAAGCCGAGTGGCGTGGCAAAAAAATTAAAACTTTAAAAATAAAGGATCTTGTGCCTTTGGAACACTATCACTCCAAATTAGGTGTAGCCTTCAAAAAGTCGGCACATCTCTGCTATCAGGTAGTAATGAGCAAAATAAATTCAAGAACTTCAGCTAGAACAAATTATTATGATTGACATATTCCCCAATTATTAAAGTCTAATAACAAGTTTTGAAATATTAATCTATATCCTCAGTAGCAATGTACAGTCTGTACCCTGAGCACTTACATTATGTCCATTCAATCACCCACTAGGTACCAGACACTGTTCTAGCCCAGGGGTCAGCAATCTTTTTCTGTAAAGGGCCAGACAGCAAATATTTTAGGCTTTACAGGCCTTACACTCTCTGTCGCAACACTCAACTCCACTGTTGTAGTGTGAAAGCAGCCACAGACAATACAATAATGAATGTGCATGGCTATGTTCTAATTAAACTTTACTTACAAAAACAGGCAGCAGGCCATTTTTAGCTTGCCAGCCCCTGTTCTATGCCTATGGGGAGACAGCAGTGAAACAAATTTTTTTAAGTGAAGTTAAAATTTTTAATTAATTAATTAATTAAAATACACCTGCACACACACAGCCTGTCAGATGCTAATAAGTGCTATGGAGAAAAGTAAAGCAGGATCAAGGCGGTAAGGATACTCAGGACTTCACTGATAAGATGACATCTGAGCCCAACACCTAAAGAAAGAGGAAAAGCCATGCTACCTCCATAGAAAAAGCATTTCAGGCAGAGGTAATGGCAAGTATAAAGGCTCTGAAGAAGAAACAACCTGGCATCTTAAAAAAAACAGCAAGGATGTCACTGTGGCTACAGGGACGTGAGCAGAGGAAAGAGTCATAGGAAATTAGGCCAGAGAGGTAAACTGACGCCAGGTTCTTTACAATCTTTTAAGGCCACTGTCAGAACTTTGTTTTTTACTCTGAGATGGAAAGCCCCTGGAAGGCTTTGAGCAAAGGAGTGACGACCTGACTTGACTTACTTTTTAGGGGATTGTTCTGGATGTCTGCTGAGAATAGACTGTACAGAGATAAGGGCAGAAGTAGAGAAATCAGTCAGAAGGCTAATGCAATAATCCAGGAAAGAGAGAACAGCAGTTTGAATCTTGGTGGTAGCAGTAGAAACGGTGATCAGCTTCAGCATGTATCCTAAAGGTAAAACTAGATTAGATGTGAAATGTTACAGATAGAAAAGCATCAACTAGGTTTAAGGCTCGAGTAACCAGGAGAGTCTCTATTTCCTGTTATGGGGACGACTGTGGGAAAAATCTTGGGGGAAGCGTATTAAGTTCGAGATGCGTAACAGACACCACATAGAGATGTTAGGTGGGCAATGAGATATACAAATTTGGAGTTAATATACTTTTACATTATGATTATTCCCAGTACGTTTGATCTCTCCAACTGGGTTATAAAATCCTTAAGAATAAAACCCCTGGACTTCCCTGGTGGCGCAGTGGTTAAGAATCTGCCTGCCAATTCAGCGGACACAGGTTCAATCCTTGGTCCAGGAGGATCCCACATGCTGCAGAGCAACTAAGCCCGTGAGCCACAACTACTGAGCCTGCGCTCTAGAGCCCACGAGCCACAACTACTGAGCCTGCGCTCTAGAGCCCACAAGCCACAACTACTGAAGCCTGTGCACCTAGAGCCCGCGCTCCGCAACAAGAGAAGACACTGCAATGAGAAGCCCGTGCACCGCAACGAAGAGTAGCCCCGCTCGCCGCAACTAGTGAAAGCCTGAGTGCAGCAACAAGGACCCGATGCAGCCATAAATAAATAAACAAACAAATAAATAAATTTTTTTAAAAAGTGAAACCTCGTTTTCACTTTACTCACAGGTATTATCCCCAAGACTATTTACTTACTTTATACACAGTTTTCATAAGATTAGATTTCTAGTTTCTGAATTCATAAATGATAGAAGCAGCAAATTTAAAATGGTGGTGCCAGGGGGTGGAAGACAGTAGCTAAAACTGACAGCTGACAAAGGAATACATAGAAATTATAAAATGCTGACAAAAACTAGAAATATCCAGCATTCCAAGATTACAGTCGTCCCTCAGTATCCACTCAGGGGATTGGTTCCAGGACCCCTGCAGATACCAAAATCCTCGGATACTCAAGTCCCTTACATAAATCATCACAGTATTTGCATATAACCTATGCACATCCTCCTGGATACTTTAAATCATCTCTATTTTTAATATCTAATACAATGAAAATTCTATGTAAATTAATTGTAAACAGAGTGTAAATGCTATGTAAACAGTTGCCAGCCCGTGGCAAATTCAAGTTATGCTTTTGGGAACTTTCTGGAATTTTTTTTTTTAATATTTTCAACCTACAGTTGGTTGAATCCATCCATGCAGAACCCACAGATACGGAAGGCCGCGTACATTTACTCTAAGAACAAACAGCTGTACATATATGTCATTAGGTCAGCAATTCCTGAAAGTGTTTGTTATAGCATAAAATACTTCTAATTATCTTTAGCGACATTTAATATTATTAACGTTTTAAATGACATATTTTTAAAATATTGCTAATAAAAATGGAAGAAATGGTATTTAAAAGAGTAAACATAATTTATTTGAAAATTTTATGTATGTGTTATTCTCACAGGATTTGTTAGGGAGCAGATAAAATTATACACATGGAAGTCATTTAATAAACATTACTTGGGACTCGCCCTGTGCTAGAAATGGTAGATGTAAGAAAAAGCAAGCCATTGTTCAAGCTCAAGTCTCTTCTTGAGAGATTAAAAACATAAACAACTAGTTATAATACAGTGTGATCAGTGGAATGAAAACAGACTTGGGATTAAGACATCTGGGTTTGAATTTTGCCACCATTCTTGGCTTACAGTTTGAGCTGCCAACTATGTATGCTTAGCTTGCCGACCATTCAAAAACAGGCAGCAGGCCAGGCCTATGAGCAGCAGTTTGCCAACCCCTGTTGTACAGGAATATTGGGGATAAAGACAGTGATCCCCAGAATAAGCCCTGTTCTGTGCCCTGTTCCCCTGGCTAAGATAAGGTTTGGAAGCTGCAGAGGCAAACATGTAACTGGACATGTAACTTTCCTCCCTATTCTCTTTGCCTGGCTAATTGCCACTCATCTTTCAGGTCTCTGATCAGATGTCACTAACTCAAGAACCTGCACTCTTCCCCTCCTTACCCCCATCTGAGACTGATCCCGTGCTTTTTCTACAGGCTTCCAAAATGCCCTCACTACTTCTATCAGAGCCTTCACATTAAACTGTAATCTCTGTTTAACTGTCTTTCCTGCTAGACTGTAAATCCAGGTAGGGAGGAACCTGTCTACTTGTTCCACATGATCTCCCAAGCATCTAACTCAGTGCCTGGCACGTAGTAGATGCTAGGAAATTTCCACTGAAATGAGTGAATCCAGCAATAGTTGAGTCTCCCATCCAGCAACAGCTCTTTCAGGAACCTCTCAGGACACAGATCCTTGGGCACTGACAGGATCTGTTCTCTCCTTCCAAACAGTACTTTCCTCTCCCCTCCCAGGACACAGGTCAAACTCCTTCCCTCTTCTAACTCCTCTGTTTCCTTGGCCCGATTGAAGGAACTGAAAGCTAATTCTGCCTGAAACCTCTTCCCTCCCTTCCCTTTCCAATGCTAAAGCTACACCTCCCCACTTCCTTACTGTAACCGTGCTGTCATTTCCCCAGCAAGCTAGTAACAGTGTCATTTACCAGTTTTCAGGATATGTAGGATATTTAAGAATAGGGTACTAAAAACATCCAAATATTCTACTTTTCAGAAAGAAAGGGGAGAAAATAGAAGCAGGGAAGGTAAACAACAGGAAATAGAACAGGGAATTCTAGTTTTTGAAGAGATGGATTAACAGCTTTTTACTGCAGATCACTTTGGCCCCAGGAGTAGAAAGCAAGTAACAGAGCTCCAGCTCTGCATTCCGCCAGCCTCTACACCAGCACCAGTAGTCAAGGAACCCTTTTACCCTGCAGCTTCTTCCCATATCTCTATCCTGCATCTACTTATACTACAATTTGCCTTGAAACATCAAGACTAATCTCACTATGATCTCTAACCCTACTTATATCACTCACTACAAGAATCCCAGGACTCTGTGGAGTCATTCCAAATCCTCCAACTCCCATCCCCATATGGCTAAGTACATCATCTTTCATGAACCAGCCCCCTCTCCCACTCGTCCCTCAATTCCTGAAATCCCTCCATCACATCCTCTGGAACTCATCAGCAAAATCCCCTATATCTTCAACCTCTTGTCTGAATGGTCCCTTCACCTTTTTGCTCTAATTGAAATCCAACTGCTGAGGCCACTGCTCTCTCTACAGTCCTATCTGTGGTTGTTTTCTCTCCCACACCCGTTATACTACTGGGCCTGGGGGTAGAAGAAGGAGATACTCACCTTGTACCTTCTTTCTGCTTCCAAGTTATTCCCCTTTCTTCCTTCCTAAAAAAAGCCCCTGTCAGACCATACCTCCACCTCCCCACCCCTCTGCTACATTTATCTGGATAAGCTGGGTCACTTCTTCTCAAGCCTCAAAGCTTTTGGTTCCTACCTCACTGGTCTGTCATAATTCCAGGTGATTTCAAACGTTCACCTAGATGACTCTTGTGATACTCTGACCTCTCAGTTCCTTGACCTCCTCACATGCGATGATCTTGTCCTCTACCCTACTTTAGCCACTCGCTCCCTTAGTTAATATCCTAGAACTTGTCAATATGATAACTACAGTCCTTCCATGATCTCCACTTCATCTGCATCCCGCTCTCCAATCACCACTTCCCATCTTTGCAGACTGCTCCTTCTAGCACCCCAACTCCAAGAACACTTTGACTTCAACAGAACTTACAAGCAATTGATCCCACCCCCTCTCCTGTCATTTCCTACCTTAGCTTAGAGCTCAAGGTCCATCATTACAATCACTCCCTTTCCTGCATCACAGACTTTTGCACCCTCCCACACTTTATCATACTTGCCTGGCAAAACACCTACCCTTGCTAAATATAATTCCCTGTCAAACAACTAAACCCTTTATGACATTCAAGAGACAAGTGGCGTCATATCTGACTTTTGAACTCACAAGAGCTTTCTTTTTCCTCTTCCAGGGACGGTATCTAGAGGCATTCAGAGTGGTCCGGCATTTGACATACCGTTGTAGACTATCCTACAATACAGCCTCTAACAAAACTAGGCTGCCCCAAACCCCTGGAAATAGAATTGTTTACTTTCAAACCAAGAAGGTTGGGAAAGCACCAAAATCCACATGTGGCGTGTACCCAGGCCGACTTCTAGGAGTTTGTGCTGTGAGACCTAAAGTTCTTATGAGGTTGTCTAAAATGAAAAAACATGCCAGCAGGGCCTACTGTGGTTCCATGTGTATTAAATGTGTCCATGGCAGGATCAAGCGTATTTTTCTTACTGAGGAGCAGAAAATCGTTCTGAAAGTGTTAAAGGCAGAAACACAGAGTCAGAAAACTAAATTTTTAAAATGAAGCTTCTTTGAGTAATAATTTTAAAAAATCAAAAGCCAAAAGAGAGTGAGAGAGAGACAATTGAAAATTTGAAAACTGATAGGATATTTGATATTAAGGAATTATAAATTTTTTGGTGTGGTAATGGTATTTTTTTTGCAGGTGTCCGTATTTTTTAGAGATACAATATGAAATATTTATGCATAAAATATGATGTCTGGGACTGCTTCAAAATAATAAGGAAGGATGGAAGTGGGTAAGACAACAGATAAAACAAGATTGGGGGACTTCCCTGGCGGTCCAGTGGTTAAGACTTCCCCTTCCGATGCAGGGGGTGAGGGTTCGATCCCTGGTCGGGGAGCTAAGATCCCACATACCTCGCAGCTAAAAAACTAAAACATAAAAAAAAAAAACCAAAGCAGTACTGTAACAAATTCAATAAAGACTAAAATATAAAAACAAAAAAGATTGGCCATGAGTTAATATGTGTTGCAGCTGTGTGATGAGTACATGAGGGCTCTATTTCTTTTGTATGTTTAAATTTTTCCCTAATAACATGGTAAAAAATACAACTGTCTCTCTACGCCTGCAACAAGCAACCAAACAAGGCTCTGAAAAGAAAAAGATGAAAACAAACACACCTATACCAAACAGTCTCACTTAAAATTCACAATTGCTGACTTTAAATGGTCTCATAGCTCAGCATGACAATCCTACAACTTCTATCTTATCCATTCGTTCTCCCACACCCCCCTAGAGGTCCATTTCATGTCATTTCCCTCCTCCTCAAGCCATCAACACCTCTCCATCTTCACTCCCAGCTGCTGCCCTTCATTCCATTTTTCTCAGTGAAACAGGAAGCAATCTCCACCACTACCACCACCGGTTCCCATTTGCCTTTTCTTCCCTCCTGTTACTTACTGTGAATGAACTGACTGCTCCTGTCTAAAGCCAATGCCTCCACTTGGATACCAGATCCCAAACCCTACTGCCCAGTCATTCCTCATTCTCACTCTGCATCACCACTGTTTCCCTCTCTACTGGATCATCTCCATTGGCATTGTATTAACACATTCTTACTTCTCCCATTTTATTTTTAGTTTTTTATTGAGGTACAATTGACAGATAACATTATATTAGTTTCAGGTGTATAATGATTGCTCCCATTTTAAAAGACAACTCTTAACTCCAGTTTCCCCTCCAGCTATGTAACCATTTCTCTGCTCTCCAGGACAGCAAAACTCCTAGAAAAAGAAAGAACAGTGTCTGGCACATGGAACCATATTTCACTGATTCTAAGATGCCTTTTTTTTTTCTTCATATCTTAACATCTCTGAAATCCAGACACAACTGATGACAACTGTTATTTGTTTCTTCTAAGTGCCTAAGACACTACCAACCTCAAACAATCTCTAATTAAAAATCTCTGCTTGAGTTTTTGGTACAACATAGGTGGTGTGAATTCAAACTGAAAACCAGTTCAAATTCCAAAGAAAGTTTTTACCCCTCCTGCACAACGCCAGGGTTGAGACATGTGAGCTGCCTTGCTGTCCCTTTCTGTGTGGTGGGCTTCTTCTCATTTACATTCTCATGTAGTTTCCCAGCTTTAAGCAGGGCCTCTTACAGATTACCCATCTTGGGCCTACTTCTGTTTTTTAGTAGTACATAAAATAATGGTGTATCTTCCAACTGATGGTACCGAAATAGCAATATAAGCATATTATTTAGAGAAATGGAGATAAATACCAAAAAGTATTAACTAAAAAAAGCTCTAAAAGTGCCTCTGAAGGGAAATAAAGGGGAAAAGGTATTTTATGTTTTAACAAACTTTACAGAACTATTCGATTCCACAAACTATGTATACATATAACTTTGATAAAAATAAACCCTAGGGCTTCCATGGTGGCGCTGTGGTTAAGAATCTGCCTGCCAACGCAGGGGACAAGGGTTCAAGCCCTGGTCCGGGAAGATGCCACATGCCGCGGAGCAACTAAGCCCACGCCACAACTACTGAGCCTGAGCTCTAGAGCCCGCAAGCCACAACTACTGAGCCCACGTGCCACAACTACTGAAGCCTGTGCACCTAGAGCCCGTGCTCCGCAACAAGAGAAGCCACCGCAATGAGAAGCCCACGCACCACAACAAAGAGTAGCCCCCGCTCGCCGCAACTAGAGAAAGCCTGCACACAGCAACGAAGACCCAACACAGCCATAAATAAATAAATAAATAAATTTAAAAGAAAAAATAGAACCCTAAAAGGAAAAAAATTAAATGATCTTTGAGAAAAAGAGAGGAGAGAGGAAAATGTATGTGGACGTGGGAAAAATGCAGGAGTCAGAAGTCAGCAATCCCTTAAGTTCACCTGGCAAAGGGCCAAAAAAGGACAAAAACAAAGGGGAGAAAAATCTACTACAGCTTTGCAAAGACGGGAGACAAAGCACGCTGAAACTGCCTAAGACAGATAAAGTAGGGAATTTCCTGGCAGTCCAGTGGTTAGGACTCTGTGCCCCCACTGCAAGGGGCACAGGTTTGATCCCTGATCCCTGGTCAGGGAACTAAGATCCCACATGCCTTGCGGCCAAAATAAAAAAAAAAGTCAAAATCATCAGGTTGGTTTTGTTTTGTTTTGTTTTTTTAGATAGAGAATTTTAATTAAATTGGCATAGTTAAGACCAAAAAGATAAAGTGGACATTGTCATTGTATCTTCAGCCCTTGCTTTAACAGGCAAATGAACACAGCTTGAAACACAGGTGACTCTTGCTGTTCTATGAGAGTGAAGGGAGCTTCTCAATATTTAAATATATTAATATAATCAGTTATAGAAATCTAAATATAAAACCAATCTCCTATAGGGTTTGAGAAAGCTTCACCATATCACTGAAAAGTTTAACATTCCTTATTCAAGTTTAATCATCTCTTTAGAAAGGGAAAGCAGTGATAGTACTTGTTGAACCGCAATCACTATCAAAATTCAAAAAGCTGACCATATTCGTTTAGCCACAAGCCAATGTTATTTAAATCAGGACAAAAATATTACATCAGCCATTCATGATCTGAATTCTAGTGTATGAGATCAATTTAAATATGGTACATATAAAAAGTCATGAGACATCTGTTTCATAATAAATAGGGCAGTGGCCAACAATTACGCATTAGCTTTTTTGAGATAAGCTATCAAGTCTGCCCTTTCTCCCTTCTTCTTAATGCCAGTGAAGATCATTTTTGTTCCAGGGATGTACTTCTTGGGATTCTCCAAACACTCCATCAGTGTCTCCTCTCCCCCGGTGATGCCTTTGTTCTTGTTGGCATCAGTATAAGAGAATCTGACAGGCTGACCTGTCTTTCGCCCCAACAGACCATGGAGATTTGGCCCAGTCTTGTGCTTACCTCCCTTTTCCACAGTATGGCACTGGGCACACTTCTGAACAAAAATCTTCTTGCCCTTCTCAACATCACCCATTTTTAAATCGTTCTTTCTCCGTACACGACTAAGAGGTTCCCTCTCGCAAGCCGAACGTCCCGCTCTCTAAGCCCAAGGACACGCCGGTCCGTGCCTGTGTATGGGTGTTGGTGCTCATCAGGTTGTTTTAACTGAAATTATAAGGAATAGTACAGAAACAGACCTTCTCAACTGAGCTCCATACTACCTATGTACATCTCCACCTGGATATCCCAGAGGAAACTCAAATGGAACATGTCCCTAGTAAAAGAACTGCTTAACTCAAATCAGTTTCTTAAAAAACAAGGGGTGGTAGGTTTTGTATATTTATACATAAAGGATTAAGTATGTGTGAGGGAGAAAAAAAAGAATATCCATAATCCAGCTAAATCTACCAAAAATCAATAAAATTATCCAGATTTCCCATGTTAAAAAAAAAAATTAACGTCTCAATTAAATTCATTCACTCCCAAACCTGCCCTTCTTCTTAGAGGGCCTGCTCTAGGTGGTCTCCCAGATAAGAAACTCAGGAAGTGATGCTAGATTCTTCCCCTTCTTCCCCTACCTTAATCCAGTCATTATCTTACTCTAACATACAGCATTTCTAAATTTCCTTGAATTTGTCTTCTCTATTCCAACTACCTTATGTCAGGGCTTGATCTCTTTCCTATATTACAGCAATAGCTTTATAATGTTCCAACTATCCTCCACATAATTGCTGAAGGGATCCTTCTAGATTGAACGTAAACCTGCACATGTCACTCTCCTGCTTAAAATTCCCCAAGGAGTCTAAAATTTAAGCTTCTCAGCACTGCAAATAAAATTCTTTATTAAATGACCTTACTCTGGCCTCCATCCTTATTTAAAACTACTTTTCTCACTCATTCATTCAATTCGTCAGTCACCAAATGTTTATTGAGCACCTATAATATCCCAGATTCTGTAGGCACTGAGAAATACTCTAGTGAACAAAATAAAATGTCCTACCCTCTCGAAGCTTACAGTCTAATGGAGGAAATTACTCAGTGAATATATTCATCCATTTAACAATTTTTTTTGTATATCTACCTGTATAAGCACTCTTGTTAGTGCTGGAAATACAGTGATGAGCAAGTCAAAGTCCTTACCCTCAGACAGTTTATATCTGAGAGAAACTGTGATAAATGCCATTAAAATAAAGCTATGATGGGGCTTCCCTGGTGGCGCAGTGGTTGAGAGTCCGCCTGCCGATGCAGGGGACACGGGTTTGTGCCCCAGTCCAGGAAGATCCCACGTGCCGCGGACCGGGGGGGCCCGGGAGCCATGGCCACTGAGCCTGCGCGTCCGGAGCCTGTGCTCCGCAACGGGAGAGGCCACAACAGTGAGAGGCCCATGTACCAAAAAAAACAAATAAAAAAAAATAATAATAAAGCTATGAGATACACAAGGACAGGAAAACCTGAACCAATCTGAGGGGTCAGGAAAGACTTCCGAAATCAAGAGTGATATCTGAGATAAGAACCAAAGATGAAGAGGCAATGGCAAGGAAAAGAGTTGTGGTGGTGAAGAGTAATCCAGGCAGAGGGAACAGCCTTTGTACAAGGCCCTGACATGAGTGGGAGACCGAGGCATTAGGGAAAATAAAAAGCCAGAGTAACCAGAGGGTAGGAATGGTTCCCAAGGAAGGTGACAACACAGGCACTAAAATTTAAATCAAATAAACCATCACTGTGTCGGGAATGGATTATTAGGCGTATAAGAGTGGAATCTGGGGGGCCCATTTAAAAGGCTATTACAGGGCTTCCCTGGTGGCGCAGTGGTTGAGAGTCCGCCTGCCGATGCAGGGGACACGGGTTCGTGCCCCGGTCTGGGAAGATCCCACATGCCGCGGAGCGGCTGGGCCCGTGAGCCATGGCCGCTGGGCCTGCGCGTCTGGAGCCCGTGCTCCGCAACGGGAGAGGCCACAACAGTGAGAGGCCCGCGTATCGCAAAAAAAAAAAAAAAAAAAAAAAGGCTATTACAGGGGACTTCGCTGGCAGCCCAGTGGTTAAGACACTGCGCTTCCAATGCCGGGGGCGCAGGTTCGATCCCTGGTTGGGGAACAAGATTCCACATGTCTTGCAGCCCAGCCAAAAAAAACAAGGCTATTACAGTAATCCAGAGCTGAAGCCAAATGATACACAGGAATATCTAAACCAGACAGATGCCTTAATGCCTACGAACTGCAAAGGAATCTAGGCCATAGTCCCTGTGCCAAGCCAACAAGTTGAACTGGCTATAAATTCAAGAAACATAAAGGACTACTCCATCCATGAAACAGGAAATAGAAACACGGCTCACTGAGAGAACAGCAAGCACTGCACCTGCGCCTACAGATGGAAAAGGGTACCTGGAAGAAAATGGATCCCAGGCCTGCATCATTCACAGATGTGAAGTCTAAATTCACAGTACACGTATGGTACAAGGACCTCAATCTGACACTTCATCATAAATAAGGTTCAGAACTAAAGAATGAAATAGGACCACAACAGAGCAAATGAAAAACTGTACAGTAGAGATGATTCCACAATCTGAGACACACAGGACTTAAGTTCAGTTTTTTTGTTTTTTGTGTTTTTTTGTGTTTTTTGGCTGCTCCATGTGGCCTGTGGGATCCTAGTTCCCCAACCAGGGATCAAACCTGGGCTCCCAGCAGTGAAAGAATGGAGCCCCAACCACTGGATCACCAGGGAATTCCCAAGTTCAGTGTTTAAAGAAAAAACAAAAAAAAAGAAAAAACAAACACAGAGAAACAAACCTCCCACAAGGAAATCAGCTGATACAGCCATCAGAGACTGCACCCCAAGAATAAGAAATAATATAACGAGCTAAAAAAGACATTTTAAAAGAAGGTTTAAAAATAAGATAGGGTTCCCCCCAAGATCAGGAACAAGACAAGGATATCTATTCTTACTACTTGTCTTTACTACTGTACTACAGGTTCCAACCAGCACAATCAGGCAAGAAAAAGAATTAAAAGGCATCCAGACTGAAAAGAAAGAAGTAAAACTGTCTTTACTCATAGATGACATAATTATTTGTATGAAAAAGTCTGATGAAATCTACAAAAAAACCATACTAGATTAAGTGAATTTAGGAAGGTTGCAGAATACAAAATCAGTACACAAAGATCAATTGTATTTCTATAAACTAGCAATAAACAATCAGAAACTGAAACTAAAAACACAACAGTACAGGAAATTCCCTGGCGGTCCTGTGGTTAGGACTCTACGCTTTCACTGCTGTGGGCCTGGGTTTGATCCCTGGTTGGGGAACTAAGATCCCACAAGTTTCGTGGTGCAGCCAAAAACAAACAAACAAACAAACAACAACAACAAAAAACAATAGTATAAAAAAAAATACCCGTAAGAATAAATCTGTCATTGCAACACTACTTACAATAGCCAAGACATGGAAGCAACCACGTCCATCGACAGAGGAGTGGATAAAGAAGATATGGTACATATATACAATGGAATATTACTCAGCCATAAAAAAGAATGAAATAATGCCATTTGCAGCAACATGGATGAACCTAAAGATTGTCATACTGAGTGAAGTAAGTCAGACAAAGACAAATATCATATGATATCGCTTATACTTAGAATCTAAAAAAATGGTACAAATGAACTTATTTACAAAACAGAAATAGAGTCACAGATGTAGAAAACTTATGGTTACCTGGGGGGAAAGGGGGGGAGGATAAATTGGGAGATGGGGATTGACATATACACACTACTATATATAAAATAGATAACTAATAAGGACCTACTTTATAGCACAGGGAGCTATACTCAATCCTCTGCAATGACCTATATGAGAAAGAATCTAAAAAAGAGTGGATATATGTATATATATAACTGATTCACTTTGATGTACACCTGACACAACACTGTAAATCAACTATACTCCAACAAAATTTTTTTTAAAGACTCAACAATTAAAAAAAAAGAATAAATCTGACAAAAGATGTGAAAGATCTGTACAGTGAAAACTACACAGCATTGTGGAGAGAAATTAAAGACCTAAATAAATGGATGTATATACACACATATATTTGTTATTGGGCTGGAAGACTTTATATTGTTAGAATGTCAATTCTCTCCAAGTTGATTTAATAGAGCTAAAGCAATTTCAACCAAGATCCCAGCAGACATTTTTGTAGAAACTGACAAACTAGTTCTAAAATCCATACGAATATGCAGAGGTACTAGAATGGCCAAAACAACTTTGAAAAAGAAGTTGGAGGGTGAACAATACCTGATTTCAAGATGTATTATAAAGTTATAGTAATCAAAGACCATGTGGTACTTGCACAAAGATCAGTGGAACAGAATAGAGGGTCCAGAAACATCCCCACACATATACAGACAATTGATTTTTGACAAAGATAAAAGGCAATTCAGTCTTCCAACAAACGGTACTGAAAAATTAGATATCCATATGCAAAAAATGAACTTTCATCCATAGTTTGGTATTATATAAAAAAATTAATTCAAAATGGATTGCAGATCTAAATGTAAAACCTAAAACTATTAAGTTTTCTAGAAGAAATCAGAAGTGAAAAACTTTTTAACCTTGGGTTGGACAAAGATTTCTTAGACATGACACCAAAAGCACAAAACTTTTACTCTTTGAAAAGACATTGTTATGAGAAAAGATAATGCACAGAGTGATAGAAAATGTTTGCAAATCATATATCTAATGAAGGACTTGTATCCAGAATAAAGAACTCTCAAAACAACAATTAGCAAATGAACTCAATTTTTAAAATGGGTTTATGATTTTAAAACACTTCACCAAAGACGCACATGAAAAGCTGTTCAGCTTCCTTAGTCATTAGGGCAATGCATATTAAAACAATCAGGTACCACTATGCAACTATTAGGACTAAAGTTTTTAAAAATTAAAAAGACTGACCGCATCAAGTACTGGCAAAAATGTGAAGCAACTGGAACTCTCACAGACTGATAGAGGTGTAAAAATGACAAAACCACTTTGGAAAGCACTTTGACAATTTCTTAAAAAATTAAAGGAGTTAAGGTATTCGACCCAGCCATTCTACTCCTAGGTATTTATCCAAGAGAAAATAAATGTCCATACAAAGACATGCACACAAATGTTCACCAGCAGTTTTTATTTGTAGTGGTTAAAAACTGCTAACAATCCAAAGTCCATCAGCTGGTTACTGAATGCATAAAAAAAATTGTAATAGATACACACTATCCATAAACATGGGTTAACCTCAAAATAATTAAGCTGAGTGAAAGAAGCCAGACCCCATACACAAAAAATTAGTATATGCAGTATGATTCCATTTATATAAAACAGAAAATGCAAACCAATCTAGTGACAGAAAGCAGATTAACGACTGCCTGGGGGAGGGGAGAGGGAAGTAGAGGAGAAAGGGCATGACAAAGGAAACAAGGAAACTTCTGGGAGGTAATGGACAGTTTCACAGGTATATGTCAAAACTTACCAAACTGTCCACTTTAAACACATGTAGTTTATTCTGCGTCAATTACACCTCAATGAAGTTGTTTTATTAAAAAAAAAAACAAGGCAGGAAGAGCCACAGATTAGGAGAATAACTGCAATGCATACTGACAAAGGATTAGTATCCACATGTATTACTAATACCTATAACTCAATTTAAAACAAAACCGGGACTTCCCTGGTGGTCTAGTGTAAAGAATCCACCTTCCAATGCAGGGGACGCGGGTTCGATCCTTGGCCAGGGAACTAAACTCCCACATGCTGCAGGGCAACTAAGCCTGCGCGTCACAACTACTGATCTCGAGCACCTCCACTACAGAGCCCACACGCCCTGGAGCCCTCGCACGACAACTAGAGAGAGAAAACCCACATGCCACAACTAGAGATCGAAGCCCGAGGGCCGCAATGAAGAGACAGCACGCCGTAACGAAAGAACCCGCATGCCTCAGTGAAGACCCCACGTGCCACAACTAAGACCTGATGCAGACAAAAAGGAAAATAAATAAGTAAAATAAATAGATATTTAAAAAAACAAACAACTCAATAGGAAAATAAGGCATAGTAATGAACAAATAATTTACAACAGAGAAAAATTAAATGACAATAAACAAATTAAAATATGCTCAAACTTACTAACAACGGAGAGAATGCAAATTAAAACATAAAATAGGGAAAGTGGCGGGTGGGGGTGGGGGTGTGATGAATTGGGAGATTGGGATTGACATGTATACACTAATATGTATAAAATGGATAACTAATAAGAACCTGCTGTATAAAAAAATAAAATTCAAAAATTCAAAATAAATAAATAAAATAGTCCCCTCATCCATTAAAAAACAAACCCATAAAATAGTACAACACACATAACATCAGCAAAAGTTGTAAAGATCCAGGACTTCCCTGGTGGCGCAGTGGGTAAGAATCCGCTTGCCAATGCAGGGGACATGGGTTCGAGCCCTCATCCAGGAAGAGCCCACATACTGCAGATAAACTAGGCCCGTGCACCACAACTACTGAGCCTCGCTCTAGACCCCCATGAGCCACAACTACTGAGCCCGCATGCCACAACTACTGAAGCCCAAGCGCCTAGAGTCTGTGCCCCGCAACAAGAGAAGCCACCACAATGAGAAGCCCGCGCACCGCAACGAAGTGTAGCCCCTGCTCGCTGCAACTAGAGAAAGCCCGCTTGCAGCAACGAAGACCCAATGCAGACAAAAATGAAATAAATAAAATAAATTTATATTAAAAAAAAAAAACAAGACTGGAGTGGAGAGAAGGAATGGGATTTAAAGCATTTTAAGGTTCCTGTATTGTTCAGGAAGGCAGAGATACTAATTTTAGAGTTCAATAGGTATGCATGTTAAAAATGTAAGGGTTAACTCCTAAAAAGAAAAATACATAAACATAAAATGTTCAACTTGAAAATCAGTAAGAAAAAAAGAGTATATATATATATATATATATATATATATATATAAGAGCAAATAAGCATCATGGTTTAAAAAAAATAAGGTATAAACTAAAATGGCAGAAATAAGTCTAAAAGTATCAGGAATCACATTAAATATGAAAAGACTAAACTTATCAAAAGACAGACTATCAGACTGATTTTTTTTATTGTATGATTTTAAAAAATTTTTTATTGGAGTAGAGTTGATTTACAATGTTATCACACTGATTTTTTTTTAACCCAACTATTCACAGATTACCAAGATACATTTAAAGCAAAGTGAGCCAGAAAGGTAGAAAATTCAAAGGAAAATTAAAAGATATGCTATACAAATAGTAATCAAAAGAAATATTAGTATTATTCATTAATTAATATTAATTTTAGACAATAAGACTTAAAGCAAAAATCATTAATATGCAGTCATCAAGAGAGAGCCAACAGCATTCATCAAAAGAGTATCCATTACTCCTGCAGTGAAACAGTCCTCCCCACCATGGATAGATATTTAAGAGGGTCCAAGTACTTGGAAGAAAAATGACCTTCCTGAGATCCTGCCATTTGCAACAACATGGATGAACCTGGAGGACATTATGCTAAGTGAAATAAGCCAGACACAGAAAGAAAAAAACTGCAGGATCTCATTATATCTGGAATCTTTTTCAAAAAGTCAAATACTTAGAAGCAGAGAGTAGAATAGTGGTTATGAGGGGCAGGGAGGTGGGGGAAACGGGGAGATGGTGAAAGGGTACAAAGCTGTAATTATGTAGGATGAATAAGACTAGAGATCTAACGTACAGCATAGTGATTACAGTTAGTAATACTGTATTGGATACTGGACATTTGTTAAGAGAGTAGATTTCAGGTACTCCCATCACACAAAAAAATGTCAGCTATGTGAGAAAATATGTTAATTAGCTTGACTATAGTAATCACTTTGCTGTGATATACCGTGTATATCAAAATATCATGTTGTACATCTTAAATACAATTTTTATTTTTAAAACTAATTAAAAATTTAAAAGAACGCCCTTCACCAGGATCCAGGACTCCTTGCCCTTCCCTCCCTCCTAACACTCACACCCTCACCTCCAGTATCTATCTGCCTGCTATCTACCAGGCCTAATCTTTTAATGTTCTTTATCTTTATATTGTCCATCAAAAGAAACCCCAGACTTCCAGACCTCTCATCTCCCATGTTCTAATCCCCACAGTTAGTCCTACACACTCCCTGCTCTGTCCCCGTGTGTCACACACCTCTCTCCAAATTTTGAAACCCTTCCACTTGTGCCCAACATTTCCAACCTCTACTGTGGACCCTTCAACTTCTTATCCTATTGAAACCTGGTTCTCCTCTGAGGCCATACTTCCCTTGCAGCCCTCAAGTAGTGAAAGTTATTTTTCCCATACCCCTCATACCACTGGACCTGGGGGTGGGGAGTGCCCTCCTTGCTCCTCACTGATGCTTCCAAATTAGTCTCCTTCTGTCTTCCCTAAAAAACCTCTACTTTGAATATCATGTGAAAACTCTATTACCCATTACCAGGCTGTGATGGTTAATTTTATGTGTCAACTTGACTGGATCACGGGGTGCCCAGATATTTGGCTAAACATCATATCCGGATATATCTGAGGGGGTGTTTTCAAATGAGACTAACATTTGAATCAGCAGACTGAGTAAAGCAGGTGATCATCCAATCCACTGAGGTACCAAATAAAAGAAAAAGAAAAAGGCAGAGGAAGGGAGAATTCATTCTCTCTCTCTCTCTCTCTCTCTCTCTCTCTCTCTCTCTCTCTCTCTCTGTCTGACTGCTTGAGCTGAGCTATCGGTCTTCTGCTTTTGGACTTGGACTTAAACCATCAGTGTTCCTGGGTCCCAGGCCTTCAGACTCGGACCAGAATTTACACTGCTGGCTTTGCTAGGTCTCCAGCTTACAGCCCCCAGATTCTTAACCCCCATAATTGCATGGGCCAATTCTTATAATAAACCTTATTCCAGATAGATATAGATACAGATACAGATGTATCTTATTGATTCTTTTTCTTTTAATAAAGTTATTTATCTATTTATTTATTTTTGGCTGTGTCACGTCTTCGTTGCTGCGCGCGGGGCTTCTCATTGCGGTGGCTTCTCTTGTTGCAGAGCACAGGCTCTAGGCACACGGGCTTCAGTAGTTGTGACACACAGGCTCAGTAGTTGTGGCTCATGGGCTCTAGAGCACAGGCTCAGTAGCTGTCACGCATGGGCTGAGCTGCCCCATGGCATGTGGGATCTTCTGGACCAGGGTTCGAACCTGTGTCCCCTGCATTGGCAGGTGGATTCGTTTTTATTTTTTTAACATCATTACTGGAGTATAATTACTTTACAATGTTGTGTTAGTTTCTGCTGTATAACAAAGTGAATCAGCTATATGTATATATATATCCACTCCCTCTTGCGTCTCCCTCCCACCCTCCCTATCCCACCCCTCTAGGTGGTCACAAAGCCCCGAGCTGATCTCCCTGTGCTATGCAGCTGCTTCCCACTAACTATTTATTTTACATTTAGTAGTGTATATATGCCCATGCCACTCTCTCACTTCGTCCCAACTATCCCTTCCCCCTCCCCGTGTCCTCAAGTCCATTCTCTACATCTGCGTCTCTTTATTCTTGTCCTGGTAGGTGGATTCTTAACCACTGTGTCACCAGGGAAGTCCCCCTATGGATTCTTTTTCTCTGGAAAACCCTACATTGTGACTCTCCACAACACTGTTCCTGTCCTAACTCTCAGTGATTTCAATTTCACATAGATAATCTTTCTAACACTCATCTCCTTGAATTCCTATCTCACTTCTTTGAATTCCTTGCTTCCAATGATCTTGTCCTTCACCTACACAGCCCACAATGATGCCTCCATAACCATGCTCCGTCTCTCACCTATTCAGATTCCAACATCTTTTGATCCCACCATAACATTCAATTAACTGATTATACCAACTTTTCACCATCTCTTGGCAACTTCACGTCCTCCCTTCCCTCCTGACCTGGTTTAAATTCCACAGTGTATTATCACAATCACTCTCTTACACATATTCTCCATCGCCTTGACCCTCTCATGTTTTGTTCTACGATCTGAGTAAAACCTTTCTCTGGTTAAATCCACTCCAAACATACACCCCTGAAGCTGAATGTGGCTGCAGGAAAAAAACATGTTGACTAATCTCACTTTAAATTCATGTCCACAAACCTGGAGGGATCCTTAATGCCACCTGGCAATCATAGAGTATTTCCCTGCTGCAGCCACTCTTACACTCTCCCGATCAAGTTCACACCTTCTCCACTCTCCAAACCTCCATCACCTCCTCCCCACCCTCACTCTCAGCTGAGCACTTTGATTCCTTACTCACTGAGAATATTAAAACAGAAGAAAACTTTCACAAACTCCTACTGCCAAAGCAATCCACCTACTTGATGGTGGGTTTGAGATACATTTTGAAGATGAAATCAGCAAGAATTGGAGATGGATCTGATGTGAGGTATGGGGAAGAGAAAGGGATCAAAGATGACTTTCAAGTCTTTGCTCAAATATTATTTTCTCAACAAGGCTTTCCCTTACCGCCTTTCAGTCTCTGTCTTTCCCGCGCTCTCGCTCTCTCTCTCACTCTCTCTCTCTCTCTCTCACACACACACACACACACAGTCACACAGTCACATGTTCACACATTGTCTCTGTCTCCTTTCCTGTTTTTTGTTTTGAGTTGTTTTTTTTTCAATACCAGTTATCACCAACTGAAATACTAAACATTTTAGTCCTTTGCTTAATACCTGCCTTCCCCTACTAGAGTATAACTGCGTGCAGGCAAGGATTTTTATGCTTAGTTCACTCCTGCAGGTCAGAAAAATAGTAGGCACTCAGTAATATTGATATTTTGTTAAAGAAATGAACTGTTTCTGGCATGAGCAAATGGTGGTGCCATTTACACAGAAAAAGAATACCTTAATGGGGGAAGAATCATAGTCTCTATACAAAGGAGCTTATAGTCTAGTGAGAGAAAGACACTGAAACATACATTTACAACATATTAGGATCCTATAATTTGTTAAATCTACAATAAAAGCAAAATTGAAGAACTAATATTCTATGATCTGATTTTTATCAAAACTGTATGCTTTTATATATACATACACACTTGCACATACACACAACACATACATATATGTTTCTGCAACTATACAGAAAAAGTTCTGGAAGGAAAGTTCCCAAACTGTTAGCCTGTGGAGCGAGAACAGTACTATGCTATGTATGGGGAATGAGACTGAAGAGAGGGTGAGGAGGCTTTCACTTTTCACCTTATACATGTTTTACAATAAGCATATTGCTCTTATAATTTAAAAATGAGAAATGGAAAATTTTCCTTCCTAAAGGGGAAAAAAAAAATTTAACAGAAGATTAACACCCAGACTATAAAAAACTTCTATAAAAAAAAAAATTTTTAAATGGGCAAAGTACATAAAAAGATATTTTACAAAGAAATATAGTCAATAAACATACACAACACACTCAACCTCATGCTTAATCAAGAAAAACAAAACACTTTTTTTTTTTTTTTTTTGCGGTACGCGGGCCTCTCACTGTTGTGGCCTCTCCCGTTGCGCAGCACAGGCTCCGGACGCGCAGGCTCAGCGGCCATGGCTAACGGGCCCTTCCCGGACCGGGGCACGAACCCGTGTCCCCTGCATTGGAAGGCGGACTCTCAACCACTGCACCACCAGGGAAGCCCACAAAACGCTTTTAATTCACCAGATAATAGCAAATGTTTTAAGTGTATAAGTTCGTTACCTACAACTACTGGTAGGACTGCAAATTGGTACTTTTTTTTTGGAAAGTAATTTAGTGAGCAACAAAGTAAACGGTGTTATAATCCAAAGAATAATAAATATCCATGAGCCCATAATGTGTAAATAAATTATTAAATAAATAAATGGGGGACAAAGTACAAGTCTCTTTACAAAAAAATTCTAATTAATACATGTAGAAGTAATGAGAGAAACAGAAAATAACAATTAGGATACCACAGTAATAACTGCTGCAGGCAAGATCTGATGAATGCTAAAATTAACAGGTGAGCTTTTAAGAGAAACAGTATATTTGCATAGACTCAAAATATCACCCTAAAATATTTACTGTGGAGGTTTAAACCTGTGTCCAAATTCTGAGACTTCACCCTCCAGTAGGTGGAACTTTTTTTTTCTTTTAATAAACTTATTTATTTATATTTTATTTTTGTCTGCGTTGGGTTTTCGTTGCGGCGAGCGGAGGCTACTCTTCGTTGCGGTGCGGGGGCTTCTCATTGCGGTGCCTTCTCTTATTGCAGAGCACGGGCTCTAGAGCGCAGGCTCAATAGTTGTGGCACACAGGCTTAGTTGCTCTGCGGCAGGTGGGATCTTCCCAGACCAGGGCTAGAACCCGTGTCCCCTGCATTGGCAGGCGGATTCTTAACCACTGCGCCACCAGGGAAGCCCTCAAATAACTTTTAAAAGACCTCCAGGGAATTCCCTGGTGGTCCAGTGCTTAGGACTCAGCACTTTTACTGCTGGGGCCCGAGTTCAATCCCTGATTGGGGAACTAAGAGCCTGCAAGCCTCACAGCACAGCCAAAACAAAAAAAGACCTCCATAAAATACAACGTTTGAATCGAGACAGAGATGAAAAAGATTACCCAACTAAGCTTTGTTTAAAGTACTGTCAACTTAACAAGGAATTAGATAACCATCTCAAGAAACCTAGTGTGTACTGACTAGTAAGATGTAACAAAACATCAAGTTTGCATCTGAGTTAAATGGCTGCCTTAGTCTGTGGTGGTTCTGTGCCACCTACTATTCAGGTCCTGCAACACCTTTATTTCCTGTCATTCCATCATAGTTATAAACAAGTTTCACTGTTCTCATCAAACGTGAGGGAGCTTCTAATGATGAGATCCTTGTCCTGAGCGCTTGTGCAGCATATGAAGGTAGGCTATGATGGCAATTTACTATAAAGATATAAGAGGATAACCAAACAAAGTGAGCAGAAGAGTCACTTCCACCACACACTACTGTACATTCTGAATCAATGTAACAGTAGAAGATAGCCAGGAAGAGCCAGCAGTGGGGCTGACCACACTGACATGTTGTAATCAGAGACTAAGTAGATAATTTAAAGAAAAGTATTGCTCTACTACTGATGGTAGCCTTAAAACAGCAGCAGATCATTTACTACTGGACAGATCACATGTACTCAAGAGAGGAAAGACTGTAGGTTTTACAAACAGGTCTTTGCAGTTCTATACACGTCAACAGGAAGTAACATCACTGGCAGCATCTTCAGGTACAAAAGATATCTTCACTTATCTAACATGACCCATCTATAATCATATAATGGCCTCATCACAAACCTACTTCTCAGTCCCAACACCCTTTAGCCAACTCTAAAAATGAACACACACACACACACTCCACAACTAGTAATCATGTCATCTTGTTAATTAAGTAATATAAAAATCCTTACCAACAATCCAAGGTTGTCATTTAAGGTCTGAACTAGTAAGAATCCCTGTGTAACCCTAACCACAAATTAGTCATAGGACAATGACTGCAGAAGCTGCCTTTAAGCTGCCTTAACATGGTTATGTTCTTAGACCCTACAGAATATTTTAAGGGTCTGGGGCTGCTGCTGCAGAATCTGTGTAGAAGATGGTGGTATATTTCAGGAACCCACCACAACCAGCCGCTATGGTGGATCTGAACACAGAGAGTAAATGCTGGCTTCTGGCCAATCCTTAATATCAACAACCTAAAGTGTATATAAACTTTAAATCTTTTGGAAAATATTTCAGAACCAACAGACCACCTCCAAGGTAAGTGTGAGCTCACCACGACTCCTATGAGGCTCCCAGAAAATGGCATGTGAGCCTGAAGTCCCTTTGTAACCCAGTAACTCAAGGAGCAAGATGCAGGTGTAATTAACCTCCTGCGACAATTAGAAAAAATGAAATTGGAGGTTAGACCCATCCTAAGAGACAGTTCACTGTCAGCCTGCAGATATTCAATCTATTATATCTGGTACTATGTGACAACTCTCTCTCTCTCAAATATATACAGGGAAGGAGAAAAAACGGACTCCAACGGTACTTCCTGTATTACAGCTACGTTCTTGAAATATTTAAAGCATATAGGAGGCACTCAAACTTTTTTCAATGAATAAAGAAGAGATATAGAAGGTAAGCAATAACCAACAGCTCATACATGTAAAACATTTTAAAATGAAAAAAGCACCCTAAATTTCAATCAAAGGCAGCAAAGTGAACTGAAGATACTCTACACTACTGACACATTTTTCAAATATACATACAAATAACATTCTTAAAATGATCATCCACATTTATAGGTATGACTGGAAAGATCTGTATATAACAAATGGTTCCTTCCACGTTGGAAACATTTCATACCTTAGAACAGAAACTCCCACTTTCTTCATCAACTGAACCGTCTACACGATTTTCAAAAGTACTTTTATTGCTAAGTTGAAATGTATTTTCATGTGCTTGCCAGATGTCTTGACACATAAATATAATTAGACAGAAGCTGAGAGAGAGCCATGAACACTGGATAAATCATTTCCCTTTGAATCATTTCCAGTGCAAGTGTCCTGCAAACTGTGCAGAAAAAGTCAGTAGAGGAAACAGCAGCTCTCGAACATAAGGTCAAGTACTACCTTCAGGTGAACACACACTACAACCACCGTTTAAAAGTCACCAAACTTCCACAAAAAAATTAAACATAGGATTACCATATGAACAGGTATCAAACAGATATTTGTATACCAATGTTCACAGCAGCATTATTCACAATAGCCAAAAGGTGGAAACAACCTGTGTCCATTTACAGATGAATGGATAAACAAAATGTGGTATATGCTCACAATGGAATATTACTCAGTCCTAAAAAGGAATGAAATTCTGACACAGGCTAAAACACTGATGAACCTTGAAGACACTGTGCTAAGTGAAATAAGCCAGAGACAAATGGATAAATACTATATGATTCCACTTATGTAAGGTACCTAGAATAATAGTATTCCTAGAGATGGAAAGTGGAATAGTGGTTGCCAGGGGCTGGGGGAAAAGAGGAATGGGGAGTTATTGTTTAATAGGAGTTTCAGTTTGGGAATATAAAAATGTTCTGGAGTTGGACGGTGGTGATGGTTACACAGCAATATGAATGTACTTAATGCCACTGAAGTGTAGACTTAAAAAATGGTTTAAATGGCAAATTTTATGTTATGTGTATTTTACCATAACTTTTTTTTAAGTAACCAAGCAAGAACGATGGTCAAACCTTTGTGGCAAAAACACATCAAGAAAAGTGGTAAGAGTCTGCAACAAGCATGCTTCACTGTCATCCTCCAGAGCCTAGATGACTTGCCTGAATGTCAAGACCTCAGAATAGGAGGGATGGACATGCCATTTTCATGTTGCTACAGATATATATATCAATATCACATATTGGTATATATAAATGAGAAGATATATTAGAAGGTGAATTATATTCTGTAGGAGGCCGTTTGCTAAATAATGAATGGGCTCCCCTTCCCAACAATTAAATCAGAAAAATATAAGCTTTACTTTCCAGTCTCCAATGTAAGCAGCAAGACTGAAATAATCAGTTTTACTTCTAACAAAGAAGCACAGTGGATCCTAAAGAGTGACTTTAAGTTCCCAGTTTTAATATGGTGGCTCTACAATGGAAACTGCAAGCAGCAATACAATAATAATAATAATAAAAATACAAACTTCTTTCACCACCATTATGAAGTTACTTAACCTTTCTAAGCCTCATCTGAAATATGAGAAAAATGCTTACAACTACCTTATAAGGATTGTTTGAAGATCTAATAAAGTAATATATATAAAACACAGTGAGTTCAGTCCCTAGAATACCTAAATGCTCAACAACAACAAAATTCCCTCCCCTCCTGCAATTCACTAGTATCTGTAGCTTTTGCTGCTCCTGGATCAGCCTCCACAGGCTATGCTGATGTTTTGGCCATTAAGCTCTGGCTCCTCCCTCAGGCCCCAGCTGTTTCTCTCGGTTCCAGTTGTTTTACTCCTGGTTTCTAAGAGGATCCTGCCTATATTTAGACATAATGCCAGTACCAACTGTGGACTCAACAGGTGCTTGGAGGGCACTTGAGCACTCAGCAGTTTTCGACTGTTTTCCAGAGTTAATTGGTTTTGGCTCCACAACTGGCTGTCTTGACTTCTACAAGGAAGAGTGCCACGTATGCACAGTACTTGAGCAGTACACCAGACTGAACAGAAAATTAAGTGTGCTCACAGGACAAACCCTTAGCAAGAAGATGTTTTTGCCTATTATCTGGGCCCCCAAAGATTTGTTAAATCACGGGGGCAATAAACCTTCCATAAACTCTACAGATGTAGCCCATCAACCCAATCTTTGTCTAAATCACTGTATCAAACCCAGGTTTCAACCAATTCATGCTGCTTGTACTTCAACCAAGATCAGGAGGAGAAAGCGGGCAGAACAACAGGAAAGTTTTAAAGAAGGCATCAAACAGAGCTGGGTCTGAATTCAGCTTTATTTACTACTAGTTTTGTGACCTTAGTAAGTTATTTAATCTCTTAATTTATAAAATAGGAAATGATCGTGAGGACTAAATTAAATGAGATAATACACACAAAACAACCTTAGCACCTTGCCTAGCCTACCGTAAGAGGTCAATAAAGAGCCTCATTATCACTAATGAGGAAACTGCACTCACTTCTTGCTTTGTTCAGTTTTTATAACATAGAAGAAAAGTGACACTTAGATCATTATTTTTGGACTTTTATAAAATAGTATAATGCCACTATCTGAGATCTAGCTGAGAAATGTAAACTGAAAACTTCGCAGAAATCTTAGATGAGTCAGCAAAACTTTAATGCTCCCCAAAATAAAAAGCTTAATGTGTACTATTTATGAACACATAATGGTAACTACAATTTCAAAATCAGCAATCTTGTACCTAGTACCATTCAAAATTTGGTCTGGAAATCCAAGTATCAAGGAAATGCAAAGATCATAACCCCAAATATACTTTCCCACAATATTTTCAAATCACCTTAATTCAAACTGGAAGGTACAAGGCAGCCTGATAATTTGAAATCAGCATCAAGAATTTCTTGAGGCAGAACCCAAACTCTCTCCCACAAGCATAAAACCAGTAGCAGATGGTACATGATCATTTCTCAGTGAGAAACTGTAATTCTAACAAAGTATAGAGATAACTTAGATTTTATAAAGTCTGCTCATCACCTTTTGGTCTAAATGAAAACAAACTCTTGGTTCTCCTCCAAACACCCTAAACTCTGCATTATCAATGACCAAACTCAAAGCAAGATGCCTACTTTTAGTGATCTGTCCTCTCCTGCTTCATTAACCGCAGGTAACTTACATAGAGAGGGGAAATAAATATTACAAGCATGCTTTATCAATGAAATGAACTATAAATGATAACCAATTATTAAAAGAGCGGCTTGTACTCTTTGGCAGAGGGACATGCCAGAGAAAGATCCACCTTCTAAAAGAACCCAGTCATCCTGGATGAATTAGGAGAAAAATGCCACTCCAGTCCACCTAACTTATACTCTCTAACTGGCTTTATCCTTCTGCTTTAATTCAAGCACAAACCACACGTATTCTACGTCTCTGCCCCACTTTGCTTTATTTTCCGTTCCGTTTCCCGCTCCCCCATTCGAAGAATGCCCCCCATCTCTTGTTTTTAAATCCCACTTTGCCCCCAAATCCTAAATACGTCGGACACCCACGCAGATGACCTTACGCATCCCCGTTGAATTCCCAGTTCATTGTACTTCTCATACCAAATGATCCATTCTTTCATTCCTTTCGATCTCTCGTTGGTTCTTAAAATCCAGTACCCCACACACGGCCACATCAGAGTCCCCCCTCACTCCATTGTTTCCCTGGCCTATGCCTCCGGAAACCCCCCAACTCGGACCCGTGTGCTTCGGCCCGCCCCACTGACCACAGAAACCTTTCACCATCTGGGCACTCCAGGTTCCAAAGGGTTCACGTCCCCCTCCTCTCGGTACCCCAACCCCCACCAACTGCCCCCTCCCCCTGTGCCTTCCCTCAAGCTCGCTCTCTGCACCTCTGTGCCCCGCTTCATCCCCCACCAACTCCTCCACCCAGCACCCTCAGCCTCACCTACCCCATGCCCCCGCAGTCGCCGTGTGCCCCAGTTCCGGCTCTGCGTCCGGGACGCTCCCGGGTCTGAGAAGAGGAAAGGAGCTCCTCCGCCGCCTCCTCCTCCGCTTCTAGAGCCGCCGCCGTAGCCGCCGCGCTCCTCCCCCAGCTCTCCCGGAGCCGGACGCCGCCCCGCCCCAACCGCCCCTTTCCTCTCTTCCCTCCTCTGCCGGGCGGCGGGCTGGGAATCGCAGCCACAGCTCAGGCCCGGAGGGCCAGCCGATCCACACCGACCTCGCCGGAGCTCGAGCTCTTCGCCCCGCCCTGCAGCCCACTCGGGCGCGTGCGCGCCAGCCAGCCAGCCAGCGCACAGGGCGCGTGCTCGCGCCGGCGCGACCCCGGCGCGCCGAGCTCGAGGCCATTGCAGCCAACGGGCGCGCGAGCGAGGCCTGGGCGCGAGGCGGCCCGCGAGCCGGGGGATCTGCGCGCGGAGAGGCGCGGGGCCGGAGGCCGCCTCCAGTCCGTCGGGTTGCCGCTCCTATCGTGACCGGGTCCCTCGCACCTCGCACCGCCCGCCAGATCGCGCGCCCGAGTTCAGGGAGCGCAGGCGTCGCTGGGGATTGGGAAGAACGACAAAGGGAAGGAGTTGGAAGAGTGGGTCGGGAACCAACTAGATGGAAGTGGGGACGGGTGGGACACGAGCTCGCGCCCGCGTGCAGAATGGCCAGTGCCCAGAAGGAGCTGGGCGGCGTGGGGCGGGGAGACAGCGCGCGCTGGGAGTGGAGGGCCCGAGCGAGCTGGAACTGCCGGAAAGAGCCGAAACTCCCCCGGAGGTTGCCGAAGGCAGACGCCTGGAGGGGAACCTTGCCGAGGGGCTTTTCTCACTGGGTCCCGGTCGGGATTCTGTCTCCCAGTCTGCTGTCCATTTCGGCACTACGACTCCGCCCCGACGACTTAACACCATTTTCCACTTTGCCTCCTTCCCGACCCAAGTTTTACTCCAAAAGTCCATTTCAGAGCCACCAGCTGCGGGAAACGCCCGGACGTCTGGACTTCGCGGCCGCTCAGCCTCCTGGGAATCCACAGAGGCAGATGCGGAGTGGTGGCGGGAGGATGCGCCTCCCAGGTCCGGCACAAGATAAATTCGGGAGTAACTTGAGGGTTCTCAGCCTAGTCCGCCAGGCACACTGCCCAAGTCCATTTCTGCGTCGGTTTTCTGGCATACTAAGTTGTCTGCATCCCCCTACGCGGCTGTGGACACATTGCCCGAGTCTTTCTGTTAAATACTCTTCTGTTTTCGTGGTTAGATTCCCAGGCACCCCGGGCGGGGCCGGAACCATCTCTAATATTTGCGCGCCTTTCCAGCCAGTGTCCTCCACGTATGAAGCACTCACCCCACTGCCAACTGGTCAGCGATCTGTTGGGAGTGGCTAGAGGCTGGGCATTTAGACAATCAGCAGTGAAAAGAATCTGTCCCCATGTTCTTATCTTTTGAAGCCAAAGCATAAGGGGCTCTGGACAGGCACCACCACCAAGCCAGAGAGTATATATGAGTGTGTACAGACACCACAGTCACAATGTAGTTTTGGTTTCCACAGGTTTGTTGTTGGAGTTGCAGTATTAGTAGATCTCTACGAAGTCATCTGGTCCTTTGGTTTTTAACCTCGCATGGAGTGGAAGCGTCAAAAATCCTCTGGAGCCCACTGGCCCCTGGTTAATAATGCCTAACCTAATACAACCATATATCATTTACAGATCTAAAGAAACAGAAGACTAGGTCATCCAACTAGTTAGGGCACTACACCATGTGTTGCTTACTATTGAATCTTCTTTCAAAGATTCAAATAGAAGCAAACCATCCAAATACCTGCTCTCTCTTCATTTACTAAATTGACCACCCAGGGAGTGGGAGGCATTGTTCTAGGTGTGGGTCACTTACAAAGAATAAAAGTAGATCATTGGGCTTCCCTGGTGGCGCAGTGGTTCAGAATCTGCCTGCCAAGGTAGGGGACACGGGTTCGAGCCCTGGTCTGGGAAGATCCCACATGCTGCGGAGCAACTAAGCCCATGTGCCACAACTACTGAAGCCCTTGTGCCTAGAGCCCGTGCTCCCCAACAAGAGAAGCCACCACAATGAGAAGCCTGCACACCGCAACGAAGAGTAGCCCCTGCAACTAGAGAAAGCCCACGTGCAGCAACGAAGACCCAATACAGCCATAAATAAATAAATAAATAAATAAAATTAAGAAAAAACCCAAAACTAGATCATTATCTTCAAGGAGAGTATCCAGTTGTAATGGAGGGTAAAAGCTAGTAAATAATTAACTATAACATGTGATAAGTGCTGAAACAGAAAAGTGCAAAGTAGTATAGGAACAAAGAGGAATGAGTGACTAATTATTCCACAATTCTCCTTCCTTCCCATACGGTGTAGGAATGGGATAATATTACCCTGGTTAATAGAAAACTTCATACTAAAGAATGGGGCCTGAACCAATAGGATCCAAGATCTTATTCCATAACTGGTTTCACCTACCAAAAGTCACTTGGGAAACGCCTTCATTAGAGGGCCTGATGCTGCTTGCCAAGCCAATAGTTTCTTCTTTGGGAGGAAAATTAAATCCCCACTTTTGGAAACCTTACAGTCTATTAGGAAAGACATAACGCCTTTCCTAAGAGAGTCCCTGATCTAATGGGAGAGAGTTTTTGTATGTGGATATAACACTCAAAGAGAAGGGAGGTGGATAAAGGAACATGCCTAGGTCGGATCTATAAGAGCTGTCAAAACATCACTGGAAATCGAATGAGATGGAATCATATCTCCTCTAAGAGAGAGTTCTGAATGTTGTTGAGAGGAACAGTTTGCTAAGTCCCTGGGGTGACAGTAAGGGTAGACTCTTCACAAGGATTTTACTCAAGAAATAGTGGCCCTCCAAGAAGGGTGGGTCACACAGAGCATGTGTTTCGTTGAATGGAATTTGCAAGAGGGGTACTGCAATCATGGTCCACCTTCGCCCTTTCTCCATGCAGCACTCAACCTCTCTAAAAGGACATTGAGCAAATGTTTCAAAAATACCTTTTTGACCTGAGCTATAAAGATTATTTTTATCATTGTTATTTATACTACATACACATTTCCATTTTATATGCTATACTTCACAATAAAACAAAGTGAGCATTTAAAATAATGGCAAATTGGGGGCTTCCCTGGTGGCGCAGTGGTTGGGAGTCCGCCTGCCGATGCAGGGGACGCGGGTTTGTGCCCCGGTCCGGGAGGATCGCGCGTGCAGCGGAGCAGGTGGGCCCGTGAGCCATGGCCGCTGTGCCTGCGCGTCCGGAGCCTGTGCTCCGCAACGGCAGAGG
>NW_006779087.1:699587-714503 GCF_000442215.2 Lipotes vexillifer | reverse complement strand
CCGGTTACAAAAAAAAAAAAAAAAAAAAAAAAAAAATAGTGGCAAATTGTTTTAAAGCTGCCTATAAATTATATTGGAGGAAAAGAAATGCTGTAATAAATTCAACATATAATACTGTGACCTACTCTGAAGAAAACACAAAAACAACCAACTTTTTGAAATGATTAGAGTAACTGCTATGGATTACAACAGAAGACTATTTAGAAATAACATCCATATGTCTTACTTTGGCTTAACGGCATTGATTTATCCCAGGTTACCTAATGACTGAGGCAAAATTAGAACTAAAGATAAGTCATGACACAGTCGTCACCTTGGCAGATATATTCTGCAGAAATTAACATGACCTAATTTAAAATATTTTCAAATAGATTCTTGAGATCAGAATTTTTTTTTTTTTTTTTTTTTGCGATATGTGGGCCTCTCACCGTCGTGGCCTCTCCCGTTGCCGGACGCGCAAGCTCAGCGCCCATGGCCCACGGGCCCACGGGCCCAGCCGCTCCGCGGCACGTGGGATCCTCCCGGACCGGGGCACGAACCCGTATCCCCTGCATCGGCAGGCGGACTCCCAACCACTGCGCCACCAGGGAGGCCCCCCAGAATTTTTAACATGTTTTTTCTTTGAGTTGATATTTTGTATCTGAAGTGATGGATTGTCAGATTCCATGTTTTTATTAGGGAAAAAAAAGAGGCTGAAGTTAAAGTCTCTGTTGACTAAGGCTGAAGCTGCAAACCACAACAAGCATGTAGACCAGCAGAGAACATCTCATAAGGGTGTACTTTTCCCTTTGCTTGGACTACCTCTGATACCTAAGAATATTTATGTTGGCAGTCCACACTGTGTGTCTTAGAAATTTAGTTTCATGGGATGCTGAATAGATGTTATCTGAAAAAACTATTCCAGGTCCAAGTAAGTTTGGGAAATACTGGGTAAAATAAAAATAAATTGGTTTACTTCCCAGAGCATTTAACATGATAATGTGCATTGTTAATATTGAAGGGAGGGACTTCCCTGGTGGCGCAGTGGTTAAGAATCCGCCTGCCAGTTCAGTGGACACAGGTTCGATCCCTGGTCCGGGAAGATCCCACATGCCACAGAGCACCTAAGCCTGTGCGCCACAACTACTGAGCCTGCACTCTAGAGCCCAGAGCCACAACTACTGAGCCCACGTGCCGCAACTACTGAAGCCTGCGGGCCTAGGGCCCGTGCTCTGCAACAAGAGAAGCCACCTCAATGAGAAGCACACACACCGCAACAAAGAGTAGCCCCTGCTCGTTGCAACTAGAGAAAGCCCGCGTGCAGCAATGAAGACCCAACGCAGCCAAAAAAAATAATAATTAATTAATTTAAAATTAATTTAAAAAAATATTGAAGGGAATGTAGTATATAGTGTGCAGCTTTCCCCCAAGGAAACTTTTTGTGCAGGATTAATGTTTCTTTGAACAGCCACTCTATAAAGTTCTATTAAAGAGGTTTGATGGGGCTTCCCTGGTGGCGCAGTGGTTCAGAGTCTGCCTGCCGATGCAGGGCACACAGGTTCATGCCCCAGTCTGGGAAGATCCCACATGCCGCGGAGCGGCTGGGCCCGTGAGCCATGGCCGCTGAGCCTGCACGTCCAGAGCCTGTGCTCCGCAGTGGGAGAGGCCACAACAGTGAGAGGCCCGTGTACCGCAAAAAAAAAAAAAAAGGGGGGGTTTGATTAGGTTGTAATTTCCCATTTTATAGATAACAAAACTGAGGTTCAAAGACATGGGTAACATAGCCAAATTCAGCTGTGCATCAGATGTTTAGAGCTGCAAAAGGCCTTAAATTGTCAAAGGTTGAATTGTTAAATCATGAAATTAGTGGCAACGTCAGAACCAAAACTCAGATTTGAAACACTCAGTTCAGTGAAAGTGCCTTGCAGGTTCATTAAAAACTTGAAATTGAATTTGTTTCTATGTGTGAGATATATAACTAATACTGCTTTACTGAAAGTTCATGCATGGAATTTCAGCATGCTCTTTCACTTATACAGTCTGTCACCACTTTTTAAAGTGATAATGCCACCCTCTGTAAAATGTTGTATGGTTTATAAAGTGCCCTCAACACATCTCATTTGAATGTTTCAACAACCCTGTGATGCAAGCATCATTGTCCTCAGTTAACAAATGAGGAAACCGAGGCTCTTAATTGTTAAATAGCAGGGGTTTTTTGTTTGTTTGGTGTTTGGAGGAAAGGTTTATTGCAAGGCCAAGCAAAGAAACGGGTGGCTCATGCTCAAAAACCCTGAACTCCCTTAAGTAGCAATTTACCATATTTAGTAAATGTCCTGTTATTTGCATTGAGAGAAGACAGTCCTGCTGTCAAGGGCCTTTGGTATAGCCAAGGAGACAAGACTTAAAAACGTGAGATAGAGAATGATTATATGGCAACATGTAAGAAAATGCTTGATAGAATGGTACAAACTGGACAAGACTGCTGAAGGAATTCAAGGAGGAAAGATTACTGGGGATGGACTTAATCAGCAAAGGCATCATTTAGGGATAAACCTTAAGCTGGATCGTAAAAGAAGTGTAAAGATTTGGATTAGCAGAGGGGAAAAAGGATTATAGAAAAGAAGAGTGACATCAGCAAAGACATAAACATGAGAACAAAAAACACAGTGGTGGAAAAGAATTAGAGTTTGCAGGGAGATGGGTCTGAGATGATCAGTCTCTTGGCTGTACAAGAAAAATCACCTGCTGAGAGGCAGAGTTCCCAGTCACTTAATACAAAATGAGCGAGTGCTTCCCAACCCAAATTACACAGAAAAGCAGTACACTTACAGTCTCTGTTGTGGACCCCAGGAATGAAAACGAGAAAGTAGCAACAGAAGCCAAGTCCAAACTGGTGGTTATGGGTAGGAAGGAGAGGTGGGGGAGTAACATGAGCCTCACTGGCCCTCAGATCTGTGATTGGGAAATATATGAATAGAAGACATCTATATTTCCTCTATACCCTTCCCATTCCTTTCCTGATACTAAATCATTTGAAAGGTGCCTGACCTCCTGATGGTAAGGAAAATACCCCTTTAAGTGATGCTTGGAAGCCAGGCTCTCATGCTAATTTAGTCACTGCGCAG
Organism: Lipotes vexillifer; assembly: GCF_000442215.2. Lineage (NCBI taxonomy): Eukaryota > Metazoa > Chordata > Mammalia > Artiodactyla > Lipotidae > Lipotes > Lipotes vexillifer. Next base: position 711,399 of record NW_006779087.1, on the reverse strand, counting down.
CAGAGAATGTTCCCCACAACCTTTCTGAGCCCAGATATGGACCTAAGGTCTGGCCAGAATGGGTTAAAATCATTCCCTTCCAACTTTCCCACATAGGGCACTTCTCTATTCTATTGAAACTTATCACTGAGGTTTAAATCCAGAAAATCCAAGGTCTTGCTGAAAGTTATAATAGTTTGCAAGTAAGCAGATGGATGAGAGGTGGAGAGAAAGAAGAGAATTGGGAAGAAAAGGAAAAGGAAAATGAAGAAAGCAACAAACTATTGAAATGAAACCTCGGGACTTCCCTGGTGGTCCAGTGGTAAAGAATCCACCTTCCAATGCAGGGGATGGGGGTTCGATCACTGGTCAGGGAACTAAGATCGCACATGCCCCGGGGCATCTAAGCTCTCGTGCCTCAACGAGAGAGCCTGCGTGCCGCAAACTACAGAGCCCACGCGACCTGAAGCCTGCGTGCCACAACTAGAGAGAGAAAACCCACATGCCACAACTAGAGAGAAGCCTGAGCACCACAACGAAGAGACCACGTGCCTCAAGGAAAAATCCTGCATGCCTCAACGAAGATCCCATGTGCTGCAACTAAGACCCGACACAGCCAAAGAAAGAAAGAAATGAAACCGCATTTAGCTGGAACCCTATGTAAATATTCTGCGTTTGTTGTTCAAAACCCATCTTAGCAAAACAAACAAACAAAACCAGTTAGTTGAACAAGTTTCAATCCCTTGGAATGACTAAGAGAAAAAGATGGCAAGGAACATGAAGAGAAAGCAAAAAAGCAGCTTCTCAGGGTGTGAACTGGCATGAAATTTGTGTTCAAGCAAAGCTCTAACGTGAGATTTCACCAGAGTTTCTGGGGAGATCAAATGACATCTAGAAAACATACTTCATTTGGAGTTTGACCTGAATAACACCCAAAGACAACTTCACAGTTTCTCTCACCTTCCCAACAAAAGGAGGGGACTGAACTCTGGTAATGAACCAATTAAGGAGGTACCACTACCAGGTTCTAAAAAAAAAAGTGGACATATTTTACCCTTGTGACAGCCTTCAGGCGCCATCTGCAGTTCTCAGCTAAGACTGCAGTAAACCTAGACCTCCTGCGAGCTTGTTAGGACCACCCACTGTTAAAGAAAAAAGAAAACAAATAAATAACTAAATAAATTCCATCCAGGGAGTCCTCAAAAGCCTCCTAGGTCCTAGAGTAGGTGCAAACACAGCTTGAAGACACAAAGCCTAGGAAAAGACCTAAGGGCCTTAGTTGGCTATAAGCTCCATGAGCAAACCACCCCCTCAAAAAACAAGCTAAGAAATTCTTAGACTGCTTGATTTAAAGGATGATATATTGTCCAGACCTTGAGAACTTAATAGCTCCACAGTACCCTGTTCTGTCTGAACACATCTGAGAATTGCATTTAGTTCTGGGCACCACAATTTAAGAGCAATATTGACAACAGTCATAAAAATGTTCATACCCTTTGACCCAGTAATCCCACGCCTGGGAATTTATTCTGAAATAATTCAAGAGAACAGATGAATTAGAAGCATGAAAATATCGATGCAGCACTCTTTATAACAACAAATATATATATGTGGGTGTGTGTGTATATATAGATTAAATGTCTCCCAAGAATGTAATATTATACAGCATTAGAGTAAAATTATGTTATTTGAAAAAAATTAAAAATATATAATAATAATGCATACTACAACATGGATGAATCCTGAAAATATTATGCTAAGTGAAAGAAGCCAGACAGAAAAGGAGACATTTATGATTCCATTTATATAAAATGTCTAGAATAGACAAATCTATAGAGACAGAAAGTAGATTCATAGTTGCCAGGGGATGGGGGCAAGGAGAGAATGGAGAATGATTGCTAATAGGCATGGGGTTTCTTTTTGGGGTGGTAAAAATATTCTGCAGTTAAGGTTGATGGTTGTACAACCTCATGAATATACTAAAAACCACTTAACTTTTTACTTTCAAAGGGTAAATTTTATGTTATGTGAATTACGTCTCAGTAAAATATATATATATGTATATATATATGAAGTCTTCCTAGTAACATATATAAATACTTATGATGCTTATGATTCAGGGAGGAGAAAAAACTATAAAATTATATTCCTGATATGATATGTACATTTATGGATGAGGACTAAAAGACATCATGAATAAATGAAAACTGACAGTTCGATACAGGTGAATTTTTGATAGGGGGGTGGCCATTATATTGTTCTTTGAGCAATTAAAAATTTTATTTTCTTCCCAAGACAGTGTCCACAAGAGGGCAGAGAGATGAAAAACCAAACCATTTCTCACAAGCTTCAGCCGAACAGTTAGAAACCCAGAATCCAGTGTGGAAAGCAATCTTAGAGGCCCAGAGTGGTCAAGTGGCTCATCCGAAGTCAGCAGGCTGTTCATGCAAGAGGCAGAAGCAAAACTCCACCTTGTCCCTTCTCCACCCATCCTCTTTCTACCAAATTACAGTGCTTCCTTAAACAAGGCAATGTTTAATCTAGAAAAGGAAAGCTTTAGAAGGATATGAGGTGAAGGGCAGGTTCTTATCAAGAATGGGTTTTTTGTTGGTTTTTATTCTTTGCAGCAAGAAGTGGCAGATCTAGGGAATTCCCTGGCAGTCCAGAGGTTAGGACTCGGCACTTTCACTGCCATGGGCCCTGGTTCGATCCCTTGTCGGGGAACTAAGATTCAGTAAGAGGCGTGACACAGCCAAAATAATAATAATAACAATAATAATAATAAGAGAGAGAGAGATGGCAGATCTAGAAAGAAATTTCAGGGAAGCAAATTTCAGTCTAATAAAAGAACAACAATTAAGGATGTCCAAAAGGTGGGACAGGTAGGGGATTTCCAATTAAATCAAAAGCCAGAATTGGTCATCTCTGAGGCAAGCTGTTCTCAAGATCTTGCTATGGATAGGTACTTGGGGTAGAGGCCTTCTCAGTTCCCTTCCAACTCTTTAAAGGGTCTATACACTTTTTATTCGTGGGAGTGGAAGAGTACAGCATCATTGGATTTCAGTACATCAACCCAGGTAGAGAATAAGGAAGACCTCTCACTTGCTAATCTTAGTTTGTTTTTTAAAAATAATTATATTATAGTGAATTTCTGCTTTCAGCTGATTTTCACTATGTCAGGTCCTTTAGGAAGCACATTCCCAGAAAAGTCTTAGTGATTATAATATTCTAGGGCTGGTAGCAAAGCAGAATTTCCTTCCAGAAGTTCTAAATTCATGATTTGTGCCATTTCTTTGTTTTCAAAAAATGGCTGGGCTACACCACTGGCTATTAGATACACGAACATCTAGATGTCCTCTGGGGGTGGGTAGGTAGCCTAATCCTGGGAAGCACTCAATTTCAGTACCTGCTCACAGGCCAGGACAAGAGGGAAGATGAAATCCAAAGATGGTTTAATCAAACAGTCTTTCCTACTAAGAGGTAAACATTCTTTAACCTCTTTCTCACCTCTTACCTAGTAACCCAGCCCACACCCACAAACTCTCTCCTATGGAAAGCTTCATACCAGTCCACACCGAAGTGACCAATGGGGGTAAGAGTTGGGCAGCAGACCTATGCTGCTGCGTTTCATAAACTATAAATACCTCTGCTTTTCGGCATAGAAGGACTGAGACTCCAGATGTCAGGGAACAGCCTCCCTAATTGAAATGAATCTGTCAAAGGATGACAAGAATTCTGCAAGGAGAATCTGCAGGTAAAAAGGGCCATCTTACAAGCAGTTCCCCATCTCCTTCCCATTAAATTCATCTTACCCTCAGAGTTGTCGCATTCTGAGGCCTTCTGCTATAATCACTGGCCCAGAGGAGCTCCGCCCCATTTTAAAATGATAGTCCGAGAATGACCAAACCCAAACCACTTCCCTGGTTCCCCATAAACAGCTAAGAAAGACTGGAAATTTCTTTTTTTTTTTTTGCTGCACCGTGAGGCATTTGGGATCTTAGCTCCCCGACCAGGATCGAACCGTGCCCCCTGCAGTGGAAGCGCAGAGTCTTAACCACTGGACCACCATGGAAGTCCTGGAATTTTCTTAATTATAAAACAAGAGAGTCTAGAGAAGGGGAGGGGAACACTTGTAACCCTACCATCACAATACAGTCCATCATTCCTATTTATTTCTTTCTAACCATTATTTGCAGGCATTCATACACAGATTTACAGGAAGCCAAGAGGAACTTTTTTTAATACAAAATACACTAATACACTCTAGGAAAATTCATCCTTACAGGTAGAACCTTCATTCTATACCAGTAACTCACTAGACACTCAAGCACTATGTCCTTACATAGGCTGAAAAGAGTTTGAAAGGGAACTACTAGTTATATTTGCTTACTCTACATGTGGTAGCTTCTCTATTACAGCAACTCTTTAAAAGTATGTACTATTATCTCAATTTTAGAGGCAACTAAGGCTCTAAGTGGCTAAAGAAATCCAAGATCACAGAGCTAAAAAATCATGGAACCAGATTCAAATCCTAATCCTAATCCTCCTGACTCTAAAACCCAAGTTTAAAGTCAAAAGACCATCCATAAACCAGGGGAAAATATCTCCAACACATACGATGAAGGGCTAAGGTTCCTAACAAGCAAGGATACCAAGAAAATAGATTTCACAGAGACAAACGGGAACACAATTAAAAAAAAAAAAGTAGATGAAATTATCAGGCAATTCACTGAAGAGGAAATGCAAGGGCCCAATAAACATTTGGAAAGATGCTGAATTTTACTTGGAGTCAGGGAAAGGCAAACTGAAGTCATCAGATACTATTTCTCACCCATCATGTTGGCAAAAAATTAAAAGAAAGATAACAGTCCATACCGGTTACAAAGAAAGGGCCACTTGTACTGCTGGTGGAAGTGTAGATTGTTTACAGTCTTTTCCAAAAGTAACCTGATACAGTATCAATCAAAATTTAAAGCATACATTCTGTTTGACCCTGCATTATCACTTACTGGAATCTAGCCTTAGAAAAACAAAAAGCACCAATACACATATTTAAAGATATTTATTGTAGCGTTGCTCATGTTGGAAAAATAGAAACTGCTCATCAATAGTTCCTGTTTGAATAAATTAAAATATATTTTTATAACAAAAACTCATAAGAAAATTTGAGAACAGTAAAATAATTTTCCAAATCAAGTAAAACCTCAATCACTCTTTTGTTTCTTTTTCCTTATAGACTGTTTTTAATATATTTACATTTTGCAGGTGTAGTACATAACATGTTAATAAACTACTAATTAATAGCCTATGAAAATGCCACATGATAATTTGACAAATTATGTTCTTCAAAGGAAATGTATATCAATTTCTGACAACTTTAAAAAGGTGTGACATTGCAAATTAACTATACCTCAATTTAAAAATACTGACAAAAAAACAAAAATAACTTGATATGATGAAACATTTGAGTAAATTAATAGTAAAAACAAAAGCGTGAAAGTTAATTTGGTTGTTTTTTTTTTTTTTTTTTTTTTTTTGGCTGCGCCGGGATTGCAGCATGTAGGATCTAGCTCCCGGACCAGGGATCAAACCAGCGCCCCCTGCATCGGGAGCGCAGAGTCTTAATCACTGGACCTCCAGGGACGTCCCTAATTTGGTCTTAAAATCATGGTATATAAATTCATTGGCAAATTTTTTTATATATATGGATGCAAAAAAAAAATCTACAAATTTCATTCCTCTCAATTGATCTGACCTTTTTTTTTTAATCAGTAGGGAAAACTAGCCAAAATAATTTTACTTTTTAACAATACATACACCAGGGCTTCCCTGGTGGCGCAGTGGTTCAGAATCTGCCTGCCAAGGTAGGGGACACGGGCTTGAGCCCTGGTCCGGGAAGATCCCGCATGCCGCGGAGCAACTAAGCCTGTGCGCCACAACTACTGAGCCTGCGCTCTAGAACCTGTGAGCCACAACTATTGAGCCGCGTGCCACAACTACTGAAGCCCGCGCGCCTAGAGTGCGTGCTCCCGAACAAGAGAAGCCACCGCAATGAGAAGCCTGCGCACCACAATGAAGAGTAGCCCCCGCTCGCCACAACTAGAGAAAGACCACACCACAACTAGAGAAAGCCCACGCCACAACTAGAAAAACCCACGCTTCACAGCAACGAAGACCCAACGCAGCCAATAAATAAACAAATAAAATAAATTTAAAAAAGAATACATATACCACTCAGAGTTAACTTCCAGAAAAAAGAAAAGGACTGAGTGTTGTACACACAAATAAAGAAAAGCAAGAAAGCTGGAGTAAGTGTACATAATTTTAACATCGTGTTCCTGGTCTCCAGTCTTCCTCCTGCAAACTGAGGCATCCTGGGCTGTTCCTTCCACACTTGGGAATTAAATAAGGCCCCCTTGAGATGCTCAAGTTGTTGGTCCCCTAGGGTTTCCCCAAAGTCCCCATAAAGCCATATGAGATATAAAATCGTGAATTTCCCCATGAGTCCCCATAAAACAGTGTCATCTGTTCCTTCTGCAATTTTCTAATGCATTCTATTTACACCTCTTAGGACACAGTTCAGAACACTGAATGGGGCAGGCTTTGATATCTGTGTACCTGTGTTGTTATCCCCCAATGGACTGTAAACAAAGAGGGAGCAAGGTGTGTCGCTCAGAATCAAATCCCAAGTTTCAGGAAGACCTGACAATTCAGCCAGTCTAACCACCTGTGTAAAGTTTGAGGGCTCTCCACAATGCACCAAGCAGAAGAGTCTGTGATAGGGGGATTACACACTACCCCCCTACCCCACAGCAGCTTGTTCCTTCTTGGGAAAAGTATAGCTCCCAGAAAGTTCTATAAATGGAATTAAAATATTTTTCTGAAATTTTGAAACTTAACCCCAGTCTTACCCCTTGGTAGCCCACAGAATAGATCAAATCCCTCTTGTCACAGGACACCTTGTGTAATATTAGAATCCTTATATTTTTCTTCAATCACCTAACTCAGTGCTTTGCACATTAAAAAAAAAAAAAAAATTGTTAAGTAAACTTCCTCCATCATCCATCAATGTACCAGGGGTGAAATAATGTGGTACAGACTCTAAAAGATATTTTATTGGTTTTATAATATGTCTTTCATTGCATTATCTCATGTTAAGAAAAAATAATCAGGAATACGATAGCCAAAAATTCAGAAATTCAAAACATAAATACATTCTCCTACCACAACAGCTTTCTCACCCCTTTAAGATTTTCTTATCTCCACTGCAAGTGACAGTTTCTTAAACACTGTTGGGATGCCTCATGTGGGCAAAGCTGGGCTGGGACAAGCCGCTCAGCTGTGCCAGGAAGAGTCCATCCTCAAAGGGAAGTTTCTTCTCACCTGCAGGATCCCCTTGGCTTCCTGGGCTGACTCAGGACTTCATATGCAGCCTGGATCTCCAGAAAGTGCCGCTGAGCTTCCCCCACCTGGTGCCAATTGTGGTCTTCACGAGCTCCAGGTATCTGCAATGTATTTCTTCATTTGTTGCCCCCTCTGAGAGACCCAAAACCTTAGGGAGACACAAGCTAACAAATTAGAACCTCATAAGTTGTCAGGGCTCCTGAGCCTCTCCTTGCTCCCTTCCTAAATCAGGCTGGAATTGGCTTCCACTTGCTGGTGGGAAAGGCACAGAACCTCAGATTAGAATTCCAGCCTTTTGAAACATGGGCAACCTCTGGATCTCATGGCAAGAACCAGGATTCGCTTTTAATCACAGATGCTCATTTTCCAACCTGGAACTTGGCATCCCTGACAAGATCTCCTCCTTGCAAGAGAAATAAGCATATATGTCCACCAAAGACATGTACAAGAATGTTTATAACAGCTTTATTCAGAATAGCCCCAAACTGGAAACCACCCAAATGTTCACTGACAAAAGTGGATAGATAAACTGTGGTATATTCATACAAGGGGATACTATACAACGAAAACAAACAGTTTATAATCCCATGTAACAGTATGAATAAATCCCACAAACATAATGTTGAATGAAAGAACTCAGACACAAAAGAGTACACACTGAGTGATTCCATTTATATGAAGCCCAAGAATAGGCAAAACTAATCTATGGTAATAGAAGTCAGAATAGAGGTTTTTCCCCAGGAAAGGAGGATAGATTGGGAAGGGGTATGAGCGAACCTTCTTAGTGCTAGAAATATTCCATACCTTCATTGGAGTGGTGGTTACATAGGTATCTATATAAAATTATTGTACTCTATATATGTTATACCTCAATAAAAAGTAAATAATATACATCCATCTTTCCCCACTCCCTATTAGAGCCTCTGAACCGTCACCCATTGCACACAGAAGCCCGGACACCCTTCTGGGGGCTGACCCAGCAGATATGAAAACAGCACTTCCACATTACGGGTACCTGCTCCAATAAGGCTTAGCCTAGGGCTTCCCTGGTGGCGCAGTGGTTAGGAATCCGCCTGCCAATGCAGGGGACACGGGTTCGAGCCTTGGTCTGGGAAGATCCCACATGCCGCGGAGCAACTAAGCCCGGGCGCCACAATTACTGAGCCTGCACTCTAGAGCCCATGAGCCACAACTACTGAGCCTGCAAGCCTAGAGCCCATGCTCCGCAGCAAGAGAAGCCACTGCAGTGAGAAGCCCGCGCACCGCAACGAAGAGTAGCCCCCGCTCACCGCAACTAAAGAAAGCCCGCGCGCAGCAACGAAGACCCAAGGCAGCCAAAAGTAAATAAATAAATTTATTTTTTCAAAAAAGGCTTAGCCTCACTTCCGGAGCCATTCCAGACAGGAATGAGAGGGAAGAAAACTTACCTGGTAAGCCAACTGACACTTCTAATCCTGAAAACTGTGAACAAACTCATAGAGCTTTTACCACTCTTGGAAGTAGCCGCTGCTGAAGCCATGATCTCCCACCAGCAGCTTCCAGACCCAGTAAGGCAGAAGGAGCACAGACTCCATCAGGTGCCCACGGAGGGGGAAGAAGCTGAACCAACTGAAGGAGCCAAGGGTCTCTGCCACATAGCTAAGGGTGGCAGCCGTGTTGCAGAGGGCACTGTATGCTAGCGGGCATGTGAAAGCAAGGTAAGCCAGCCCAGGCAAGTAGAGCCTCACACCGAGCATCTCTGACCCAAATGAAGCTTTGTAGAGGCGATGCTTCTGGGCTGTGATGCCAGCAGCCAAGCTGATGGGCAGGATGGCTATGGGGAGGCCATAGAAAATAGGGGAAGTACGAAATGCTGCTCCTAGAGTGTTCTTAAAGTCTGAGGTCTGGTTACCAACAGCAGCCATCAGCAAAACCCCTAAGCCAACTGCCAGTGGGAGGCCCACAATACAGGAGCTGCCCATGAAGGAGAGGCTAATGAGAGCCACAAGGCCAAAATAAATGCCCACTATCATCTGGGCAGCAAAGTGAATGGGACTCAAGGGGTGTGTCCCCCCTCCTGAACTCTGCCTCTGCCGCTGGGGTCTGTTGGCCTGAGCAACAAAGCTCGGGAGCTTCCAGAATACCCAGAGCCAGCCTAGGCCATCCCTCCAACCCCCGCCCCCCAGGGGCATCCAGAGCAGTGCGTGGCTGTCCCACCCAAGGTACAGGTGATGGAGCCCAGCAAGGCTCCCTACAGCCCAGAGGGCATAGGTCATCAGGAGCCCCTTGGCCATCCTCTAGGAAAAGGGTCTCAGAACAAGTCCAGTGGCACCTGCCATTGCTCAGAATGCCAAAATCTGGGATCATCTGTGAGAATCATGGCAGTCACGGCCCCAGAGTTATCCTTAGACCCTAAGACATGGAAAAAAGCAGTCATAAGATTATATCCAGGTCCCCACACAGTAACCATTTCTCCTTCCAATATTAGTCAAGTCCAGATCTTCCTGAGTGTCCCTGAAATTGTGGTTCTCCCATACCCTTAGGTCTAGCACCTCAACTCTGTGTTTTACAACCACAGTGACTCCAAATTTAGGGGAGAAGAATGTTTGAAATGCTTTCAGTTGAGTAACTGAGAACTCAGCACACGGACAAAAAGAAGCAGATGCTTAAATTTCAGACCTCCCCTCAGACCACTGACCTCCTGGAATGACTCGTGGGGTGGGGGGCGGGGAGAGGTGGAATGAATCGTAGTGAATACAATGTCCCCGAAAGTTCCTACACATTTTTAAAGTCCCCTGCCACACAGCCCGCTCCACCCGGCCCCAGCTCTGACTGTGGCTGCCCTCAGACACTTGGCGGAGATTTTAGCCCCTCTCCAGCCTCCCATCTCTCCAGACCAGGACATCTTCCCACAGGTCCACCTTGAAAGAAGTCCTGAGTTCCCTCCAGCTCTTAAAAACTACATTTTGACCTAGACCCTGGCACCCCGCAATTCAACCACCTCCTTCCAGGGCAAACTTGTAAAGTCTCCCCACAGCGGCCCGATGAATCCCCAGAATATCAAACCAGATGTAAAGTGCCCCTGCTAGTCTCTCTCTCCCCTCTACACAGAGCGGGCCTCCTGACCACCAGCCAGCACCCGCTAGTCCCAGGGTGAGCAGCAGTACCTGGGCACCTCGGCTCCCAGACCCCATCAGATCACTCATCTCCTTTGACCACATAGTCAAAATGGCCCCTCTCTTTCCGCTCCCACTTCCATCCAAATGGAGTTTGTCTTTCTGTGTTTGCTGTGTCACGGAAGTCGGGCCGTCCTGGCCAGGCCCCTCCCCAAGGCCCTCCCTGGCCCCTTAGGGATCACCTTTCAGGCTGGGGCTCCTCTCGCCCGCCCGCTCGGGTAAACTCGGTTTAAGGTGTTCTGGCGTATTCCGCCTTCCCAGGCTCACCCCGGCTGGCGCAGGGCCCACTCCAGGCCGAGAGCGCCTACACAGCGACACCACTACCGCCAGGTGGCGCTGCCGCTCGCGGACGGGAGGTGCCGGGCGGGTCCCCAGACTCACCTTGTCCAGATGCCCGGGCAAAGCAGCCCAGGGCGGTCCCCTATAAAAGCAAAAACAAGCCCTTGCCCTCCCCTTTCCACCCCCGAAAATGAGAGGGTGACTCCTCCCTCACCTCAGGCTGCAGTCCTCTCCCTGTTCCACGGCCGTTCAAGGCTGTCTTGGATGGCTCCACTTCCAATTCCCCTAAGGCAGAGACACCAGTGGACAGGCTGCGGAGAGGGTCTCTCCCCCTGAGTTTGCCTCACTGCCCCACCTCCAGGCCTGCCAGTCAGGGGCACTACCTCTAGATCTGAGCCTGAGACCTGAGGAGCCTCCCGTTCCCCCAGGAACCCCAAGTCAGCTGTATGTCGCTAACTTTGGCGAGAGGGAGAACCAGGAGCAAAAAGGGATGGGGGTGAGGGCCTCCCCGCGAGGAGAATAGTCTGCGTCCTCACGCCTCGATGCTGGAATAGAACTGGGATGCAAGATGCCTTCATTTTAATGTCGTGGGCTCCAACCCTGCTACGTGACCTCGGTCAAGTCTCGCCGCTTCTTTGGGCCTGTTTCCTCCTCTGTAAAGGAAAAGCGTGGATCTCCAAGGTCCCCCAGCTTTGACTTGGGGTTGCGGTGGGCCTCACCCATGTCGCCTCCCCGCAGTCGGCCGAATGCTTCTGTCCCCTCCTACATTCCCAGCCCCTTCAGTCCTTATCCCCGCCCGGCGAGGGAACGCGGCTCCCCATGTTGCCCCCTAGGGCTCACTGAGGGGCCAGGGCTGGGAGGGGCCTCAAAGCGACACTGGAGCCGCCAGCTGGGGGGCGGGGGCGGACGGGGGCGCTGAATAATGAATGAGACTTAATTGGGCAGGCACTGCGCAGCAGCGCGCTAAGCTCGGCAAATAGCTCCAGCGGCGGCAG
>NW_006779087.1:698328-699487 GCF_000442215.2 Lipotes vexillifer | reverse complement strand
CCCCCCGGGCCGCCGCGCGCCCCTGGCTGTGCGGCAGGAGGAACCCCCGTGTGCCCGGCTGCGCTGGTCTCCCAGAAAGTGAGGACCGGGGAGGAGGCTCAGGGCTGGACATCAGGAAGCCGGGACTGGGGCGGGAGAGAAGCGGATTGTGCGGTGGGAGCCAGGGCCCCAAGGGCTACTGAGCACGAGGAGAGGATGGAGAAACAAGTGAAGGGCGGAGGAGAGAGGGAGAAGTGAGAGAGGAAAAAGCGCACCGGGGGAGGGGCTGCGGCGGGGCGGGGGCGGGAGAAAAGCCGTTACCGAGAGGAAAGGGAAGAGCGATGGAGGAACCAGCGAAGGGAGGCGAGGGGAGCCGAGAGAAAAAGAACTGGAGAAGAGTCAAGGAGAGGGATGGGAGATGACCGGAATGAGAACGAGGGGGCGGCAGGGCGAGCTGGCGGCGCCCCTACCTCCGCCTCGCCCCGCTGCGCTCCCGCCCTAGCGCTCTCTCCAGCCGCCCGCACTCACTTTGTCACAATTACGGGGCCGTCACTCGGCCCGGATTGTTTTCCCCAAATTGTTGTTCTATAAACCGGCGAAGGATCTGACAAGCTGAAGCGGGAAGGAAGGGTCTGAGCTGCGATGGGGACGTGGTGGTGTATTTACCCAGGGCGGACCCGGGGCGGGCAGGTGAATCCAGAGACCCACGCGGGAATTCTGGTTGCTGCCCCAGCCTCGTCGCTGACATCACTTTTAACCTTCCTGGACCTTCTCAGCCTCGGCTGCCTCGGTTTCCCCAAGAGAGAACTGAGAGGCTTGGAGGGCAGGAGCGGCGGAGGCGGCTGTAGGTGGGGCCCGAACTTGCCTTCTCACCCCATTCTCTTTTGTTCTCTGCTACCCCGGTCACATGGAGAGGGGGTCTATCCAGCTCGGCCTCCCCAGAGCGCCCTCGGGTGCCTGCTCATCCCCGCTGGATGGCCAGACTCTCAGCTCCGACAGGTCTGGGCCGCCCCCCGCCCCGCCCGCGCCTGCAGCCCCGGCTCCGCGCCGCTCGGTGCCCACGCCACCTTGCTGTCCCTCAATTCCGCAAACATCTGTTGCGCGCCCACTGTGAGCCAGATCCGCGCCAGCCTTCCCCCCACCTCTCCCCCGCCACCCTCCCCTTCCCGGTCGGCCTGGC
>NW_006779087.1:690416-698318 GCF_000442215.2 Lipotes vexillifer | reverse complement strand
CGGAGAGGAGCCGCCGCATGGCTGGCTCCGACACCGGCCTCCCCGGCGGCTCCAGGGGCAACGGAGGGTGGCGGCCGCTGAAGCGAGACCAGAGCCGCCCCGCAGAGTTAGAGCTGCGCTGGGGAGTGGGGAGCCCAAGGGCGGGCTTGTCTCTCGGTCTCTAAGGTCTAACGGTCTCCTCATTCCATTGCCCTGGGGTTGGGCCGGGCCGAGACCTCGCCTAGCTCCGAAAGCCTGGGAAGCTATTGGCTCCCGCGCCCCCTCCCCCAGTTCGGGTGATTCACACTCCGGCTCCGCTCAGCGGCCGCTTCCCAATCAGGAATATCGACCCCGGGCGGGGCCCCCGGGCTGCATCGATCCCTCTAAGGCTCGGGATTTAAAAATGTCAAATTTGCCTTTTCCAGGCGGGTGGAGGGGGCGGGGGCTTGGAGGAGGGCGGCTTGGGAGTGTGGGGGTGGGGGTGGGGCGGATAGCAGGACATCGACCAGGTGCCTGTGCCCTGAATGAGAAGCTACCAGGCCCAGGCCGTGGCCGGACCCTGACATTACCTAGCCATCCTTAGGTTGCAGTCCCCTCTGGATGAGGGCAGGAAGGAAGCCCTACGGGGCCTTCCCCATCCCCATGGGCCTCGCTGTTGTGCTGGGGTATTCCCAGAGGGAGAAGCCCCAGAGGAACAAAGAGAGACCTCTAAATGTAGGGAGACAAATTTGGAAGAGACTCCTAAACGTTAGAGACATACAGACACAAGGAGGGGTGTAGAGACAAAGATATAGAGGCTCCAAGAGATACCCTATGTTTAAAGAAGAGCAAAGCAAAGGGAAGGTGGCTCAGAGACACACTGAACAAAACAGGGGACCAGAGACCCAGAATCACCTCAACTCCCTGCCCTATAGACCCAGGAGATTCAGGACTGGGAAGGTCCCCCTTTGGTGTGTTTGAGAGCGGGGAAGGAGAGTGGAGACAAAGCCAGGTGGAGAAAGAGAGTTATTAGGGGAAGGAATTAGAATATAATTAGCATTATCCTTCCAAGGTGTCCACTAGTAACTGGACCTGAAATCCAAAAGGTAAGGGTCCTAGAAGCAATAGACCAGGCCCCAAAGAGATGGGCTCTTCGAGAGGTCTAATGGTCTGCCCTTTCCTGTCCTGAGATCTACCTCTTCCTCTCTGTCCACCACCAGCCTGGGGAAGCCAGATGGGTTGTGGCTCACATCTTATATTGGAGACTGTATATGTGATGGCGACTGTGTATATGTGGATATGTATGTAGAAAACTGTAGAAAACTCTGGTGGTAACCATTTCTTTCCCCGGGACTTAGCAACTGGGTCTCCAGACTTTGGAAAAAACCATCCACTACTTTCAGGAAGCTTGGGAAAGGGATGATGTTGGGGTGGAGGTGGTGGAAGGGAGCAGTTGTTCAAACCAGCACCCTCACAGTTAACATCTATCCCCCCTGCCCCCCCCCCACCGCAGCACACCTCAGCTGTCACTGTGCACACTACTGTTTCCTACAGAACTGGAGACAGAGAGCTGACAGCAAATGTGTGTGTGGGGGGCACAGTCACGCGGGGAGAGGTGGTAGCTCATCCTCAGACACACGCAGCACACACCTCCACTGACAAAATCAGGCCGACACGTCCCTAACACTGACACACACCATCACTGACCCCCACACGCGACCCACACCCATCAATCCCTGTCACAACACACCACCTCTGCGTGTGCAGTTATGCACGGTTCCTCCTAGGTCAGGTACAAGCGCCTAGTCTTAAAGCCTGTCTACACCCTGTCTTGACATCTTAGATCTTCAATCGCCTAACCTAAGCAGAGGGCTTAGGTCCCCGTCCTCGATCCCCAAATTCTACAACCATGGCCAGCTCCAACAGGTAAAAGGCTGAGCTTAAGGAAGTCAAGTAAGTACCAGGGTCGAGGTGAAGAACCGGGAGCTGACCGGGCAGTGGGGCTGCTATACGCCTCCCTTATTCTCCTTCCTGCCACTGCCTCTTTCCCGGCACGTCCACTCGCGGCCCGGCCGGCCCGCCGCCCGCCTGTCAGTCGAGCGCCTCCCTTATTCTCCTTCCTGCCACTGCCTCTTTCCCGGCACGTCCACTCGCGGCCCGCCCCCCCCCCCCCCCGCCTGTCAGTCGAGTAATGAATGCGCGCTCGGGGCCCCGGGCCCCCCCACAAGTCGTTCATCACTGCCAGCACCGCCCACCTCTCTGCCGCCCTCAGGGAGGGCTAAGAGGCCCAGGCGGCGAAAGCCCGTCTCCCCCCCACCTCGACTAATAATTGTCAGATTGAGATGTTGATTTGTCAGCTGGGAGCTAGCGCCAAAGAACCCGCAGTAAAAACCGGACTCCTTGAACTTCCTCTGGCTCCCTTCGGACTCGCCCAGCCTTGCAGCTTTTCTGGATTTGATGTGCATGGGTTGGATTTCACTTAAGAGATCCGGGTATAGAAGCGCAGTATCATTTTATTCCAATAGGAGGCGCACCAGGCTACAGACCCTAAGGGGGCTCGTCCTGGGCTCGGTTCCACTTCTTCAGACCCGAGGCCCTAGGGCTTCGTCCCGCAGCCTCCCACCAGGGGGCGCGTTGGCCACCATCTTCCTCTCTCCCACAGCTGAAGTCCCCGCTTCTGTACAGGAAGCCCCCAGGCAGCAGTCCCCCAGTCCACCTTCAGGGATCTTGGGGGGACATGTCCTGCCCTCTCTCTCCTCCAGGTACCTCCGGCCTCCCGCAGTCCTCCATTCTCCAGCAGGAGGCGCCCCCGTTGCAGGTCCGCCTTCGCCATGCCCTAGGCACCTAGGCTGCAGTCCCGCCCTCGCCCTCCCCCAGCCCCGGCCCCGGAGCTTCCCGTGAGGCCGGCTGAGTGACGGGCGGCCGGTGATTATGCGGAGGGGGAGCGGGGTGCGCCGCGGGCGGCAGCGCTGACCCTTCACATTTCCGATCCGCCGGGACCCTCATCCATCCGAAGCTGCTCTTTGTCTGGCCGCCTAATTGCCGGCGGACAGGATGGATGGCGGGACCGACAGCCGCGGAATCCCTAATAAAGGCCGCGGCCGCGGGGGAGGAAGCTCGGGAAGGAGGGGGAGAAAGAAGGAAGAGATGGAAGGAGGTGGGAGGAAGCACTGGGCCGCGGCCGCCGGCTCAGAGACGCTATGCGCAGCGCACAAGGTGGGGCAGATATTCCAGGGTGCGGGACCAGGAGTCCCGGGTCGACGGGGGTCAGGGCGCCGTGGCTGTGGGGTGTGTGAAGTCTCCTGCTTGATGCAGAAAAGGAAAGAGCTAGGGACCCCGGGCAGAAAGCATGCTACGGCCGACCTCGTTTCGCAGAGCCTTCGAAGACTTCAGCTTGGCGCTGCCCCCTGCGCTCCAGGCTCCCACCAGCCGGAGCCCAGCCCTCCGTTCCCCGCACCACCTCTCCTCTGCTCACCTGTCGGTCTCCCAGGGCGGGATCCAATATCCCGGAGGAGAAATGAGGGGTCTGACAGCTGTCTGTGCGGCTGCTCGCCACATTTCATTAACTACAGGCTGGAGTTGGTGGACGGCGCGGGTAGAGGGGAGCAAAGTGAGGTGGAGAGAGAGGCTATGGCGGGGAGCCGCACCTGGCCAGGGGTCAAGGGCTGGCCTGACAGATACCTTGGAAGCAATCTCTAGCCCCTCCGTGTGGAGCCAGGAGCCTGTTCTCAGCCCCGTGGGCTCTGGCGGCAGCCCTTAGAACCTAAGGCTGCACTGAGCTGCGGTGCCAGGGGATCCGTGCGGCGGATGAGTAGAAGCCCTAGGCCCGGCGGCATACTTGCTCTCTCGCCGCTCGCTGGGGCCTGTCGACCCTCTGCGCCAGAGGGCAAAGTGTGCGCAGGCTCTTGGGCCGCTACTGTTTTCCCACCGGTGGTGAGTGGAGAGCGGTCCTCGGCACTCTGGCCAGCTTTCCTGCCTTTTTGCCTCTTGAGCACATTTTTCCGCAGTTCGCTTCGTTTCCTTCTCCCTCCCTTTTCTCTTCCCTCTCCTCTTCGGACTGAACAGCTCTTCTCCGCAGCTGACTTCGGCCGACATCCTCTAGCTAACAACCGAGCACCTGTTGTGTGTCAGCGCTGGGGGTGGGGGATGGGGGACACCCTGAGCCAAGGCCCTGCCCCGTTGGCCTCACACACATAGGTCTCCCCTGAGACCAATTCAAATCTCTCTCCCCACTCCTGTCCTGCTTCTCTCACCCTTCCGCTGCCTTGGGTGTCATTTCTCTTCTCCAGGGCAGTGACAAGGAAGCCAGGAGATGGGAACTCCAGTTCTAGGGCTGCCACTTACAAGGTGATACAGGACAAGGCATTTCTCATTTCCAGGCCTCAGTTTCCTCATCTGTAAAATGGAGACAACACGTGCTCTCAGGGATGCATCAAGGATGCAGTAACTCTCAAGTAAAAGCTCTAAAATACTGTAAGCATTCAATAATGTTATTTCCTTATCCATGTTATTCCCTGTCCTCTCAGGTGGGCATTTTCCCTTTCTCTCCATACCAGGGGTCTGGTACCAGGCAACCCAGATTGCTTCCAGTTCTGTGTGATCTTACATGTAGGAGCTGAGAGCCAGAGTGTGTGTATGTGTGGGGTGGAGGGAAGTGGAGAAGACCCACACTATGGACGGCCCTGAAGGGTGAGGAAGGAGAGAGTGCGGGGCGCGGCGGGTGGTGGAGTGCATTTCCTTAGGTTTTAATGTAACATCAGCCAGCTGGTTCCTCTGCTCTTATGGATGAGGAGACTGAGGCTTGTGGAGGTTATACTGCAAGTGACAGGGGTAGATCACACTACCAGGATCTTTCCTCCCATGAGTTTTCTACTGCTCATTTCCTCACCCCCTTTCTTCCCTTGAAGGGGTCTGGGTCAGTGACAAGGAGTGTGGGAGAAGGAACAAAAAGAGAAAAACTTCAAGGAGCCAGGACCTTTCCGCTAGACTTCATAAAATTTTAACAAGAAAACTTCCTCAGAGTAGAAGGCACATATCACATGCAAATCATATGCTAATCACATGCTAATCTAAAGTCTGGTCCTCAGAACTCACACCTGGCCCTAAGCCCTGGGGGAGATTCTTGGGAGACCCCTAGGTTCCAGGACAGGACAGGTGGGGATGGGTTCTATTTAGAGTCAGGTTATGGAGAGGAGTCAAGTGTATACTTTGGGATTAGGGTCAGGGTTAGTGCAGAGTCAAGGGCAGAGGGTAAGGCAGGATTCAGATTGGGCTGTGCTTTTAAATAAGGGAGCCTAGGGAACTCAAAGTCTCCTTTGAGAGACTCCTCTCCCCTCCTCCACTGCCCGTTCTATGTCCTGCAGCACACGTCTCTGCCTACATCCCATTCCCAACCACACCACCTCCCTGGGGCCTCCCAGTCTGGCTGCCCAAGGAGCTCTGGGTAAATTGTCCCAGACCCCAGCCTGGGCCCCAGTATTTCCTCTTGAGCCCAGACACTTGGCTTTAGCTGGCCTTGACCCTACCCAGGTCCCTTCTTGGCCGAATGTTGACAGCTGCAGAGGAAGCAGTAAGGACCTGGTGAGCTGGCAGCTTCATTCCAGAGCGTGGGGAAAGAGCTACAGAACATGAATAAATTCATGGAGCTGGCCCCTCAGCTCCCTGTGAGCTAAGCCTGCTTCCCCCACCATACACACCCGCTGCCGCCTGCAGCCCTGCTGGTCACCGAAGCTCACAGCCTGGGCTGGGGATGGGAGGAGAAGGGAAGCTCCGAGAGAAGAGGGCTAGGACCTGACAGGGGCTGAGGTGAGGGGCTCAAAAAGAGGGCCTTGGTTAGTAGGAGAGAGGGGTGGGGAGCGGGGCTCAGCAGAGAGGGCCTTTAGTGAGTGGGTGGCAGGAGAGGGGGGAGGGGAGAGAGAGGGATGGCAGGACCTGGGGCCGATGAGGCTTGAGGATCGGGTGGTGAGGTCAGTGTGAGCCCTGGCCTGCTCTCTCCTCTCTGACCCATCCATCATCCAGCCTAGGGGAGCAGATTCGGAATTAGACATGCACGGGCTGACATGGCCCTCAGCCCCCCCAGGAAGACAAATGGCAACAAAGACCTTGAATAAAATGTGTATTTATGGTTGGAGGAGGCCCCACCCCCACTGACTGCCAATCCTTTCTCTCCCAACCCTTTCAAGCAAGTAGGGGCCTCCCTCCACACAGGCCCCATCCTCAGCAACCTCCTTCTTGCTGCACCATTATGGGCTGCGAGGGGCAGGGAAGGAGTACAGGAAACAAGAGGTGAGGAAATCATCTCCCACCCAATAATTATGCCCTGATGTGCCCTGTGCTCTCCATTTTACATAATGTACTCTTATACATTACAGTACTGGCTTACCCTAGTCTCTAAGAGATCCTTTGCAGTTGTCCACCTCCAGGGCCTCCAAATACCCCAGTTTTGCCAGTCCTGGAACCTCTTCTCCAGGCCTCTGGCCCTGGAGTCCCTGTGAGCAAGAAATTTCTCCCAGAGGGGCGAGACCCTGAGGGAGGATGCAGACCCCTCACAGAGAGGGACCTATCAAAGCTTGTGTTTCCTCTTGGTCACCCGAATGACAGACACAGCCACCCCTCACAGGTGGGTGCCTAGCACTGAAACTGCATTTTAGTTATATTACTTTGCATAACCAATTTCAAATTTCAAGTCCCTCCCCCAAACATTTATTATGTGGGGTCCAACCTCTCTGAGTTTCCATCTAACCACAGCCCTTTGTGGAAGGGTGAAGGGGCAGAGATCCTAGGGCTGGACAAGGTCTGGGACCCGGGCAGGGGTGGGACTGGGCTGGGCTGCCAGGGTAAGAGCTGCCTTCTGACTCTTTCTCCCCAGTAAACTCTCTACTCTTCAGTCCTGAGATAAGAAAGATGACATTCATGGGGTTCCACATTTAGGGACTAAGAGGAAGACAAATATAAAACCTCCCTTCAAACAGCCCTCACACATACACACACAAAGGCAATCCACAATCCACAATCCCACTCACCCAGGGACACACAAGGCCAGGGTCCCATGGACACGTCCACACTTGCCAGCACACTGTCACAATGCACAGGCCCAGAGCCTACCACACTGCTCCAAGAAGCGCCCCGCCTCCGCGTCGTCCCCACAGTTGATATGTCACATTGGAGTCCGAACACGGACCTGGGTGTCTCTCTGCAGCGCGCCATTTACATTTCTCTCTCGATCTGTCAACCTGTCTTGGCTCCTGTCTCTCTCTCTCCGTCTCTGTCTCTCCTTCTCCCCCTCTGGGGCTGTCATTTAGTCTCTTTTTCAAGCTTTGTCTCTGTCTCTGCGTCTCTATCTGGCTTTCCATCCCTTTGATTTCTCTGTAGCTCCTCTGCTTTCCTGTCGGTTTCCTGCTCGCTTTCCCAGGCTGGTCTGTTTTCTCACTCTCTCTGTTCCCTCACTCTCTCGATTGCTCTGCGGCCCCCTCCGCCAACACTGGGGGTCGAGGGTAGAGGTGCCTGGAGATTTGCCTTTTCCAGTTCAGGCCAACCCGTACCCGTTGAACCCTTTACCATATGTTATTCGGTCACGGGCACTGAGTGGCGAATTTCTATTTTTTTCTAGTCCTTGTTGTTTGCTCGTGGGCTTTTCTCTTTTTCTTTTTTCTTTTTTTGAGGGGGGGGGAGCCGGGGAGGGCTCTTTTTAGCTCTGGAATCCACCTCTGTCTTCTGTGTGTGTGCATCTCCACCGCTTTTTATCCCATCCCCGTTTCTGGCCTCCTCCGGGCTCTGAGAATACCAAACTCAGTGTAGAGGGTGAAAGTAAGGATAGGGTGAGGGCAGTGAATCCCTGCAGAATTGGTTTAGAGCCGGTCAGGAACCGAGAGGCTGGAGGGACGCGGGTGGGGGCCGTGGCCTGCCCCGCCTCCACGCTTCCCTCTCTGGGCGCCAGGGGTCGCT
>NW_006779087.1:668133-690236 GCF_000442215.2 Lipotes vexillifer | reverse complement strand
CCCCCCCCCCCCCCCCCCCCCCCCCGCCGCGGCCTCTTAGAGCGGCTCCCGCCGCGTCGCGGCTCACACCACCCGCACTGCCGCTCCGGGAGGGAGGGGAGGAAGGTTAGGGACGCAGAGAGGGAGAGCGCTAGCTGGAGACAGACGCGGGGCCAGGGCTTCAGCAGGGGCTGGGGCCGCGGCTAGGGTAGAAAGGTGGGTCAAGGCTCGCCAAGAGCCAGAGCGCAAACCTGCGAGGAGGTCGCGCCCGGTGGGCGCCACCCGCAGCGCAGAGCCCCGGACGTCCAGAGCGCGGAGAGTAGTCCCAGCTCCGGCCGGGAGCTATCCGTCTGGGTAGACGGGGACCTAGGCGCCGCCATCCTCGAGAAAGCAGCTGTCCGGAGGGCAGGCATCCTAGATCTGTAAGAAACCAGCCGTCCGAGAAGCCACCGATTTCAGGCGCCTGGGAACGTTAGACTGAACGAGAGGGTAATAGAGGACCACGGACTCTGAACTGTCGGGAGCTGTCCCTGGTCCAACCAACGGAAGGACCTCCGCCTTGACGGAAGGTTTGGGGAACGGCACCACTGAGGCGGGAGCCCACAGGGGCGGGGGGGCTGGGCGCAGCCGTCGGGGGGATCCCGACCCAGGCCCGAGCCCGGTCACCGCCTCTGGGGCCCGCGGAGAGCCCCGGGCCTCCGCCACCATTGCACCCAAGAGTGAGGAGGATCTGCTGGCCCTGGCCGCGTCACGGCTGAGCCGCCGCAAGAGGGTGGCGGGCGCGGCCGTCGGGGTGGCCATGGTGCTGCTGCTGCTGGTGGCCATTCCGCTGCTAGTGCACAGCTCCCGCGGGCCGGCGCACTACGAGATGCTGGGTCGCTGCCGCATGGTGTGCGATCCCCACGGGCCGCGAGGCCCAGGACCCGACGGCGCGCCCGCCTCCGTACCCCCCTTCCCTCAGGGCGCCAAGGGAGAGGTGGGCCGGCGCGGAAAGGCAGGTCTGCGAGGGCCCCCGGGACCACCAGGTCCCAGAGGACCTCCAGGAGAGCCGGGCAGGCCAGGTCCCCCAGGCCCTCCAGGCCCAGGCCCCGGCGGGGTGGCGCCCCCTGCCGGCTACGTGCCTCGAATTGCCTTCTATGCTGGCCTGCGGCGGCCACACGAGGGTTACGAAGTGCTGCGCTTCGACGACGTGGTGACCAACGTGGGCAACGCTTACGAGGCAGCCAGTGGCAAGTTCACCTGCCCCATGCCAGGTGTCTACTTCTTCGCTTACCATGTGCTTATGCGCGGCGGTGACGGCACCAGCATGTGGGCGGACTTGATGAAGAATGGACAGGTGAGCTGCCCCTCTCCCACCCAGCCCCAGACACGGTAGCTTTCTAATTCTCCCTGCATTCATTACGCAACCCGAACCTCTTCCCCAAACACCGTCACTAAATCCAAGAAGGCCACACTGCCAAGAACTTAGAAATCGCTTCATTTAGTCCAAAAGGAATTGGGGGGCCAGAGAAAGAAAACGACCTGCCCAGGGTCTCATGGGGCATTAGGAATGGTGTCAGAATTAAAACTCAGAGCCTCACACTCCAACTATAGGCAACTATACACCAAACCTCTTTGGTATCTCACCCTGCCTCTTAGCCTCTTTTCTCCTGTCTTGGGCAGCCCTCCTGGCCTTTGGGTTACCCAGCCACTTGATGGGCGAGTTACCGGAGTCTGGCTCCTTCGATTTAGAATGGAATCCGGGTATCACGGCGTGGGCAGTTGGTAGCTGTTCCTGTGTGGGGGTCATTAAGCTTGGATTTTCAAGGATAAGGTAAAAAAAGAAAGAAAACACTGTCTCATTTTCCAGGCAACTCTATTACTAGTCCCAGGGCCTGAGGTCAATGCTAGAGTGGGCCTTACCCTCAGCTAATACTGAGTCCGTAGGCAGAGGTGGAAAATGAGGCAGCACTGGGGCCAGCCAGGCGGCTTGCAGGAACGAATTTGGGAGAAAGGAAGAGGCAAGAACAGATAAAGCAGAAGCCTTGGACCCTGGCCTGGTCCCTGCTCCTGTGGTCAGAGTCGGAGTCATGGCTGCCTTAGCTTGGAAGAGAAGTCCCAAACACTCAGCTCAAGGTCCAGGACACGCTTAGGGGGAGCCAGAGGCCACAGGGGTGGGGCTGGGGAAGTGTGCCTGGGCCACGCAAGCCGCAGGGTGTAAGGTTAGGGCTGAGCTGTGACCTCCGAATGCCCCATGCGCGATGGGGTGATTTGACCGTGGCGCATCAGGCCTGCTTATCCCACCTGTCCGAACCCCAGGTCTTCCTCCCGCTGCAGCACCCTTCCGCTCCAAGAACCGAAGGCACTACATTGAGGTCTCCTCCCAGCAGGGTCGCCCCAGGAACCCAGGGAAAGGGAGTGAGAGTGTATGTGTGTAAGACTGTAGCGTGTGTGTGCGTGATGCAAGTGTGTCTGTGGGTGCGGGGTGTGAAGGTGTGAGAGTAGAGCGGTGGCTGCTTGCCTGTGGCACTGAGTAGGTGTGTGTGGTCTGTGCGGCGTGTCTGTGAGGGGCGGAGGGGGGGAGTATGTATCTAGAGTGCGTCGCTTCCCGAGGCGGCGGGGGCCGCGCGGCTCCCACTCTGTATTCCACAGTGCGGGCGCTGCGGCTTTGGGGACGGTAAATAGTGATTAGAATAATGATGAATAATTAATCAGTTAATAACCAGTCCCCTTGGGACAGGAAGAGGGGGGCTGGGGAGGGGGCTGGCTGCGATGCTGAGGCGTCGGTGAGGCGACCTGCAGCAGCGAGGCCAGAGGGGAAGAGGCACTACCTGTTTGGGCGGAAGGCGACCCCCACGTCGGGGCGCCCGCGGGCACTAGGAGGGACAATCGAGGAGGGGCGAGGATACATCATGGCACCTTCCCACAGCCTGCACCCTTGCTTACACACGCACAGACACACCTGTGCCCTATCTCTGGGGGAAGGGAGCACAAGTTTAGAAGGTCCAAGTGGGTTCAGAATCTTAGAAATTATCCTACAGTCTAATTTTATTTTTAAAATAATAACAATAGCAAAACCTATATAGCGTTTTCTTTGTGCAAAGCACTGTTTTGTAACACACTTCACACGTAGTAACTCACTTAATCCTAACAACCTGAGGAGGTAGGTTCTATTACTACCTCCTACCTCATAGCTCAAAGTAAGGACCAGAGAAGGCGTGAAACTTGCCCAAGTCCCAGCAGCTAGTGAATGGCAGTGCCTGCGAAGCACCTTGTCCTTCCCAAACCCTGCAGCCTGCTACCCTCGCGTCACCTTCACAGGCCCAGCTGCATCTCCTCGGCCGACCCCTCATCACCCCAGCTCCACACAGGGCATGAGTGGGTTGTTCTGTTCCCCCTCGCTAGGTCCGGGCCAGCGCCATTGCTCAGGACGCGGACCAGAACTATGACTACGCCAGCAACAGCGTCATCCTGCACCTGGATGTGGGAGATGAAGTCTTCATCAAGCTGGACGGCGGGAAGGTGCACGGCGGTAACACCAACAAGTACAGCACCTTCTCTGGCTTCATCATCTACCCGGACTGAGTCGGGCTCCATGCCCCGCCCCCCTCCACTCCGCTCCCCCCCTCACCCACCTTCAGCTTGCCCCACCCAAGGCGCCACCCCATCCTTTGAGAGACTGGGGGTGGGACGGACCCTCCCGCTCCCGGAGGTGGCCTTTAATGGGCGGACTCTTGGTGCTCCGGGGTATAACTGAGTGGCTGGGGAGCTGAGGAAACCGGCCGGGGGAGCAGAGCGGCCTGGGAAGGGACCACCAGCACCCGTGCACATGCCTGTGAAAGCCGGGCGAGGAGGGGGGCGCAGGTCGTGGCCCTCTCTTCTCTCGGGAGCTAGGCAACAGTTTCACTAACTGCAGCACAGAGGCACGGAAAGCAGAAAACAGGAGGGAAGCCCTGGCTTTTGGGGAGGGAGAGAACAGGAACAGGAGCCCTTCTAGGCGAGAGGAGAGGAGACATTAGGGCGGGCAGGCGCTGGCCCTCTGCCGCGACAACTTCTCTGCCATCCCCTCCTCCCCTCATCTCCATTTTCAGGCTTCAGGCTTTAGCCTTGGCAGCCTCCCTGTGAACTGGAGGAACCAGTGAATTCTTTCCTAGCATTTAAAACTCATCCTGCAGTCCCCATTTCACCCCCATAGGGGTTAGGCCCTGGGGCTACAGCTGCTGTTGCCTCTTCCAATAAAGTCAAGTGGGAGAATGTGTGTGCCTCTTAACTTGGTGCACAGAGTGGGGGAAAGTGGCTGACCCTTTCCTCACTCCTCTCAAGGACCCCTACCCTCTGCCAGAGGCAAAGGTTTCATTATTCCTGGCAAGGCCTGCCTCTGGGGAAGCAGAGGAGGGGAGTAGCCCAGGGTTTCTACTCTGATACGGGGAAGGGTATCAGCTTCAGGAGAGCTTTGAGGCCTTACACTGTAGGGAGACACCAACCAGAGGGACACTAGCAAGGGAGGATTCCAGAGGTACGGGTCTGGTGCTTCTGCTTTCTGCTGATGCAGGGGGAGAGTTCTAGGGACCTCTAGGCGATGCAGGAGTTGCTGACGACTCCTGGGAGTGGCCAAGATCTCAGGGAGCAAGGAGAAAGGCAGCTCCCCAAAGGCCCACATTCGCGCCCTCCCCCCAAAAAAAACACTCACTCATAGTGCTTGTTGGGAGGGTGGGGTGTGCAGGCGTGGGATGACTTGGACAGCTTCTGGGCAAGGGAGCCTGGGGAAGCCTGAGAACCCAGGGCTGGCCTCTAAGCTGGAGGACACTGCCACCATGTGGACAATTGAGAAACAGCAGTAGCTGGCCTAGGTAGGACCAGAGGAAAACAGACATTTGGACATTTTAGAAACTTTATTGAAGGACAAAAGGGTGTCAGCTCTCAGTACATGGTGTGGAAAATAAATAAGGGTTAAAAGGAAGGTGCAAGGCAGGACAGGAGTGGGTGGAGGCGTATGCCTCATGACGGAGAGTCCTGTGGGGCAGCAGAACCGACTGGAATAAAACACTAGGGAGAGAGAAGACCTCGTCACAGCCCAGCTGTCCTTGAACTGTAACCAGCTCTTCCCCCTGACCCCTGACCTCTGTAAAGGAGCCGAGGATGGCCCCATGCCCTACTTCCTACTTCGCACAGGCCTAGCTGGCTGTGGACCGGAGGCTCACCAGGGCATCCTGCCATTCGAGCAATGTGGCCACAGGGTTGGTGCAGACCCGGGTGAGGCCTGAGGGAGGGGCTCGGCTGGTGTAGAAGGCACACTCGTCATCCAGGCGGGCCTCGTGGAAGCGGTGGATGGCGGTCAGACATGCTTTGAGGCGCTGCCTCAGGGCCAGGGTTCGAGGGGCCAGATTGCTGGGGCCTGAGGGCCAAAGGCCACAGAGAGATCAGGGCAGACTCTGGAGTCCTAGACTCCCACCATATACTGCCCTCTCCCACTCCCCGACCACGGGCCAAGCCAATTAGGAGCACGGGGCTGAAGGTGCAGCCCCCCACTTCTTCCTGCGGGAGAGCCAGACTGGGGCAAGGAAGGTAGGGGAAAGAAAGCGTAGGATCACCTGGTGCAGGGCAGGCCCTGCTCCCAGCGAGAGATGAGGACCTCCTTTGTTCACAACCCCTTCCAACCAACTCCTTACCTGCCTGGCCTGTTGGGGGCTTCAGAGACTGGCGTGAGTGGATAGGGGGGCTGGCACAAAGTGGGCGTTGGGAGGAGGAGGTCAGGCTGGTGGTCGCTGGAGCCCACTGACTGCAGCAGGGCCATGGGCTGGACTCTGGACTTCTGGGTTCTGGGGAGCAGGCCTCTGATACCCCAGGCTCTACCCTAGGGGAGGGCTCTGGGAGTCCTGTCTGCCCCTGGGGGCAGGCCTGAAGGGGTCCAGGCTCTCCCAGAGGGCAGGGCTCTGATGCCTCCTGGGTGGAGGGCTCTGATATCTCAGGCCCCCTCCTATGGTAGGACTCTGGGGGCCCTGGTTCTGCTGGAGGGCAGGGCAGAGCTACCTCGGGCTCTGCTGCAGGGCAGGGCTCTGGTTCCCCACACCCCTCTGGAAGGTAGGGTTTGGGCGGCCCAGAGTGCTGTAACATTCCAGGAAGATGAAAAGCCCCAGATTTATTCTCTGGGGCATTCAGAGTTCTAGAAATCTCAGCCAGCAGGGGCTGAAGTTCAACCATATCCAGAGAGGAGCCTCCATTAAGGGGGGCACACTTGCCCTCCGCCAGCCCCTCTACCTCCTGTCGCAAAAGCTGTTGCAGGATACTGATGCGCTGTGGGTGGGACAGAGTGTGATGTCAAGAAGTGGGTGCAAGTCTTGTACCCACACTGTCCTATTTCCATGCCCCCACCCCCGCCCATTTCTCGCTTTCCCAGCCCTGTCACTGCCCATCAGGCATCAAAGCTGTTGCCCACACCAGCCCACCTGCATCTTCAGCTCCTGGAGGTTGGGGGTTCTACTGGGGTGGGGTCCATAAGGAGTTGACATAGGTGGCTTCCCAGGACCCTCCTGCAACCTTATACCACTCTCCTGGTCAAATAACCGGACTGCAATCTGCTCCTGCCACATGGGAGGAGAGGGGCCACATGAGGAAGCCAGGCTGGAGCAGGACGAAGACTAGTTTGAGTCTTCAAACTAGTGAGGAAGGGATCAGGTCCTTAACTGAGTGGCCCTAGACTTGGATTAGGAGGGGCAGCAGAGAAGCAGGGAGAGTTGGAGAGTTAGGCAGCTTTTCCAGAGAGCCCACTTGCTTCAAAACTGCTGGGCCTCAGGCCAACGGGACAGAGCGAGGAATCTCAGCATGGGAAGGTTTTAGATACTTACCCAGGGCAGGGCAGGCTCCTCGGGGCAAGGCTGAGGCGAGAGGCCGCTCAACCACTGGGCCTGGGACAGAAGTGAGATGCCATGACTTTCCCTGTACCCATCCATCCCCTTCCTCCTCCAGTCCTGGCCTAAGCCAGCTACCTCCCCTGCCCTCTCTCACCTGCTGAGCTCTGGGGGCCGATGGAAGGGGTGTGAACTGGGTTTTGGGGCGGATGGCGAGACGCCGCAACACTGAATATGAGGTCTGAGGAGAGATGGGCGTGGTTGGGCAGGGACAAAACCGAGACCTCGCAGTGATCCCAGCCCCCAGGATTTGTGGATACAAACTGGAGCTGAGGGGCCAGGGGAAGGCACACGTTGAGCCCGTCCAAAGGGTGATGGCCGGGTGATGGCAGGTGGTATCACTTGGCCAGGGGAGGGCATCAGGCAGGAGTCACGGCCGTCCTGTGGAGAACAAGGTGGAAGAGTGATCCCTCCCGCTTGGCCTTGCTCTTTCTTGTCCTCACTTGAGCAGCCAGTGTGATTCTTTTGAGATCTAATCAAGTCATGTCCCTCCCTTGTTCATCCCCCCTCCCCATGGCTTTGCACTCATTCCAAGTAATAGCCAAGATCTTCCGCTGTTTTATAAATCCTTACCCAACCTGATTCTGTCATTGCTCTAACCTCTCACTTCCTTTCCTTCTTACTCTGCTTCAGCCTCGCTTTTTTGCTGATCCTTAAACACACCAGGTACATGCCATCTTTGCATCTGCAGTTCTTGTGGCCTGGAACATTCTTCCCCCAGATTATCTACATGGCTCACTCCCTCACCTCTTTCTGCTCTTCACTTAGCCGCACCTCAGTGAGATTCCCCTGACCGATCTACCTGAAACTGCAGTACCAATCACCCCCTTCCACTTCTCCTTCCCTTTCAGTGCCTTACTTTCTTTTTTTAAAACAGATAACTTATCACCATCTGACCTACTATATATTTTACACGTTTGTTTATTTTTTGTCTCCCCCTTCTAGAATGTGAACTTATTTCCTACTGTATATCCAGAACCTAGAACATTGCTTGGCACACAGTAGCTGGTCAATAAACCCTTGTGGAGTGAAAGAATGAACTCTCAGATCTGTCTTACTCTCAGCACTGATCTGATGGTGATACAAATGTATACCAGACTGTGACCTCTCACTCGCAGGCCCTGGACACCTGGTAAACAGAGGCCAGTACCACTCTGGAGAGGGCTTGGGTCCATCCGGGGCAAACCAGGACCCAGTTAACATGCTGAGATCCAGGCTGGGACTGCCTGGCTCTACCCACAATCCTCAGCGCCGCTGCTGCTGGGGAACCCCCCCATGCATCGCCTCTGTGCCCTTCCCCCAGCACAGAGGAGGAAGGTCCCAGCTCACCTTGGTGTGTGTTATCTCTCGGGTTTCTTTTAATGGTACTCGCTGAGCCAGACCGAGGGGGCCCCCTCCTCTTTCATCTGAGTGAGTGACAACTTCATATTCTCCTTCAGGTAGAGAGGAAGCTAGGAGGAGACAGGAAATTTGCTGCAGTGTCTGGAACACACATCAAAGTCTGGCACAGCGCTCTGCAACCCTAGTCAGAGGTTGCAACCTCCGAATAGGGTATGCCAGTTTGACAGCCCCCATGCACCATCAGGGGTGGGGACCCATCCAGCATCCCTTTGAAGCCCAGCACTATTTCAGTAGTAAATCATTAGTCTGAATACCCTGGGTGGGCTAGGGGTGTGGTGATGGCTCTTAGGGGCTGAGGACAGAACAGTGAGTGGAAGGTAAACCCTACAGGAAGTGGCAGAGAGAGGGTAGAAATGGGGACCACCTCCTCTGACACAAGTGCAACTGGGCCAACCTCTGGCCTATCAAGAAGATCTCTTCCTCTCTGTCTCCTTCTGATCTGGCCTTCCCGCCACAGCCTGCTGAGCTTTCTCTTGTTTTGCTCCCTACAAGCATCTCCCCTGCCCCTGTCGTCTCCCCATGGCCAGACACACTCACCAGGCTTGACGAGGGTCTCCAGAAGCAATCCTGAGGCCTGGCTCACTGAAGTCCTGATGGCGATAAGGACAGCAGCTAGCAGTCACTGAGTACCAAGTACGAGCTGGGCACTGTGCTAAGTGCTTTACAAACATCATCTCATTTAATTCTTACGATAACCTCAAATGATAATACAAACATTATCCTCATTTGACAGATTAAAGAAACTCAAGTGGGAATTCCCTGGCAGTCCAGTGGTTAGGACTCTGCGCTTTCACTGCCAAGGGCCTGGGTTCAATCCCTGGTTGGGGAACTAAGATCCCACAATCCACACAGTGGCGCAGCCAAAAAAAAAAAAGAAAAGAAAAGAAACTGGAGCTCGGAGGGTAAGGCAAGCTTGCACAAATCATAAGTACAAAGAGTCAGGAATCGAACCCAAATCCCATTTACTGCCACGGTCTATGCTCTGGCCACTAAACAAAGGAGATGGCACCTCTCAGTTCTGTCCCCTTTTTCTCCCAAAACCTGATGAAACTGATGTCATATTGAGGCCTGGCTATGAAGGCCTGACCCCTATTGCAAGGGCTCACCCTGAGCACTCATAGATTTCCCCCTTCTGCCCTGGGTTGCTGGGAAGTCCTAAAGCTACTGGAAGGCCCCAGCTCTGAGGGACCCCTGTATCAGACACTGAATCATTCTTTTCCAAATGATCCTCTCCTCACTTGCTGTTGCCACCTGTCTCTCTTCTTAGCTCCTGGAAACCGGCAGGAGCAGAGGGGTGAGAGGAAGGTCCTGAAGGTGGAATCTGAGCCATAGGAGCAAGAGAAAAAACAGAGTCAGAGGTAGGCCTCAAACCTTCAGGCTTCACCAACAGCCCCATCGGCCTCCATACCAACCCTCTCGCTCATCATGAGGTACCTTCCCTCCTAAGGCCCAGCTCTGTCCTTGGAAGGAGTTCCCAGAAGCACTGAGTATCAGCCCCTCAAGGGCACTCACCAGAGCCTCTAGCCTCTGGGGACACAAAGTCCGGCCTCGAGGTCCTGGTCCCTCCAGCCTGGAGAAGCAGGAAGCCCTGGCAGGGTCCAGTCGGTGGGTGGGGGTTCTGGGAGCCGAGTATGCAGAGGCCCGGGCATCCTAGGACCCCAAGAGAAGCTATCAGTACAGGCTCAGGATTCCCTCCTCAGCCTACTCCAGCCTGATCTCCTCCTATCCTGGCTCATTACCTGGCCCCTCCGGATGGCGCCTCCCTGGTTCCCACGAACCAGTACTCTCTGAGCCAGACTGGGCTGGCGCCCCAGGCGACAGCTCTTCACCCCCTCACCTGACAGGATGGTGGCCAGGGCTGCAGGGTCAGCCACAAACTCTATGGTCCCTGGAGCCTCTGCAAGGGAAGAGGAGAAGGAAAGGTGAGAAGGAACAGGAAGCGGGGAGGCTGAGGGGTCAGGGAGCCTAGCAGAGTCACCTTGATGTGCAAAGGTGAGCTGAAGAGCCTCATATAACTGAACTCAGCTCACCAAACATTCATAGGACTTTACTCTGTGTAAGACACTATTCTAGGCACTGACACCCTGAGATAAATAAGACAAAGCCCACATACTCAGAAAAGCTATCATCAAACTATAGAGAGGTAACAGACTCAAGTCAAAGTATGGACATGTTATAAAAGAAGCACAGCAAAGCATTCGAACACAGAGCAATTGACTGTGACTGGGAGAGGCGGAAAAGGCTTTAGAAGAGATGACGCTTTGCTGAAGAAAGCAAGGGGCTTCTAAGAGCAAAGAGCTTTCCAGGAGCAGGGACTGCTTAGCCCCCCAACCCCACTGCCACCAGCCAATTCTCCTACCCAGCCAAAGAAACTGTTTTCAAGCCTCCAACAGGTACCTGTCTGGGGAGGAGGCCTAGGTCCCACATTTTGTCTCCCAGGGCTAGGCCTGAGCTCCTCCAAGGGGTTCCGAAGCTGAGTACTCCCCACAAATCTCTCCGATTGCTCTGTTTGATGTGTGGCTTTCGGCCTGGGGCCTGCTGAGTCAACGAGGGGGCGTTGACTACTGAGCTTCTGCACCAATCTCTGGGGGAAGGGAGAACAAAAAGCTGGGGCTCAGCGTTGGGGTGCATTGCTGGTGTGTGCTGCGTCCTTGTAGCTACTGTCTTCACCCCCCACGCCCCTCTTACCCTTGGATCTTGGTTCTCCTGGTCCAGGGCGCTGGGTTTGACTGTGGGGAGAGGCGGGCGTCTCTGAGAGCGAACGGGAATCTTGCTGGGGGTAGGAGATACACCCCGGAGGAGAGGATCCTTCGTGGCTTGGAGGGTAGTCATGACGACTACAACTGAGACGGAGAAGGCAGGATCAGGGATCAAAGGTCAGCCAGTTCGGGGCTTCGGTCCTGACATCCCTGATACTCCCACCTCCACCCAAATCCATGCGCCCAGAGGACCCGGCGCCTGCAAGGCCTCTTTTCTGGGTGTCTCCTCCTAACCCTCTGAGCCTATTCTTTAGCCCCAGGACCCCGAACTGCTTCTCCTCCCTACGAGCCCCCGCAGCCCTCATTCCCTCCAAGATCCCGGTGCCGCACCTCCCCCGGAACCCCTCAGCGTCGCCCCCACTTTCTTCGCTTTTTCCCCGGACTCTCTCGGTTTCTGCTGCAGATACTTCCCCAGTTTGTAAAATACGCCAAGCTCCTGATTGGCTTGTCTGCGCTCCTGCGGAGGCGCGTGTCACAGGATTCAGCTGTCCAATCCGCAGGCTTCGGAGGCGGGGCCAAAAGAAGGACTCGTTGTCGAGCCGCTTTCTGGCCGGGAAAAAAACTGACCCGACTCAACCAGCCAATCCGAGAGCGGAGCGCGGGGTGGAAGAAGAAGGAGGAGACCTTTCTGAGGCCGGCGAAGGCGTGGGCTCGGAGTCTGGGAGACAACGGGCGCCGGGTACTCTCGCGAGGTCTCGAGACTGGTGCGGGAAGGACCAGTCTCGCGGCATTGTGGGAAGGGCTGGCCTCCTGAATGAGGCTAAGTGACGGTGCTGGAGGCAGGCCCGAACCACTCACCGGACTCTGATCAGAGTTCGGCGTCAAGCTGTGGGGACTCCGCTCCAGACACATTGTAGGAAACGTCTGTACGTTGTGCCTAGGCCGAGGAACTGCCTCCAAACGGGCGGAGAGGGCTGGAAAAAATTGAACTGAGGCTAACAATAACAAAAATAAAAAGAAACAATCGTTTTTTCACTCCACCTTTACGAATGGTGAGGTGTGGTCTCCATTTCACAGATAAGAAAACAAGGCTCAAAACAGTGTCATTGGAACTCAAACACAACAGGCCTGGAGGACTGGGGGGAGGTGTGGCCTGTTGTTGGCAGGCAGGGGTGTGAAAATGAGGGAACCTAGAACACTCTGGTTAGAATGGAAGGGGTTAACCTCTAATGGGAAATGGGCGATGGTTTCAAGTGTGCAGGACTCTGGTAGATTCTCTCCCTGAGTCGTGCTTCCTGTTATACAAGCCCTCCCCTTCCAATTTCTCCTTCACACCTTTTCATTATCTTTGGATTTCATTTAGCGTCTTCCTCTTCATTATCTCCACCCTAATCTCACCTAGAGGATTGCAAAAGCCTCCCACCCTCCATTCTCTCTTGCTCTCCACAATAATCCATTCACCATATAGCAGCTAGAGTAATCTTTCCAAAATGCAAATCTGGTCATGTTACCACTGTGCCTTGACCTCTCCCCACTCATACTCCCCATCTTGTACCACTTTGCCCCTTGTTCTCTGCTTTTCAACTCCATTGCTATTTCCAATCCCTGAAATTTGTCATGTTCCTTCTAGTCTCTCTGTCTGGGATACCTTCCACTTTGCCTATTCATGCCTCCAAATGGACGTTCGCCGTTACTTTCTTGTAGAGGACTTCCTTGAACCCCTCCACTCACAACCCACCCTAATCTAAAAAAGTATCCTTAGTTGTGTGCTCTCAAAGAACAGTGTTTCCTCAGAGCATGTATCTCAGTTGGTAATTGTATATTCACCAATGTGAACCTAATATATCACGTTTATTAAACCTGATCTCTCCTGCTAGACCTCCATGAAGGTGGTGACCTTTTATTTTTGGCTTACATTATATTTTCAATGCCTTGCATTGTGCCTGCCTGTAAGGGTGTTCACTATTTGTTGAATGAGTCAATGGATGAATGAATAATTGATCAAATGAATACCTGGAGAGATAGGGAAGACCTCCAAAAAGAAGTAATATTTGAACTTCCTGTAAAAGAGAGAAGCCTCTTCTAGTCACTCGGAACAGCACTTGCAAAGGCAAGGAAACTTGGAGTGTTCAGAGGAGGGTAAGTCCTTAGGGATAGATGGAACATGGGATAGTAGGAAATAAAACTAGAAAGATGGTCTGACTGGAAGGAAGGGGACAGTCCCCTCATTCCATTAACAGGTACTGTGAGTGTGCTAGATCCTGAATACTAGATTAGCAGGGATGGCTACTGACAAACATTGTGCACCTACTGTGTGTAAGGCCCTTTATCACACATTTGGGATACATGGAGGAATAAGGCTGAAGTTTGAAGGATGGGGAGGCACCAGGATGGAGGTTGGCTGCACAGTGGCTTTACATGATTTTAAGGTAGTCAGCACAGTCCGGGTCCAAGTTCACAAACCTGGAAACTTGAGTTTGTCAGGCTACCCAGAGTAGATATTGCAGTCACACTAATCGAATTCGTGAGAGAAATTGAGTGATTTACCATGAGTGATATGCCTTTTGGTGAACAAAATATTTATGCCTGCTCCTCAGGGCACAACCTTCACAGAATCGAGGTACAAGGAGACTGATTTTATATCATAAAAGTCTTTCAAAGAGCCAATGTTCAGAATATCTGCTATGCCTGTCATAGCATCCAACCTGTTTTCTATACTGCAGTCAGAGCGACCTGCTTCTGTTTGTCTTGCTGGACCTCGAATATGGGGAGGTGCAAGCCACCTCTCTTGTTTTATTCTATCAATCCCCCTTTACTCCCTGTCTGCTCTCCCCCATAGACACCACTCTAATGTGATTGATACAAGTTCTTACCTATGCATGTGTGCTTATAAAATATGTAGGGTTGTATATTTGTTTCCTATTGCTGCTGTAACAAATTGCCACGAATTTAGTGGCTTAAAACATTACAAATTTATTCTCTTACAGGTCTGGGGGTCTGAATTCTAAAATTTGGTCTGGTTCCATTCCTTCTGAGGCTTCAGAGGAGAATCTGTTTGCTTGCCCTTTTCAGCTTCGAGAGGCTGCCAGCATTCCTTAGCTTGTGACCCCTTCTTCCATCACTCTAACTGTAATAGGGAAGAACCTTTTGTATTCTGTTACAAGTTAATCACTAAAGGGATGTTGCCTATAAGCTTAAATTATACATAATGGCCCATCTCTGGGAACCCTGCTCCCCAGGTAATGAGCATTAAGCTAAAATACCTTTGTTTAGCTCACAGGAAACATCTTGACCAGGTCCACCTGTGAATGACTGCAGGGAGGAAGAAATGAACACATCCCCTCATGAGGCAGATGGGAACCAGGAAGCATTTGACTTTATTCCCTCCCCTTTTAGTATAAAAGGAGCCTGAATTCTAACTCAGGCGAGATGGTTCTTTGGGGGCACAAACCCACCATCTTCTCGGCTTGCGCAATTGCTATCTGGTCATGGAAACCATAGGACAGTTGAAGCCACGAGTAAGAAGAAACTGTGAGTCAGCAAGAGCCAGGGCAGAGGGTGAGGTCATTTGCTTATTGTGACAGGAGCAGTCGAAGCAGTAGGAGCACTGGTCAGGGAGCCTTGTGCTCCTGCCGTGGATGGGGCTTCCTGTCACCTGTCATGCTCCGTGAGGCCTGACGGGGCTGCAGAGCCTGTGTCGCACAGGTGTTTCTGGGTTCCTGTGAAATGACTCCCACTCCACCCTCGGCAGGTGGGCCCTGAGGAATTATTCCACTACAACAGTGGGCACCTTCCTGGGGTCCCGGATACCCACCACAACTGGTTCGCTCTAGGAACTGCTAAGTAAATGTGGTCACGTCCTCACTTTTGAGGTGACCTTCTTACAGATGACATGAAAAATACACCCCCTCTTGCAACAAGCAGAATACAATAAAGTCAATACGGTATAGGCTTTCCTAATCACAATCAAATCCCAGCCCTGTCGTCTTGAGGTTAACATCAGATCCCTTTATTAGAACTGGATTTTGAATTTTCCTAAAACTCTTCAATCACAGCCAAGTCTGAGGTTGTATAATTTCAATAGGTGGCTGGATCCACGCGTGACAAATTGACTCTTTCAATTCTCCCCAGCACTTAAACTCGTTCAAGTCTGCTCTTTTTCAATTTTTTCCCCCCTGCAATCCAAGATAAAAAAATGTATTTTACATGAAAACCCAGAACACACATATATACACTGAAAATAAAAGTTTCACCATACCCTAAAGTTTTCTATTCCTTTTATTTTTAAATGTTTGTCTTGACCCAATAATTTTTATTACAATGTTTCATGACCCGCAGCTTGAAAACGATTGGTGCAGTCTCTCCTTTCTTCAAAATTTCACTTCTCCAACACAGATCTTTCTTGGCTCTGGTTCTTTCTTTTCTTTTAACAATCAAACATCTCATGAAAGTAGTCTGCTCTCCATTTCCCCATCTCTCATTCGCTCTTCAGCTGACCATGTTTTGTCTCTGACCCTACCCTGCCCTGAAGCTGCCCTCACAGAGGTCTAACATCTTCCTTGCTGATAAATCCCACATTTCCCACCTGTTACTTAACCTGGGTTCCCAGCATCCTCTGACGCAACTAGCCACTCCCTCTGGAAAGCCCTCTCTTGCCCTGGCTTCCTGAGGCCTCCGACCTCTCTGTCAGTTAATTCTCAATATTCACTTCCTCTGATCCTCTATGAGTCTCCCCAAGGCACTTCTCTTTTCTCACTTAATACACCGTTCTTGAGGGGTTTCATTTTTTTCTCATGTGGGACACCTGAGAAACCCAGCTCAAACTCTTCCTTCTATCCAGTACAAATCATAGGCCACAGACTCTGATGTGAAAGTTTCCAAACTGGAAATTTTGCTCACTTGAAAATCTAAATATTTGAGACTCCAAAGCTTTTGTCTGCTTTTCTTCAGTGACATTTCTCCTCTGAGATAAGAAATGCTATTGAATGAAAAGGAGAGAAGGCAAGGGGTGAAGGGTAAAAATGGTGGGAAGCTTGAGTAATATTTGCAGTGGACATTGTGGTTGATCCCCAATGTCCATTCCATACCAGACAATTAGCCCAAGTCAGTGAGTGGCTTTCCCCTGATGACTGTTACTGCTCCAGGAGCGGACACACCAATGATCCTTGCCAGACGGTCTGAAGGAAAGGACTTATATCTCATCCTTGGTAGGAGGGGCTTCTCTTTCTTCCACTGAATATGAAGACAGAAGCATCACGCAGTAGCTACTGGCACCCACCATCAGACAATGAGGAGAACCATCCCGAGGATGGAACTTCCCTCCAAGGAGGAAGGCTGAACAGAACCATGGACAGAGCCTGGGTCCGTGATATTATTGAGCTGCTGAATCAACCAACTTCAGAGCCCACCTACCTCTGGCTCCTTGTTACATGAAAGTAGTTTACTTTCTTTTTTTTTAAAAAAAAGTGAGGTTGTACATTACTTGTAGCAGAAAGCGTCCTGATAGATTCAGCATCTCAAAATATTCCATCACACCTGAACTCCAGACCTGTGGACACAAATGCCTGCCAGCCCTTCCCCTTGGCTGTTCCATAGCATCTCACACTCAATAAGTCTAAAACTGATGTTGTTGTCTTGGGCCCCCTTGTCCCCCTATTACCAATCTTCCCTGTTTCTGTGAAAAGTCCCACCACCTGCCTGGTTGTTCAGTTCAAAACCTTGGGTAATCTTTGCTATTTCCCCTTCCCTCACACTGACAATCCCCACTTAGGAGCTGCAGATTCTACCCCCCGAAGAGTTCTCAAATCCATCCACTTGTTTGCCCACCACCATCTCTTGCATGTTTCACTGCACAGTCTCTGAACTGGTCCTCCATCTCCTTCCAACTCTGAACACCACAACCAGAGTGACCTTTCTAAGATGCAGATCTGAATACTTCACCCATTAAACCAAAAGTCCTCTTCCTCTCCCTGCTTCACCTGAATAACTGCTGTTCATTCTCCAGCGCTCACTGTGATGGCACCTCCTTTGGGAAGCCATCTCTACCCTAAGGCTGGGTTAGGTGCTCTTCCTCGTGTTCCCACAACACCATCTCCTTATCCAATCACATCACTCGTCACGAGGTTGGAATTGCATGCTTATTTATCTGTGTCCCCCTGTGAGCTCCTTGAGAGCAGGGACTCTGGCTTACTCCCTGCACCTAGCACTATAATTGAGTGAAAAAGATCATTCTTAAATTCAGAAGTAAATTTTGACTTCAAGGCAAGGGTAGGATGGAATGGAGTTGGAGGACAGCATGGAAATAGACATTTTCAAGCAAGGGGAGGGGTGGTGGTAGCAGAATCTGATCTGCTGGCTAAGTGTGATGAATAGGTTTAGGTGGGTGGCAGGGCCAGGCCAGGGGAAAAGACCACTGAGGCAGACAATGTAACCCAGGCGAGAGATGACGGTGGCGGGACTTCCCTGGTGGCACAGTGGTTAACAATCCGCCTGCCAATGCAGGGGACACGGGTTCGAGCCCTGCAGGTTCTTCGCTGCGATGCTCCACATGCTGCAGAGCAACTAAGCCTGTGCACCACAACTACTGAGCCTGCAGTCTAGAGCCCACAAGCCACAACTACTGAGCCCATGTGCCACAACAAGAGAAGCCACCACAATGAGAAGCCCGCGCACTACAACGAAGAGTAGCCCCCGCTCGCCACAACTAGAGAAAGCCTGCAAGCAGCAACGAAGACCCAACGCAGCCAAAAATAAATAAAAATTTTTTTTAAAAAAGAGATGATGGTGGCCTGGACTAGGGTGGTGGCAGTGGGGACGGGGAGAACCAGACAGCCTTGAAAGAGTTATAAAGTGGAATTAACAGAATTGGGTGTAGGTGAAGAAAAGAAAGGAGTATAAGATGAGGTGAGTTCTAATTGGGGCCACGGAAGTCCTAGTGGTGCCTTCATCTTAGGGCGGGGAATCCAGAAAGAAGAACGTGACTGCAGAAGGTGGAAAGCGAGGTGAGGGGCTCTGCTTCGGACATCTGGGGCTGCAGATGGGGCACAGAAGTTGAGAAGGAATGGACAGAGAGATAGGAGGAAAACCAGAAGGGTAGACAGGAGTCATAGATGCCGAGATAGTGGGAGTCAGAAGAGAAATGACCTGAGGCAGGGGGAAAATACCGCTGAGCCTCCTTTGCATTGACGCTCCCGTGACACAGACACAAGTGCACTAGGGAGGGTCCCCCCTGCCCCGCCCCCATTTACTATTCTATGATGTTTTAAAAATCGAAGTATAATTCACTTACAATATTATATTAGTTTCAGGTGTATAACATAGTCATTCCATATTTTTATACATTACAAAATGATCACCACTGGAGAGGGTTCCCTTGATAGCAGTTTTATTTGATATAAAGGTGAAACTCAGACCCTGACCCACCCACTAATCTTGGGGTCGTGGCAGGAGTAGACTCATCCTGGGGATGGTCGGCCTCTTACCAGGACAAGAAATGGGGGAACATATAGATTCTTACCAGGACAAGAAATGGGGGAACACATAGACTCTTACCAAGATAAGAAATGAGAAACATGTGGATTGTGTCTCTGTGGGCATGGAGAGGCCCAGCTGTGGTGCTCGGTAGGGTTTGGCCACGGCCAGGGAAGGGGTGACTGGAGCCATCTGGTGGACACATGCAGAGGGGGAGGAGACTAATTCGGGACTGGTGTTAGGATTGGGGCTTAGAGGCCTAGGGCAGGGTCAGGGAGCTCTGGACCAACAAGTTCAGTAGCTGTGAGTAGAAGACTTGTCCAGCTCACTGCGCTGCTCCTTGTGAGACTCTGTCACCACCTGCTGGGGGCCGAGGCAGGTGAGGGGCACAAACCATTCAGCACCACCCTCCTTCCAGCTCCTTTGTGGCATGGTGTCCCCCCTCCCTGGCATAACCAGTTGAGGCTCCAGTCTGACCATCCACCTCCATCTCCCTGTCTCACTCCCACCCCAAGAATCACTAACCCACAAACACCCTAAGATTACCTGCAACCAGGCTGGGGCTCTGAAATACTATGAGAAATGATGGG
Source organism: Lipotes vexillifer (assembly GCF_000442215.2). Taxonomy (NCBI): domain Eukaryota; kingdom Metazoa; phylum Chordata; class Mammalia; order Artiodactyla; family Lipotidae; genus Lipotes; species Lipotes vexillifer. The sequence goes on along the minus strand of NW_006779087.1, from coordinate 671,210 downwards.
GTCCTACGCTCAAGTGACCCATCTTACCTCCCCATCCCGGGTCTCAATGGTCTTGATCAGAACCATCTTCCGGCTGTGGCTCTCCTGGGAAGGCTCCACCTCAGGCACTGGAAAAAGCAAGATGAGAGGTGGAAGGGAAGAGGCTTGGGATTTCTCTTGTTTTAAGCCCTCACTCCGTCTGGGAGGTGAGGGAGGGGTGGGGAGGGGCAGAGCCTGAGGAGTGAAGGCGAGTGTAGACCAGGACTCAGAAGTTCACGGAGAGAACCAATCCCTGAGCAGAGCCAGAGTAAGAGTCCAGTCAGGGCAGAAATGGCCAAGGGGACAGACAGTTGGAAGTCAGACGTGAAAGACTCACCAGTCGTCTTTATACTTAAGGATGCAAAGGAATGGACTGGCACGGAGATCCTGGGGGCGAAACACTCGGTCGGCTAGTCCGCTGAGCCGCTGGCCTCCCCCCGACTCCTCCCCGCCAAGTCCTGACCACACCCTATCCGACCCGCCGCCCCTCACCGGCTCTCCTCGCCCTCAAGTAGCTTCCGGTAGGTGGCGATCTCGATGTCCAGGGCCATCTTGACGTTGAGGAGCTCCTGGTACTCTCGCAGGTGTCGCGCCATCTCCTCCTTTAGCTGCCGCAGCTCCTCCTCGAGCCGTGCAGTGCCCGCCTGGTACCCGCCGGCTTCCAGGGCAAACTGCTCCTCCAGCTCCCGCAGCTGTCTGAGCAGCGCCTCGTTCTGGGGGTTGTGGGGGGGAAGAGGGGGCGTCAATGGGGGGAGCAGCCTTCATCCTCCACCCCCTGGGCGGGGGCGCGCAGCCTGGTACTCACCGTGCCGCGAAGCCCGTCCACCTCGCACGTCAGGCTCTGGATCTGGCGTCGCGACTCGTTCATCTCCTGCTTGGCCTGGCGCAGGGCCTCGTGGTTCCGGTTGGCGGCGTCGGACAGGTCCGCGTACTGCGGCCAGGGGGGCCACCCGGACGTGAGTGGACCAGATGCGCCCTCCCCCCAGCTCTCCACCCTTCCAGGTCCTCCCAAACCCTCCCGTGCCCTGGCACCTTGGACTTGTACCACTCTTCTGCTTCCTGCAGGTTCTTCGCTGCGATGCTCTCGTACTGGGCACGGATGTCCCTCAGCGCCGCCGTCAGCTCGGGCTTCACTGTCGCCTCCACCTCGACCTGCTGCACCTGCTGGCTCTCCACGCTCATCTGCAGGTCTCTCAGCTCCTGCCGCCCAGGGCGAGAGGCCGAGTTCATCGCGCAGATCCCACGCGGGCCGCGCGGTTGGCGCACAGAAAAGAGAAGAAACACTTGAATGAACAGAAGGGGGCGCTAGGGAGTACAGCGCGCTTGGTACTGCACGGCCCGCGCCACGCCCGTACTAAGCCTCCGGCCAGGTTACGGGGGTGCAGCTCCGCTGCTCGCCACCAGGCGGCGCAGGGGTGTGAGTCAAACCACCTGTAGAGGGGGTTGAGAGCCTGCGTCTACCCTACGAATCTCACTTCTCTTCCTCAGGTCCACTCGCCAGTCTCTTCCAGAGCTTGTACTCCAGCTCCAACGAGACCACCCCCAGCCTCCTGACACCCGGGTCCACCCACCTCCTCGTGCAGCTTCTTGAGGAACTCAATCTCATCCATCAGAGACTCAATCTTGCGCTCTAGCTCCAGGCGGGACAGGGTGGCGTCATCCACGTCCTTCACGGGGTGGCAGTAGGGGTTCGAGAGCAGGGAGGGGCTGCTTAGGTCGACGAAGAGCCTGGCCCTCCCTGTCTGCCTCTGGAGGCTTCTGGTCGCCTCCCTTTGCCCACAGATGCCACCCTGGGTACGCAGGCCGGGGGTAGGAATGGGGAGACCGAGCTCACCTTACGGAAAAGCACGAGGCTGTGCTCCGCATCCTCGCGCTTGCGAGTCTCCTCCTCCAGCCTGGTGGGAGGGGTGTGCAGAAGCTGAGCTCCGGGGTCACCGCCCAGCCGTACGACCGCGACCCCCAGGATCTGGGTCAGAGGCTGCTACTGCCCAGGACTCTGAGGAGGGCCCCATATTTCCCTTTAACCTGCTGGGAGCTGAGATGTGGCCCCTTTATACACAGGGGAGACATAGTAACTCCCCCTTCCTCCCCTCCCCAGAGACTCAGCAAAGTGGTAGACGGGGGTTGGGGGTGTTGCCCGCCGGCGAGGATGCTGCCTGCACACGCCCAGGTGGATAAGGCGGGCCACTCCCTCTGGCGGCCGCCTCGACGGCCGCCGCCCAGCCCCGGCCCTGTCCCCTGACCTCTGCTTGAGCGCCGCCAGGTCCTCCGCCAGCCCGTCGCGCTCCACCTGCACCCGGTCTCGCTCGCGGCCCAGCAGCTCTAGCTCCCTCCGCAGCTCGCGCAGCTCCTGCTGGCACAGCTGGTCGGCGCGCGCCGGCTCCTGGCCCCGGGCCTGGCTCAGCTCCCCGCGCAAGGCCGCGTTCTGCTGCTCCAGGAAGCGCACCTTCTCGATGAAGTTGGCGAAGCGGTCGTTGAGCTCCTGCAGCTCCTGCTTCTCGTTGCTGCGCGTGGCCAGGAACTCCTGGTTGAGGGCCTCGGCCATGGAGAAGTCGAGGCGCTCCGAGGGCAGGCGCAGGAGGGCGCCCGCGGCCGCCCGGGGACTGCGGAAGCTGCCCAGGCGCACGGAGGAGCCGGGGGACGCCGAGCCCAGCAGGCGGCTGCTCGAGAAGCGGGAGCTGGAAGAGTAGGAGAAGGCCCCCGGGGACAGCGAGGGCGGTGGCCCGAAGGTGCGGCGGTAGTAGGTGGAACTGACGCCGGACCGGAGGCCCGACGGGTGGCTCATGGCGGCCGAGGATGGGGAGTCACCGCTGACAGAGCTTGTCCGGGCGCTGGGAAGGAGCCGCAAACCGCTGCGAGGCGGCTTTATAGCCCTGCGGGCTCAGGGGGGTCATGGACTGCTCCTCCCACTGGCCTGACGGTGGGGCTATGTGGGGAGGGGGACGCCCCACCCCTGCGGAGCTGCAGGAGCGCCGCACCCTCCCTCCCTGGTTGCCGGCGCCCTGCCTACTTGATTCCCCCAGTTGCTGGTGGGGAAGGAGACAGGGATGGTGGGGGGG
>NW_006779087.1:643114-668046 GCF_000442215.2 Lipotes vexillifer | reverse complement strand
ACAGGGGGTGGGGGGGGGGGGGTTCGGGTGTTGGGGGGGTCAGTGCCTTCCAGAAAATATCCGGAGCTGGAGCCTAGGGTGGGAGGGCCTTACTGGAACTGGGGTCCCTGCCTGAAAGAGCTGGTAAAAACTGGGGGCTAGGTGGACTGTATGTTAAAGGGCAGGCTTCTGGTACATGGGCAGGGAGGACGTAGCCCAGGTGCAGGGAGAATTGGCCAGGCTTAGGCCCCAGAGGCTGTGCCTCCACATGGCCCCTGAAGGCTAGGCTCTGCTTTCAAATGCTGTCAGCTGCCCCCTCTGTCACCACACCCAGGGAGATCTGGGGGACAGGAGTGCAGAGGCAGCTGAGGTGGGTGAGGAAGGGCTGCTCTCCCTGAAATCCCCAGGGCCCTGTGAAGGGTTGCTGCCTGGCGCCAGCTCTGCTGCTAATGGACTTGCTTCTTCCCCTCCCCCTCCCCTGGACACTTGGCCAGGAGGTTGCCTGCTGATGTCTCAGCCTTAAAGACACAGATCCCAAATCTACCCCAGGCCCCAACAAGGTGGGCACATCAGAGGGGGCTCAGGGTGACTAGGCCCAGCTCTGGGTCCCATCTGGGAGGGTCTGTGCCATGCCGGAGGCTGAACTGAGTGAGCTAGCGTGTGCTGTCTGGCTTTACTGGATTCTCCCTTCCCCCAACCCACCGCTGCTCAGTCACGGCCTTACAGGAACCGGGGTGATTCCTGAAGTAGGAAGGGGAGGGGGCTGAAGGGTAGCAGCTGCTGCCAAGGCTGAGAGATAGACACACTGGCAGGAACCAGTTTCCAGTGCTGAGGAGCTGCAGGTACCCAGCGAGAGGAGGGCTGGATTGGAAGAGAAGGGGAAAGAGAAAGTGCCCATCCCCATCGGCTCAAGGACTGAAAGAGGAGAAAAAGGCCCAGAACAGAGCCACAAGCCTGTGCACACACACAGATGCATATGCGTAATAGCACCGTGCACCTATGTGCACACACATTAGACACACCCAACCACAGGGCCCTTCATACCCTCCCCCACCCCAGAGTTAGCAGGGAGGCTGATGTCTGGCCTTTGCATGTCAAACGGCTTCCAGAACACAGGCACAGGCTGCCCAGGAGTGGACAGAGGCAGCTTGGTTGGTCTGCAGGAGTCGAGGTGCTGAGGCCTGTTGGGCTTGCCAGGAGCTAAGGGGCTGCTGCCGCTGGGGACTCCGGGGCTCTCCAGTAAGGACAGGTCCGCGTAGGATTGGCCCTGAGGACAAGAGCTGGGCGTCTGGGGAAACAGGTCTGGGACTCCGGGCTGCACCTCTGGCTGAGGGGATGAGGAGGGCGGCTCCCTGGCTGGCCATCCCCTCAGCACTGCAGGGCAGAGGGGCCTCCCTGCCTTTGTGTGTCCTGAGATGGGCCAACGCCCTCAGCCTCACATCCCTACCGCCTTTGCCTTCGTCTCCTCTCCAGGCCCCTCCTTCCTTCTGGGCTATTAGTCTCTCCCTGAACAGCTGCCAGGTCCTTCTCCTTGATGAATCTGGTTTGGTTGCCAGGGGAATGGGAAGAGGGAGGATGGGAAAGAGGGGTGGGATGGATAAACCAGGGCGGGTTGCCACTAACTCTTGGAAGTGGGGAGGGGTAGGGTCCTGCCTGGGTTAGGGGGAGGGGGCTTGATAGGTGTGAGGAGGGGAGTGGGGAAGCTAAGTGCTTTCTGCTGCAGCCCTGGGCTCTGAGCCCCAGCTGCCATTGAAGCCCCATCCACTCCAGCCTAGGCCCTGCCCTGCCCTGCCTCCTGTCCTCCGCGTACAAACTGGGAGTCTGAGCTGGTACTTTACGCAAAGGGACAGGTAAGGCCTGGGGACGAGGAGCTCAGGCTTTATTTTTATAGGGAACTGCTGGCAGACCTGGGCCTTTCAGAGTAGAGGCCTCTAGGGCTGGCCCTGGGGAGTTACCAGTGGGGTTCCCATCCTCTCCCCTGCTTAAGCTCCCAGCTCACCACCCAGAAGCCTCAGAGTAGAGGGAACCAGGACCACCTCGTTAGGGCTCTGGGAGCTGTAAGGCCAGGGTCTGGCCTGGGTTTGGGAACCAGGCCTGCTGGCAAAGCAGACAAGACTCCCTCCCCGTCCTCAGAAAGAGCTGGGCCTGGGAGGTCTTGTGGCCGGAAAAAAAGTAGGAAAGGGTCCCGGTTAAGAGCCAGGGCTCTGGCATCCAGCTACCAAGCTTTCCATCTGATTCCAACACTCTGTTGTACAAATGTAGTCTCATTACTATGTCCTCTCATGTGCTCCAGCAAAAGGGGGAAAGTTGTAGTTTCCACCTCATAGTGTTGTTGAGAGGGTTAAACAGATACATGTAAAATACTTAGGACACACATAATAAAAGCTGAAAACTTAAGCTAACTTATTACTACTACTATTACTACTATACTAATTGTCAGCCCCCAAGTACAGTGAAGAAGCATCTGGACTTCCTTTGAAGTGTCCCCACTAAGAGCAGCGCTGGACCGGGGTGGCAGGAACCCACTACCTCCTGGCTGATGGAAGGAGGGAAGGGTGGCCTCAGTGCACTGGGCAAATAGTATACTGATCAAAACACGGATTCTGGACAGACTGACTGCATGGGTTTGATCATGGCTCCTCAACTTAATTAGCTGTATGCTTTGAGTTTGGTTGAGTGATTTAACCTCTATTCTCTCCATTTTCTTTGTCCATCAGTGGGGATGATAATAATAGTACCTAGCCCATAGTGCTGGAGGAGGAATTAAGTTCCACTATGTGAAGCACTTAGTGCTTGGCACATAACACATGCCATATAAGTATTAGCCAGCGTTATTATTACCCCTCCTCCTTCTGCTGTCCTCGGCTGCTCTGGCAAAAGCTCAAAGAGAAATAACCACTGTATTCAGAGGTTTGCAGGGCAGGTAAGCAATGAAGTTTAGGTTACTGGCAAGAGAGCTGCTAAATGACAGGCCATGGACTCAAAGCTGGATGAGGAGGGGTGTGTAGACAAGAGAGGGTGGGGTATTGGGAGAGTAAAGAGGTCCATAGCTGGACTTCCAGGCAAGGCCAAAGACCAGTCACAGTACAAGGAACTGAAAGAGGCACTGAGAGGGTAGGAAGTTGTTTTCAGAGAGCAGGGTGCATGAATTCGTGATTCTGGAGCTGGGGTATTTATGGATAAGATTCCCAGGGTGGGGCTTCCCTGGTGGCTCAGTGGTTAAGAATCTGCCTGCCAATGCAGGGGATGCGGGTTCGAGGCCTGGTCCAGGAAGATCCCACATGTCGTGGAGCAACTAAGCCCATGCTCCACAACTACTGAGACTGCGCTCTAGAGCCCGTGCTCCACAACAAGAGAAGCCACCGAAATGAGAAGCCTGAGCACGCGAAGGAGTAGCCCCCGCTCGCCACCACTAGAGAAAGCCCATGTGCAGCAACGAAGACCCAACACAGCCAAAAATAATAAATTAAAAAAAAAAAAGATTCCCAGGGTGTTTCTAAGGAGTGAGTGGCTAAGGTGGAATGCTGGGAAAGGTCATGGGAGAAGAGATCAGGCCATCAGACTGGGCACTTACTAGCTGTGTGACCCTGGGCAAGTTACATATCCTCTCTGAGCTTCAGTTTCTTCATCTGTAAAATAGGAATGATGATTCCTTCCTTCCAGAGGTGTCATGAGATCTAAATCGCTTTTATGCGATTAGCATGTTGTGAGGCTCACAGTAGGTGCTCAACACTGTTGATTGCCTAAAGCGATTAGCATGTTGTGAGGCTCACAGTAGGTGCTCAACACTGTTGATTGCCTTCTTCCCCTCCCATGTGACAGAGAGGAAACAGACACACAGAATCAATGACATAACCCTAATTATTTGTACCTAAGGGTCAGCTGGCATCTCCCTGTCCCTTGAGGTCTAGGATTGGCTCAACCTCCACTCCACATCCTGGGGAAATTCCAATGTCCTCCGAAGATCTCTTTGCCTTCCTGTTGCTTCCTCTTTGCACCCCTAGCTCCAGGTCCCTGCTGCCCCTGAACTGGCTGACTTTACACCTGACTCTCCACAGTGTCTCAGATGTGGAACTTGGCACCGTCCCTCGGGTCCTGTGATCCCCTTTCCCATCACTTGGGTAGGAACTGAGGCTCAGAGGGACAAAGTTGCCTGTTTGCGGTTGCACAGTGGGCAAATTACGGCTTCCTCTCCAGGAAGACACGTCCTGGTTGGTCAAGGCCTGCTGGTGTTCTGTGTTCTGGGCCTGCAGGAGCCCAGATGAGCCCCAGCCAGGAGTCCAGCTCCATTCGAGGTGGGCTCTCCCAGGCTGGTCTGGCTGCAGGGTCCCTATTGACAGAGTGGCTCCACCGGTGTGGAATCCTTTCCCCATTATCTCCATCTGGGGGCTCCACTCTTCCCTGTTAGGGAGCACCCTGGGTATCTTCTCCATCTCATCAGTTCTCTCACTGTATAATATAGCAATAGCTAACATTTCCTGTGTGCCAAGCACTATGCTAAGCATTTTACATATGTTATCATTTTTAATCCTCACAATAACCCTATGACATAGCTACTACTACTATTCCCATTTTACAGTTGGAGGAACTGAGGCACGGAGAGGTTAGGCAACTTGCCCAACGTCACACAGCTAGTAAATTAGTAATCTGTTTATATGTCTGACTCTCCTGCTCCCTGACAACATGATATTTGAGGGCAGCCATCAGATCTTATTCACTTTTGTGTCTGTGGTGTCTAGCACAGGACCTAAGTCAAACAGCTGTTGGTTAAACTGAAGGGAACCCAGAGGCACCTGAGAAAATTTTTTCCTGTGGTTGTCGTCAGGAAAATAGAGAGGTGTGTTGCTGCCACCTTCTGGCCAGATGCTAGAATGACATGTCTGCAGTCTGAATCCATCCACGTTTATTGAGTTTAACACTCAAGGCTCAGGAACATTGGAATTTGGGGGATGCTCCAAAACTATTTATTATGACCTCCTTTTTAAAGATGAGGGGAATTCCCTGGTGGTCCAGTGGTTAAGACTCCACCCTCCTGATGCAGGGGGCCCAGGTTCGACCCCTGGTCAGGGAAATAGATCCCGCATGCCACAACTAAGAGTCCGCATGCCGCAACTAAAGATCCTGGATGCGGGAACGAAGACCCTACACAGCCAAATAAATAAATAGTTTTAAAAAGAGAATCACTTCCCTATTCTTTAAAATAAATTAATTAATTAAATAAAGAGGAGAATTATCCAAGAGTGTGTAAAATAGAATAGCAGCACTGGTATTAGGACATCTGAGCCCTGATCTCATTCTTCCCCTGGGCTCTAGGAACCTCCTCTGCACCCCCAGAAGCCCAAAGCCAGGGAAGGAGGCAAAGTCTGTCCTCAACTCCCCCCTTATCCTCTACTCTGTCCACAATCTCCTGTCCTGCCCTCACTGTAAAATTGCATCTCCATCCATCTGCCTGCCTGACCCTTCCAACCAGCTACCGGTCAACTGGAGAACAGGAGAGCAGCTTACGGCCACAGGATGCTAAGTGAACCTTTCTCCTCATGGTGTGGCCTAGAGACCTGACTCAGAATCACCTGGGGGCCCATTAAAAAGCAGATTTCAGTGCTCCACCTAGATCTTCTGAATCCATAGAATTCTGCATTTTAACAAACTTCCTAGGTGATTTTTAATGCACATGAAAATTTGAGCAGGGACGTCCCTGGCGGTGGTTAAGAGTTTGCCTTCTGATGCAGGGGGGTACTGGTTTGATCCCTGGTTGGGGAGCTAAGATCCCACATGCCTCGCTGCCAAAAAACCAAAACATAAAACAGAAGCAATATTGTAACAAATTCAATAAAGACTTTAAAAATGGTCCACATCAAAAAAAAAAATCCGAGCATACCTGGATTAAGATTTTTTCTTTAAATTGTCCATTTCCCCCTCCCCCCTGCCATTTTATTTTGATTTTCAAGCCCAGAGAAAAGTCAAGAGAATATTGGGACTTCCCTGGTGGCACAGTGGCTATGAATCCGCCTGCCAACGTAAGGGACACGGGTTCGAGCCCTGGTCCGGGAAGATCCCACATGCCACGGAACAACTAAGCCCGTGTGCCACAACTCCTGAGTCTCAGTGACGCAACTACTGAAGCCAGTGCACCTAGAGCCCGTGCTCCACAACAAGAGAAGTCACTGCAATGAGAAGCCCACGCACCGCAACGAAGAGGGGCCCCCGCTCGTCGCAACTAGAGAAAGCCCGCGCACAGCAACGAAGACCCAACGCAGCCAAAAATAAATAATAAATAAATTTATTTTACAAAAAGGGAATATTGCTATCAACACCAATATATCTTTTCCCAGGGTATAATAATTACCAGTTGTTAATATTTTGCCACAGTTCCTTTGAAAGTAATTTCCAGACATTATGGCTCATTATGGCCCTAAGTACTTCAGCATGCATTTCCTAGGAATAAGGACATTTTCCTATACAACCACAGTACTATTAACCCCCCAAGAAACTTAACATTGATACAACAGTATTATCTAATATATAGTTTATATTCATTTTCCCTACCCCTACAATGATCCCAATAATGTCCTTCATAGCTGTTTTCCCCTGATCCAGTACTCAAAGATAAAGAATTGTATTTGGTTGTCACCTGGGCAGGGATAAGTGTGGGATGAGCTTGGCATGTTTGCGGGACTGTAGAAAGGTGAGGCTGGAGTGAGATGGGTGGGAGAAGGGAAGGTGACGTGAGAGGAGTGGGGAGGAGTCAGACCACAGGCTTTCTAAATCAGAGGAAAGGGTTTACAGCTTTTTTTTTTTTTTTTTTACTTACAGCTTAGTTTTTAAATTTATTTTTAAAATAAATTTATTTCTCTATTTTTAATATTTATTTATTTATTTGTCTAAGCTGCACCGGGTCTTAGCTGTGGTACTCGTGATCTTCGTTGTGGCATGTGGACTCTTAGTTGTGGCACGCGTGCAGGATCTAGTTGCCCGACCAGGGATCGAACCCAGACCCCCTGCATTGGGAGCATGGACCACCAAGGAAGTCCCTATAGCTGACTATAAATGCAGTGAAAAGCCACTGAAGGGTTTTATTTTATTTTTATTTATTTATTTTTAATAAATTTATTTTATTTATTTTTGGCTGTGTTGAGTGTTCATTTCTGTGCATGGACTTTCTCTAGTTGCAGTGAGTGGGGACTACTCTTCGTTGCAATGCACAGGCTTCTCATTGCGGTGGCTTCTCTTGTTGCAGAACACGGGCTCTAGGCATGCAGGCTTCAGTAGTTGTGGCTCATGGGCTCTACAGTGCAGGCTCAGTAGTTGTGGCGCATGGGCTTGGTTGCTCCGCGGCATGTGGGATCTTCCCGGACCAGGGCTCGAACCTGTGTCCCCTGCATTGGCAGGCGGATTCTTAACCACTGTGCCACCAAGGAAGCCCCCACTGGAGAGTTTTAAGCAGAGGAATGACTTGATCAAGTTTATGACTTTAAAAGGTCGATCTGAAGACAGTTTCAGATTTGGGACATTCTGTCAGATGATTCCTAGGCTCTAAGAAGTCAAAGCCATTTTTTAAAAAAGTGAGTGTATTAGTTTTCTAGGGATGTCATAAGAAATTTCCACAAACGTGGTGGCTTAAAACAACAGAAATTTATTCTTTCACAGTTCTGGAGACTGGAAGTCCAAAATCAAGATGTTGGTAAGGCATATTCCCAAAGCCTCTAGGGGAGAATCCTTCCTTGCCTCTTCCAGCTTCTGGTGGCTTCCGGAGATCCTTGGCTGCAGCTGTATTGTTCTAATCTCTGCCTCTGCCTTCACATGGCCTTCTCCTCTTCTGTGCCTATGTCTTCTCTTTCCTTCCTATAAAGACACTTGTCACTGGATTTGGGGACCCAGGTAACCTAGGACGATCTCAAGGTCCTTAACTATATCTTGCAAAGACCCTTTTTCCAAGTAAGGTTATATTCACTGGTTCTGGGATATGGACATATCTTTTGTGGGGGGGGGGGGCCTCCATTCAACCCACTACAGTGGGAGATTGTTCTAGACAAGAGACTAAGAGATATAACAACTAAATTCAATGTTCAAACTTAAATTGGATCCTAGATTTGAAGAAGAAAAAGGCTACTGGAGAAATTTGTGTATGATACGCTATGGAATGATTATTACCGCTTTTAGGTGTGAAGACGGGTTGTATAAGAGAAGATTCTTGTTCTTAGGAGGTGCCTGCAGGAGCATTTAGGGGTGAAGTGTCATAATGTCCACAACCTTCCTTCTAGTGGGTTAGTTCCATTGTCCTCGATATCGTTATGGTGCAAGGCAGTGGTTCTGGCTACTGGGTAAGCGTGACAGGGAAGGAGCAGAGTTAGTCACACCGCTTATTAGAATAGAACCCAGCCTTCTCATCCTGGTCTCCACTTAATTCTGCAGGTCTCTTATAAGAGACTGTGCCTGATACGAATTTCTTGAGCGCATGCTCAGGCTGAGATGAGACAGGACAGGGCTCCTGCCCCTCAGGCCAGCCACCAGGAGACTCCTTTTTGCAATCATAACACTCTGCCATCTACGTTCCCCCCACCTCCTGCAGAGAGAGGCCAGGAGGCAGCTGAACAGACAAGTTCAAAGCGTCTGATGCCCTACAAACGGCCCTGTCTGCCCTCTGCCTGCAGGCCGCACAGGTGCTCATCCGACAGCTGGGTCTGGCTGGGCCTGAGCTTTCAGAGCTTTCAGAGCCTGTGGATCTCACAGCCATTGAGGGCCAATTGTCAGCATCTGTTAGATGTCGTCTCACTCTCCAGGTGAATTCTCTCCGCCACACACTGTTGTGTTGGCACCCGGCCAGAGGGAAAGGAGGTGATGGAGGAAATGAGGATGGGGAAGGAGATGAGTGAGAGAGGGAAGGGAGAAATGGAAGTGGAGGGAGAAGATGAGGGTGGGGAGAGAGGGGAGCAGTGGGGGAGAGTAAAAGAAACCAAATGGGCCAGAGAAGGAGAAAAAGCCTCTCAGGCTTTTTCCTCTCAAGGATCCAAGGGCCCCACACACAAGAGAATAACTGGTCAAATGACCTCTGTTCATACCCTGGAGCCCCCAGGACCTGGCCTGGTTCCGTCCCAAGAGTTCCCCAGTTCCACCCTCTTGTCTACAAGGGCAGCTCAAAGCTCCTTAGGCTCTAGAAGATTTGGGGCTGCCCTGGGGTTGAGCTCCTTCTGGCTGGGCTTCCTAGGAGGAGCTGGTTCTTCCAGAGTGGGCCTCCTTGGTCTTCTCTATCAGAAGGTGTCTATATCTTCTGATCCACAGATCAGGCTATGGCTCCATTCACCGTTGCACGTAAAAGGGAAGGTTTTTCAGGCCTGCAGATGTTTTCTGTGTGCTTTTAATCTGTGGCTTAAGTCCATCCAAGACTCCTGGAAAGACTGAAAGGAAGCAGCAGATCAGTTTGGTTGACCAGGCACTGCAGGCAGAGGAAGGTCAAAAACCAAAGAAGGGAAGGGAGGCATGGAATCTTTACTCTCCCAGGCCAGTGTTTGCACTGGAAAGGGGATTATACAATTCTAAAAGGGTCTTAATATTTTTGTTATTATTTCACTAAACTCTTCTATGAACTATTGCATGAGGCTTTTATATTAGTTAGAATACTTTTGGCAGGAAGCAATAGAAGACCCAACTCAAAATGACCCAACAATAAAAGGATTATAATCTCACATAATGAAAAATGCAGAGGGAGAGAAGTTTCAGGACTAGTTACTGAGGGGCTCAACATCCTATCCAGGACCCAGGTTCTTTGTATCTTTCTGTTCTGTTAGGCTGGGAATGCTAGCTTTTGTCGTCATATCTGTGCAGTTGTGGTCACAAGATAACTGTGGCAACTTCAAGTATTATGTGCCCACAAAATAATGTCAAAGGTTCAAAAGAGAAAATCCTTTCCCTGTGTTCTTTTTTTTTTTTAATATAAGCAGGCTATTCTATTATTTTTTTAAATTCTAAAATATTTAGTTATTTATTTATTTAGGCTGCACTTGGTCTTAGTTGCTGCACACGGGATCTTTTAGTTGCGGCATGCATGCAGGATCTAGTTCCCCGACCAGGGATCAAAGCCAGGCCCCCTGCATCGGGAGCGAGAAGTCTTACCCACTGGACTACCAGGGAAGTGACCCTGTGTTCCTTTTTTTTTTTTTTTAAATAAATAAATTCATTTATTTATTTTTGGCTGCGTTGGGTCTTCATTGCTGCACGTGGGCTTTCTCTAGCTGCCACGAGCTGGGGCTACTCTTCGTTGCGGTGCGCGGGCTTCTCATTGCGGTGGCTTCTCTTGCTGCGGAGCACGGGCTCTAGGCACGCGGGCTTCAGTAGTTGTGACACGTGGACTCACTAGTTGTGGCTCACGGGCTCTAGAGCTCAGGCTCAGTAGTTGTGGCACACAGCTCAGTTGCTCTGCGGCACGTGGGATCTTCCCGGACCAGGGGTCTAACCAGTGACCCCTACATTGGCAGGAGGATTCTTAACCACTGTGCCATCAGGGAAGCCCTGCTGTATTCCTTTTTAAGAGCAAGGAGATTCTTCCAAGAATATCTTCCCATCAACCCCCATCCAGAAGACTTTACCTCCCCTCTCATTTGCATAATTGCATCACCTGCTGCTTCCTTAACCAGTCCCAGGCAAGAGAACCGGAATTACCTTGATGAGCTTAGACTAAGATTTGCCCCGGTGGTGGAGAGGCCCAGAGGGTGTGTTGGCAAATAAAACCACCAGCCGGGAATGGCTTTGGGGTAGATATGCGATAGTGGCTGCCACAATTGCCCACCTCTTCTGACATGCGGCATATACTGCCTTGAATTAGGACTGTGCCTATGCGATCTGTCTCTAAAAACTGATGGGGACAAAAAAGCTAAATATATTCCCTATAGAACCCAGCACAGTGACTTGCACCAAACAGGTTCTTCAAAAATAATGAATGAATTAAACTTAAAAACTGCAATAATTGTTAAAATAGTATAATTGGCCATGATTACCTTTGTCAAAGACATTTCAGTATTAATTTACTGTTGGGCTAGACATCTCCAGTGAGCCAAATGAAATATTTAATAAGAACAGAGTGGAGCGGGGGAAGGGGATGAAGTGTGACAGCAATGAGATTGTACTTATACCCACCTCCCCAATGAATTAAACTAATTTGTGAATGTAGACAAAATTCTCATGTAATTAGGAATGCTTTATATTCTGTTCTCTTTTTTACAAGAGAGAGAAAAAGAAGTCCTCTGGCGGGGAGACCAGTGTTCAAAAGCATTTCCTGTATTATGACTAAAGAAGACATGTCTCTAGTTCTGTAAGACTCTGCTCCTGAATAGTTTTCTCCTGCTGCAGAATCAGAGGGACCCTCAGAGGAGGAAATAACAGTTTTTCCAGAACCTGATCAGGGCTGACAAACAGAGACACCAGTCTCTTGCAGTGAATGGGGCAGTGACAGGCTAATAAGATGTCAGCAAAGGGGACTTTCTTCACGGGGCTGAAGATGGAACCTTCCCCACCCTAACACACTGGGTGTATTTCCCTTCACCTTCTGCTGCCCTGTGACTGCCAGACAGATACTCTGGCAGTGGGCTGCAGGAGCCATCTGCCTGGGTCATCTCTGCCAGCTTCACCTTGTGGCCTTGGTTGACAGGAGCTGATCATCCTGGCCCCAGTGCTTAGGGGAGCAATGCTCCAGGTGAGAGCTGTCCTGTCTGCACGAGTCCAGCCAGGTGGTAGCAGCTATCTACCAAGGAGAGACTCCGTATCTCTACGATCTGAGAATTGATTCCCTGAGATGAGAAGGAGGCCAGAAATAAAGGCCCCCTCACTAGGAAGCTGCCGCCTGGACAGTGGCGACCAGCTGACTTTGCCCCTCTGGATCAGTGTGCTGCCACCTAGTCCCAGGAATGGGGCTCCTGGGAGGTGATCTGACAATAGCAGAATGAGATCTCCTTTCTCCAATGGTGGTTCCACCTAGAGCTCCACACAAGGGCTGGCCTCCGTGTCCCTTCTCCCTGAGAACTGGAAAGGCTGCCAGGCACGGTGACGACTTCCTCTCGGGGTGCTTGGAGGCTGCTCAGCAGAGTGGAGTGCTGCTTTGGAGTCAGAGTTCTGGGCTCAGATTTCAGTTGGGCCACTTGCTCTGTAGCTTTAAGCTAGATGCTTAATTGCTCCAAGGTTTGCTTCCCTCAGCTGTGGAAAGGGGTGTGATGACATCACCTCACAGGTGCTGTGAAGATCATGAAACACCCAAGACGTGAAAGGGACTTCCTGCCACCCTGACAGAGCCTCCTCCCCTCCCTCTCACAACCCCAGGCAGGGCTGCCACACACCTTCCAGAAGTCAGAGGCCTGAAGACAGGCTCTAAGCTCTACCCCACCTGGCCACCTCTGGCCTGATGATAGAGGGCTGTTTGACAGATTCCCGCTGGAGCAGAGACATCTGCCAGCTGCCTCCCAAACACCTGGGATGACAGGTAGACAAGCCAGCACACTGGTCCTCACAGCCATTCTCTCCTGCTCACCCCAACTTGAACCACAGCTCTGCTGGGGTGCCCACTGGCCTCTCCCAGGGTGGGCAGCCTCCGTGGGGTGGAAGCAGATTGCTCCACGGATCAGGTCAGGTGAGGACAGCATATAAGCTGCACAGCCAGAATCTGGGGCCCTGGCCAGTCTTGGAGCTGCACCCTCTTAGGCTATCTCCATTTATCCCCATCAAGCCTGAGTGACCTCAGCAATGGCTGCAGTTCTGAGCCCAGACTTTCCATTTGTGCTCAAGGGCAGATCAGATGATTGTCATCCACAAAGCAGTGACCTAGACCTTGGGGTATGTTTGTTCTTGCTGCAGGCTAACTTCTATTCACTCTCTCGCCAGCACAGGAGGGAGAGAAATCCTCACTGCAAGGACAGATCCCTCCTCAACCTCTGGCACTTTGCTCCTTCAATTCTCCAGGCTCTGTTCTACCGGAATATTTTTTCTCAGCTAAACTCTTCTTTCACGTTCTTTCCCCCCCACACCGTAGAGGCTGCTTTTCACATCTTGGCAGAAGATAATTCACCTGTAAGGCTTACAGAGGTCATTGGAGGGGCTCGCTACTGGCCACGGGTGACTGGCTCAGGGGCCTCAGGCTTCCTAGGTTCCACCAGCCTGTTCTGAAGGCTGAGGGATGATAATTGGCAAGGCCTGAATCCCATTTCGGGACACCCAGCTTGGTACATGCGGGCTCAGAGAATGGACCTTTCAGGTATTGTGGGGTATCATCCCAGCTGAAGCTGGATGACTTATCTGTTCCTTCTCACACCCGAATGTCCTCTTCCCTCCAGAGCTCGCACTGTGGCAATGAGCAGATACCCCAGGTTGGGAAGGTCTCTGAGTACAGCTGGGGTGACCAGCCACTCCAAGGTCCATTTTCACCCCAGAACTCCCATGCTCAGGCTGCAGAAGGAATGTGGCCCATCATTTTGAGTAGCAATAGCTGACTTTGTACTCAAGGATGGGGCTGGGCTGGGCCTCGCCCTGAGGGGCATAAGACCACTGTTGCTCTCATGATGAATGCTGCAAGACCCTTCCAAGCACAAAGCTGAAACAGCGCAGGCTGGAAGCTGTGCTAGGCTCCAAGACAGAATGTTTTTTTTTTTTTTTTTTTTGGTGTGCTGCATGGCTTGCTGGATCTTCGTTCCCCAACCAGGGATTGAACCCTGGCCCTTGGCAGTGAAAGCACCAAGTCCTAACCACTGGACTGCCAGGGAATTCCCAGAATGTGCATTTTATTTATTTATTTGTTTATTTTTGGCTGCGTTGGGTCTTCGTTGCTGTGCACAGGCTTTCCCTAGTTGTGGAGAGCGGGGGCTACTCTTCATTGCGGTGCGTAGGCTTCTCATTCCAGTGGCTTCTCTTGTTGCGGAGCATGGGCTCTAGAGCGCAGGCCCAGTAGTTGTGGCGCACGGGCTTAGTTGCTCCACAGTATGTGGGATCTTTCCGGACCAGGGATCGAACCCGTGTCCGCTGCATTGGCAGGCGGATTCTTAACCACTGTGCCACCAGGGAAGCCCCAGAATGTTCATTTTTACTTTTTTTGTTTTTGTTTTTGTTTTGTTTTGTTTTGTTTTTTGCGGTACGTGGGCCTCTCACTGTTGTGGCCTCTCCCATTGCAGAGCCCAGGCTCCAGACGCACAGGCCCAGCGGCCATGGCTCACGGGCCCAGCTGCCCTGCGGCATGTGGGATCCTCCCAGACCGGGGCACGAACCCGTGTCCCCTGCATCAGCAGGCGGACTCTCAACCACTGTGCCACCAGGGAAGCCCAGAATGTTCATTTTTAAAATGCTCTCCTCGGCACAGTGGATAGGACCCCACGCTCCCATTGCAGGGGGGCCTGGATTTGACCCCTGGTCAGGGAACTCGATCCCACATGCATGCCGCAACTAAGAGTTCGCATGCCACAGCTAAGGAGCCCACCTGCCCCAACTAAGACGTAGTGCAACCGAATAAATAAATATTTTAAAAAATAAAATGCTCTCCTTAAAGACTAAGGGTGCAGAGGTGAGCAATGGGTAAGGGGTGAAAACACCAGGAGGCAAAGAAAGATGGTAACAGAGCACCATTGGAACAAGCTCAGGTGAACAGATCTGCACCCACCCCCAGCTCCTGCCACTTGTTTGGCCTCCCCTCTCAGGCCACCACCTAAGCACCAAAGCTGGCTCCTCCCTTCGGCATGACCTGGCCCCCTGATCATCCTTGGCATTTTTCATTGCTTGGTTCAACCTTATAGGCCACACCACTAGTCCCGGAGCACGTCACCAAGCTCTCCAGCCACCCACACATTCACGTGCATTCTTCTCCCACGCTCATCTCATAGTTGCCTCCTGCCCCCGCTCAAGAACCACACTGCTTCCAACAGCTTCTCGGAAGAGGGTCCGAGTTAGGGAGCTCTCCTCTCCAATCTTGCTTACACACACATTCCTTCAGTTTTCCTTATTATTCCCCTACTTCAAATATTCCCAATGACACACACTGGGTCAAGGACCAACACCGTAACAACCTGAGACTATTGTAATTTTGTGTCTCGGCCTGCTCCACTTTCTCCAAGCAGTAACTTCTACTTATTTATTTAGCTGTGCCAGGTCTTCATTGCAGCACTTGGGATCTTAAATTGTGGCATTCGAACTCTTAGTTGTGGCGTGTGGGATCTAGTTCCCTGACCAGGGATCGAACCCATGCCCCCTGCATTGGGAGCACGGAGTCTTAGCCACTGGACCACCAGGTAAGTCCCCAAGCAGTAACTTCTTAAAGCACAATCTTATCTGCCATTGTAGGTTTTGGCTAAGTATGGGATAAATCAGCACAATTCCAAGCTCTTCCCATATGACTCCAATATTTTATGAATAATAACGGCAATAGTTCTGGCATCCTGGCTGGTGACTTGAATTCTGGCTCCACCATTTATTAGCTATGTTACCTACCCCCTTGATACTCCACATATGGTCTCAGCCGACCAAGAACACCTGGGAGCTTTTAAAAAAAAAAAAAGAAAAAAAGGCAGTATCTGAAGCTTCACCTCAGACCTACAGATTCAGATCTGCAGGAGATTCACATCCATATTGAAGTTTGAAAAACACTGGCCCAGTGTGAGCCTGTTGCCTCACAAAATGATTTTATAACCAGTCATCAATTCAGGTCTAAGTGAAATAGACAAACCCCTTGGCACAGTACACAGAAGCCACTTGAAACACTGAGCAAATGATAAGATGGACCTCCTCCATCCCAAACTGGCCTTGAATAAGCAGAGCAAATATTTACTATGATACAGCTTGACACTGAAAACAGAAATAGCACTTTTATTGACAAGATAGGGCCACAATGGGCAGCTCCACAGAAGGCAAATAAGACAGTCGGAGACAAGAGTGTAAAATTACAGCAGACAGGTTAATACTCTTCACCCTCCTCCTCTCCCTCAACACTATCAGCTCCAACCTCCTCATAATCCTTCTCAAGGGCAGCCATGTCCTCACGGGCCTCAGAAAACTCTCCTTCCTCCATGCCCTCACCCACGTACCAGTGAACAAAGGCACGCTTGGCATACATCAGGTCAAACTTGTGGTCCAGGCGAGCCCAGGCCTCAGCGATGGCTGTGGTGTTGCTCAGCATGCACACAGCTCGCTGTACTTTGGCCAGGTCTCCACCAGGTACTGCAGTGGGAGGTTGGTAATTAATGCCAACCTTGAAGCCAGTGGGGCACCAGTCCACAAACTGGATGCTGCGCTTGGTCTTGATGGTGGCAATGGCAGCATTGACATCTTTGGGAACCACGTCGCCACGGTACAACAGGCAGCAAGCCATGTATTTACCATGGCGAGGGTCGCATTTCACCATCTGGTTGGCTGGCTCAAAGCAAGCATTGGTGATCTCTGCTACAGAAAGCTGTTCATGGTAGGCTTTCTCAGCAGAGATGACAGGGGCATATGTGGCCAGAGGGAAGTGGATGCGGGGATAGGGCACCAGGTTGGTCTGGAATTCTGTCAGATCAACATTCAGGGCTCCATCAAACCGCAGGGAAGCGGTGATGGAGGACACAATCTGGCTCATAAGGCGGTTAAGATTAGTGTAGGATGGGCGCTCAATATCGAGGTTTCTACAACAGATGTCATAGACGGCCTCGTTGTCTACCATGAAGGAACAATCAGAGTGCTCCAGGGTGGTGTGGGTGGTGAGGATGGAGTTGTAGGGCTCAACTACAGCTGTGGAAACCTGAGGGGCTGGGTAAATGGAGAACTCCAGCTTGGACTTCTTGCCATAATCGACAGAGAGACGTTCCATCAGCAGGGAGGTGAACCCAGAACCAGTTCCCCCACCAAAGCTGTGGAAAACCAAGAAGCCCTGAAGACCTGTGCACTGGTCAGCCTGCGAAAGAAAGGAGTTTTAATTTTAGCCTTGGTGAAAGGTGCAATGACTTCTTTGAATCCATAATCACATTGACTGAGATCTTTAAAAAAATCTTCTGAACAATACCTGCTAAGAAAGCAGTCCTAAAGAGCTTCTAAGCGCTAAGTGATTCAGAGAAACTTTTCACAATCAACTCTTGGGAGCTGGAGGGAGGGGATCTGTTAAAAGGCTATTTTAAATGAACTGTTTTCACTTCTGCAGGCAGAGGAATCATGGGGTCTGGAATGGATGCAGGGCTCAAGTTTTGGTGACTGGGAGGGCAACCTCTGGTGCCCTTGCTGTGACCGCAGAACAAAGGCAACCTCTTATCAGTTGGAGAGCTACCAACAGCAGGCCTGGGACCACCAGCCCCGTACAATGGATGTCTTACAGATTTCAGCAGCTGCTTTCTGAGTTGGAACACAACAGAATAGCCAAGATCCAATGCCCTGGTGCTGGAGTAAGGCCGGGTCTGGATCTGGCTCTACCCGTTCCTTGCCATGTGACTTTGACCAAATTCATTTCTTAATCTCAGTTTTCTCGTTTATTAAATGAGGAGAATAGTAACCTACTTCAGGTTGTTGAGAATTAAATGAGTATCTGGAACAGTGCTCGGCACAGCAAGCACTAGTTATCAGAAAGTCTATTCATTCTGGGAAAGGCGATTTACTGTCACAATTTCATGTCCCTGTGTCACTGGGGCTTTGGGGCTTTCCGCCACGTATCTGAGCTATTCTGGCTACTGTATGAAAGGATGATTTTGTCATTTCAAACAAAGTATTCTGTTGACAATCTTCACTTCTCAAGGTGCCCAGAGATTTGTGGACATTCTCTACTGAGCCCCTAGTTCACGTCTCCTGTGGGTCCATACTCTGAATGAGATCAATGCCAGGACAGGTCCTAGTCTACCAATTTCACCCATTAAGCCTCATGTGGACACAGTAATAACACCAAGGACAAATGCAATTGTTTTGGTAGTTAATGAACTTCACTCCAGAACCCTCAAGGGCTTTTACTAGGTTTATCTGTCCCTAAAGGCAGGTCCTGATTTCCAAGTCAGTACTTGTAGCTGAAACTTGATTTGCAAACATAGGAACGATTAGCCCAGTTCTGCTGGGAAGACTATGATAAACATCTGAAAAAGTATGAAGTCATGAATGATGTAAGGCCATTCTTTTCAAAATAGACCAGTTGTTGCTGGGCTTAGCATAATGTGATTTTCCCGACAAGCTATTCCACCCAGGCCTTCATTCTTGATTTTTAATTACTTACAAGCTGCCCACATGCCTAAGGAGCAGAGTCATCTGATTGCCAGACTCTTAATTAAAATGATGCGAACAGAACACTTATCAACTTTATACCGATGTGAATAGCTGCCTTAGATTTTTCTGCCACAGGGCCAGTTCACACTGCCCTGAGCTCTAGTAGAAAAACGAGGGTACTGCTTTTTTGTGATTATATCTTAATACTTTCAAAGTTCCAATGACTTATACTTGCTTCTGTAACAAGGGAGCTCCCTTGACTCCACTTTCAGTGTTGTTGGAATTTTCCAGTGTCAGCTATTTCTAGTCAGTGTTACACTGGCTTCTTTTGCTATGAACTTTCTGTAATAACATGTCAGCAGTCCAATTTTTATGAATTTGATCAATTAGTTACATGTCAGTCAGCCACCTACTCACTGTGACTAAGATGACCTAAAAAGGGATGTCTCGGCCTGAAGCTGGGAAGCTGCCTGATTAATATGAACAAGGATGTTTAATGGTCTTAAATGTCAGTAAAACGGTTAAGGTGCCCTGGTACTCACCTTGACTTCAGGTAAACTGCCCTCACTGAATGAGCAATTGCCCAAATCTGCCTTGTAAGACACAGAAAGAGGCAGAAGAACACTATCCCCACCCCAAACAGTTGTCCCATAACTCAGGACCATCTGGTTTAGAAGTCCAGTTATTTAGTGGGCAGCATAAAGTTCACTTTAGTGTGCAAAGAGTGATTCTTACAGTCTGGTCTCTCAAAACTGTAAGAGAAAACTCTCATCCACTTTAAATAAAGTACTGCGTTTACCAGTTTCCGAATTCGGTCCAAGACGAGATCAATGACCTCCTTGCCAATGGTGTAGTGACCTCGGGCATAGTTATTGGCAGCATCTTCCTTGCCTGTGATGAGCTGCTCAGGGTGGAAGAGCTGGCGGTAGGTGCCAGTGCGAACTTCATCTGGAAAAGGA
The DNA here is from genome assembly GCF_000442215.2 of Lipotes vexillifer. Classification (NCBI taxonomy): domain Eukaryota; kingdom Metazoa; phylum Chordata; class Mammalia; order Artiodactyla; family Lipotidae; genus Lipotes; species Lipotes vexillifer. The sequence continues at coordinate 648,937 of NW_006779087.1, read as the reverse complement.
AAACGAAGCAGCCACCCATCACTAACAACCTGCACAAGTCTGCCTGACCCCAGGGCATCAATGGAGCCCCCAGGATACACCTCCTGTTCCAGATCCCCGGGATCTCATTAGGATTACTGAGGTCAACTCACCAATGACCGTGGGTTCCAGGTCTACAAACACTGCCCTGGGCACATGTTTGCCAGCGCCTGTCTCACTGAAGAAGGTGTTGAAGGAGTCATCTCCTCCCCCAATAGTCTTGTCACTTGGCATCTGGCCATTAGGCTGGATGCCATGTTCCAGGCAGTAGAGCTCCCAGCAGGCATTGCCGATCTGGACACCAGCCTGGCCAACGTGGATGGAGATGCACTCACGCTGTGAGAGGAAGAAAGGAAATGTCAGAATATGACACATCAGATGGGACATTTAGGAATGATTCACTGTAAATGGTTATTAACCTTCAGAAGAGATCAGCACCTTTCTGGACGCCACTCCTGCCCAGGGACTATTTCATAAGCAACAGCCTAACTCAGAGAAAATGCTTTGGAAAACCACAGATATGTTAATGAACTACTAGGCAAGACCAGAGACCAGACCTTCGCTTTGTAGCCACATTAGATGTTCAAGGTCAGGTTTCTACCTTCAGAATGACACAAGCTGTTCTAGCAATAGATTTTCCCCAACTCCTCGGATTCCTTAAAGGCATGCAAAATTCCTCCTTCCAGCTGATTCATTCTCTGTATGACTGTGTAACTAGAGCTCATTCTGGTCCCTCTTTAATCCTATTCTTTAAAGAGAAGAGCTTCTGCCTCTCCCTTTAAAACCAGCTTAAACCAGCAAACTACAGCCATATGACTCATGGAGAAAACACCGGATAAGCAGCAGTTACCTGTATTTAAAAAACTGTGGTCAGAGGCAGGCTTTTAACCCTGTGAAGAATTTAATCTTAAGGAAAAAACATTTTCCTTCACTATCAACGCATCTTGAGGGGAGAGTGGTGGGGAAGGTGGGAGGGGGACAGAGACACATGGTAATAAAAGCTAGAAGTGTCACCAAGACTTTATTAATAGTTTAAGAAATTAGCTGTCTTCTAGTAGAATGTACATATATCTCTGGCAACGTGGGGGAAAAGTCTATACTTTCAAAATTGTAACGATGTTAGGATGTTACCAAACTCATTTCTGCTTAGTAAAATCAGGAAGTGAACACAGAATCTACACCCACAGACTTAAGAGAAAAACCAAAAAAAGGATTTTTATTGTATTTCCATCATAAATCAGATTAGCGGTTTTGGAGACAGAGGTCTTTCACATATCAACACGAAATATCTCCCATTACATTTTCTCCAAATAAGAGGGTTTCAAGTTTTTAAAAACTGCTAATAGGAATCTAGTTAAAGAAAATTCAACACCACCTAAGATCTCAAAGGGCCTAGCTTCATAACCCAAGATAAAACCTCCAGTCACTCACAACCTTTGATTTATGGTCCCCTCCTTCTCACCTACACTCCCCATAAAACAATCATGGTCTGCTGACCTCATCAGCAAGTTCACTATTACCTGCCTCTACTTGCCCAGCTCTAGGGCCGTGGGAGAAAGGGGAGTTGTTTGTTCTAATAAATCCACGACTATTTAAAACTGCATCATGTTTACCTTTAACTGGACTTTGGACATTCCACAGCCCTAGAAAGGAGAGAACCAGAGATCTGCCCATGACAGCCCCAGGGAGATAAAGTATCTGAGATGATCCTGTCATTCTAATGAAGCACTTCTACTGAAGCCTTCTGAGTTTCTTTCATTGTGCAACGGTATGGTTTAGACTGTGGCCACTGCTTGCCCTCCACTCTCCCCTGGCCACTCGGGAGATGAAGTGAGACACTGGTGATGGAGTCACTTAGTCTAGCCTTAACTGGATAAGCAGCCCCTGTCCCTTGTTTAAAAACAAAAAAACAAAAAAACTATTAATCTAACCAGTGTATGCCTTAATAGGTCTGCTGCTACTGCTGCTCTCCTGCCCTTTAAACAGTCCCACTTCTTACGTTCTTTTTTTTTTTATTGGGGTATAGTTGTTTTACCCCACTACTTTCTGAAACACGTTTTTACCAGTATCTTTTTGGTCTTGCCTGGTAAAAAGCACTCAAGCAAGTTGTTACAGTCATACATACGTTTGATAACTGTGGTAGTCCCTAAAGAGGTAAGTATTTATTCACGCATTGCTTTTTAAAAAGATATTATTTTGAAACATTTGATACACACGGCCTACTTTAGGTAACTTCCAACAGATATTTCCTCAGATACTTGTTTCCAATACCTCTGGAAGCTATATAGAAAATACTCAAGTTGTGTGTAATTTGAGGTTTCTTTAAAACTGAGAATACTTTGTCGGTGCTAGTTTACTCTGTGACTTTATAAGAAAATCTCTCTTTATGGACTTGTTTTTTTTAAAACCTGTAAGTAGAAAGCTTCAGCTATAAACACCCCACTAAATTAACACGAGAAATGCAGGATTAAACAACGTGACAATAATTCCCTTCAAAGGAGGAGCCTGCCTGCATCCCTCCAGGTGGATTGGTGCGAACGCAAGCGCTCCCCCCACCCCACCCCGGACCGGCCACAGGTGAGGATGGGTGCGAACGGAAGCGCTCCCCAGAGCCCGACAACAGGTGAGGATGGTGTAATTGAAAGCTCTCGCCAGAGTCTGGCCACAGATGACTCAGCAGCGAGTCATAGGGCGCTGGCGAGGCAACGCCTACCGTGCGGGAGCACGCGAGATGCTCCAGCACACGAGATGCTCCAGTGGGAAAGTGAGATCATTGGGGGAAATGGGAGGGATTTTCAGGTTTCACAAGTCCTTGGGAACCAGTGTGAAGTGCTCCCTGGCCTTCCTGGGGCGGTAGCGGGCCCTGGGGGGGAATGGGTGCCCTCTATCTAGGATCAAATAAATGGGCTTTCCACTTCCACCGAGGGCAGTGCCCAGGCCGCGTCTTCGAGCCGGAAGAGGGGTCTCCCGGGTGAACTCGGCTTTCCGCACGGCCACCAGAAGCCAGTTTGCCTGGAGGCGTCCGGAACGTGGCCCCACGTGGACTGGGGTCCCGACGCCCCTTCGGACTCCGCACTCTCCCCCCAACGCCACCACCCGGGCACCCCACTCACCATGACTGAGACTTGTAGGGTTCCGCGGGGCTGGAGGAGGCGAGGGGACGTCCACAAAGCTCTCCCACTGACAGACTACCAAGGAGTCCGGGGGAGAAGTAGTGAGAGGGCAGGCGACCCCGAGGGATCCTATATACCCCGACCCTGGCCACGTGTCGGAAGGGCGGGCACCGGACCCGCCCCGGCCTCCGCGGCCCCGCCTCCGAGCCCAAGGTCCCCGGCCGGATGCCCGATTTTACCCTGCCTGCGGAGAGAGGAGGGGCGCGCGGCGCTGATTGGTGGGTTCAAAAGTTCGAAACGAACTCTACGGAACAAGCCCGAAGAACCCGGAAGGGGAGGGGGCATCCCGGGGCCGGAGAATGGGCCGGTGGGGTGGGAAGGAGGGTGGACACGGTGACTGGAAGGAGGAGGGAGGCGAAGCGTCTGCACAGTCCTCAGTGGCTGCGGGAGGCGTCAGGGGGCAACGCCTAAGCGAAAAAAGGCACCGAGTTAAAGGGAGCCCCGGCGGGAGCCCCAGGAGCGTGGCTCCTCCCGCTGCCTGCTCCGCCCCCGGGGTCCCAGATCCCGGACCCTGGAGGGGCGGCCCGGCAAAACAGTTCCCCACCGGGCCCGGCCTACGCGGAGCCCTGGCGTCCGCTCCCCTCACAGCTGAGGGACTTCCAAGAGAGAAGCGCTGGCTCCCCATTCCAGGTCCTAATTACCATGAACCGGCCCGAAGCCCTTTTTCTCACCATTTTTTTTTTTTTAATTTTTCACTGTTATAAAAATATGGAACGCTTCACGAATTTGCATGTCATCCTTGCGCAGGGGCCATGCTAATCTTCTCTGTATCGTTCCAATTTTAGTATATGTGCTGCCGAAGCGAACACTTCTCACCTTTTTTTGTTGCTTTTCTTTATTCATTTTCCTACCTTTTTATTTATTTATTTATTTATTTACCTACCTTCTTTTAAATGAACCTTGTGGTTCCTAACAGCAACCTCCTTCCACTTGGTGCAAAAGCAGGTTTGTTGTTGTTTTGTTTTTCAGTTCATTATAATATTAGCTTTTATTCTTCGATTGCGTACTATTCAGAGTTGTTTGTTTTTCAGACTATATTAATCACATTTCATCCATTGGACAAACCCTGTGAGTTATCCCCATTTTACAGATGAGGAAACTAGGGCTTAGAGGAATTAAACTAGTTGAAGATCACACAGCTGGAGTGGTGGGGCTGCCGTTGGGCCCTCACTACCTTGTACTACCCCATCCTAAATATACCACTCTTGTTATGGAGCCCAAGTTCCTGTGTCCCAGGCACACTGAGGCCAAACAAACCAGAACATGGGAGTCTGGAGCACAGGTAGATTTATTGCAAGGGCTAAGCAAGAACAGATGGCTGGTGCTCGAAAGACCAGAACTACCCAATTGCTTCCAGGCAAGGGCGTTTACAGACTGTTGGAGGGAATTCACTGGTAAGGGAAAAGAATCTGAAAAAAAAAATTAGATGTATATGTATGTATAACTGAATCACTTTGCTGTACACCTGAAACACAACATTGTAAATCAACTATACTTGAATTAAAAAGAAAGAAAGAAAAGAAAGAAAGATAACAAAAGTGACTGAATAGTAGAATATGTTACAGGGATTTTTCCTGAAGTAGAAAAAGGCAAAATAGGTCTTGGATACTGAATAGGCAGAAGTCAAGATACACTCCAACTCATACACACAAAATGGAGGCTGTGGAAATATGTGCAGAGATTCCTTTTCAGATTACAGTACATAGTTCCTTCATTCATCAAATGCTCATTGAGCACCTATTGTGTGGCAGGATATTCTGAAATCTGGAATAACTAGCATCTTAGTCTGTTGCTAGATATTTTAGTCTAATTAGTGCTTTCCAACTTTTTAATTCATTCCACAAATATATATTTAGCACAGTTTCTAGGTGCTTGGAAAAAAGTTTGTGAACAAAACTGACAGATCTCTGCCTCGTGGAGTGAATGTTCTAGAGGAGGATAGGGAAGAAAGACAAACAATGAACATAATAAGTAAACTATATAATTTGTTAGAAGGTGACGAGTGCTATAGAAAAACAGCGCAAAGTAAAGTGGAATGAGTGTTGGGAGGGGAGAATGTGGGAGGAGGTTGCAATGTAAACAAGATGGTCAAGGTTAGCCTTAATGATAAGTGAGATTTGAACAAAGACTTGAAGGTCCTGAGGGGCTAGCCCAAGTAGCTACCTGGGAGAAGAGTGGTCCCAGAACATGGAGCAGCCGCACCAAAGGCCCCCAGGCAAGAGTGTTCCTGGAAGGAAGAGCAGGGATGCCAGCTTGGCTGGAAGAGATGAATAGTAGGAGATGAGGGTTGGAGAGGCAATGGGAGCCAGACCTTGTAGCTTCATGTAAACCACTACAAAGTTCTGTGGTTTTAACCCTGACATCGGGAGCCTATGTAGGGTTCAAAACACTGTAGGGACATGACCTAACTACCTTTTTTTTAAAAAAAAAATATCCCTCTGGTGTTGTGTTGAGAATAGATTATAGGAGGGCACAGATAGAAGCAGGACGATAACTCACTGCAGTAATCCTGAGAGATGATGGAGACTCAGACCAGAGTGGTAGCAGAGGAAGTGGTGAAGAGTGGTTAGAGTTGGCTACATTCTGAAGATAGGGCCAGAATGATTTCCTGAAGGCTCACATGTGAGGGAAA
>NW_006779087.1:624310-643027 GCF_000442215.2 Lipotes vexillifer | reverse complement strand
GAAAGAGAAGCCAAGGATTACTCCAGGATTTTAGCCTGGATGAGTAAGATGGTTTTGCCATCAAAAGATGCAAAATTTTGGGAATGGGGTAGGCTTGGAGGGGGATGACATGAGTGGTTTGTCTTTGGTCATGTTAAGTCCAGATGTTGATGTCCACGTAGAGGTGGAGATGCCCAGGACATAGCTAGATATGAAAGTCTGGATCTCAAGGGAGAGAGATCTGGGTAGAGATATACTTCTAAGTTCCATCCTAAAGTTATGACATGGGGCGAGATCACTAAGGGAATGACTGTAGAAATAGGAGAGAAGAGGACCAAGGACTGAGTTCTGGGAGAGGAAGCAGACACCATGAAGGACACTGAGAAGGAACAGCCAATGAGTTAGGAGGAAACCTGAGAGTGTGAGGTCCTGGAAAGCAAGCGAGGAGTGATCAGCAGTGTCATATGCTACCAATAGGCCAAGCAAGAGAACTCAAAAATGACTGCTGGATTTAGCCACATAGAAGTCACTAGTAATTTACAGACAGTTCTGGGTGTACTCTGATGCTTTTGCAAAAATGTTCCTATAAAAGGGTTTCATCTTCAAGGAATTCATGGAAAAGACTCTGACAAGCACAGGTTTCTGGTAACTGACTGTACTGCTGAACTGAATGAATAAGCATTTTCAGATCTCTAATGGAAAACTGATGAATTCATAAAAGTGCTAAATTGAAAAAAAATTAATTACATGGGATTGAGTGAACTGATGAGGATGATTATCATTTTTATGACCTTCTGTTTGAAAAAAAAAATCCCACAAGGACTCAGAGGCAAAAATACACAAATCAATTTTCACTGCAAAGTAAAGGAGCTGTTACAGTGGAGGATTACTGGACTGAATGTCAATATTATGACATAGTATGAGTGTGTTTCGTGTTTGGTAATTGCAATCATTGTTGCTTTTGTTGTGGTCATCAATTTACAATGCTTGGTGTCAGTTTATTTATCTCTTGTGAAAATAAAATACAGTGTGTGTGTGAAAAAACAAAAGAAAAAAGGAAAAGAAGTCACTAGTAACCTGGATGGGAATAGTTCAGTGTGGTAATTTTCAAATAATAGGCATCTTATTTTATTTATTTATTTATTAGTTAGTTTTTGCGGTACGCGGGCCTCTACACTGCTGTGGCTTCTCCTGTTGCGGAGCACAGGCTCCGGACGCGCAGGCCCAGCAGCCATGGCTCACGGGCGCAGCCGCTCCGCGGCACGTGGGATCTTCCCAGACCAAGGCACGAACCCGCGTCCCCTGCATTGGCAGGCGGACTCTCAACCACTGCACCACCAGGGAAGCCCGGCATTTTATTTTTAGATTCTGTTTTCATATGACTCATTAACGAAGTACCTTTATTTTTCTTCCTCTAACTCCCTACCTCCTCATATTCAAGCAAATTGCCCCTGAGGAAACACACTATGTTTAAGGGCTTTGGAGTCCTGATTACTTCAGTTTGGATTCTGGCTTTTTTTTGTTTTGTTTTCTAGCTGTGGGTCCTTGAGCAAATTTCTTAATGTCTCTAAATCTCCTCCCTTATAAAATGGGGATAATATATACTTCATAGGTGGATACACTGTTGTGAGGGCTAAATGAGATACAGAATACATACACATAGTAAAGGACTAAGTGGTACTAAGGTGGTGGTGGTAGACAAAATTAGAGATGAAGATTCAGCCTCTTGCATTTAAAAATCATTTTAAGGACTTCCCCGGTGGTGCAGTGGTTAAGAATCCGCCTGCCAATGCAGAGGACAGGGGTTCGAGCCCTGGTCCGGGAAGATCCCACATGCCGTGGAACAACCAAGCCCATGTGCCACAACTACTGAGCCTGCACTCTAGAGCCTGCCAGCCACAACTACTGAGCCCTCGTGCCACAACTAGTGAAGCCCACGCGCATAGAGCCTGTGCTCTGCAACAAGAGAAGCCACCACAATGAGAAGCCCACACACCCCAACGAAGAGCAGCCCGTGCTCACCACAACTAGAGAAAGCCCACGTGCAGCAACGAAGACCCAACGCAGCCATAAATAAATTAATTAATTTTAAAATCATTTTAAGCACTGGGATCCATACTTAAGTTTTCTTCCCCATGCTAGGTTTTTTTTGGGGGGTGGGGTGGGGAATCTTTTTCCTGGGTGGACAGTTAAAAATTTAACCTCTAGGTAAACAGGTCTTTATGGGTCTAAAAATTACTAAGTGAGGAGAGGCTTACTTTCTAGTTGACAGTTTTCAGAATTCACCACAAACATGTTGAGTTATTAACAGAGCCAGTGCTCTGCCATTTTTGGCAATATAACTTTGGACAGGCATTTCTCCTCCTTGGACCCCAGGCTTTGTGTGTGCAATATGAGGGGAATGGACAGGGTGATCTCTAATGCCTCTTCCAGCCCTAATATTCTGTAATACTGTGACTTGAGACTTCTGCTGTACATGTGAGCTGTACAAAAATGAGCAAAGTCAAAAACATGCTTCATTCAGTCCGGGTCTTCCAAGAATTACCAGTACATTAGATACATACTTACACATGGGGCTTTTGTTGGAGTCTTACAATGCTTTAGGGAAAGAAGTGTTGCATATCTGCTCTGGCCCAGGGGAGCTTGGGCTTTAAAATTTATTTATTTTATTTATTTATTTTTGGCTGCGTTGGGTCTTCCTTGCTGCGTGCGTGCTTTCTCCAGTTGCGGCGAGCGGGGGCTACTCTTCGTTGCGGTGCGTGGGCTTCTCATTGCGTTGGCTTCTCTTGTTGCAGAGCACAGGCTCTAGGCACGCAGAGCTTGGGCTTTAAATCACTGCATATAGGATGTCCACAACATTAGTAAAGAGAAAAGAATTCAGATATAACCAACCCTTAGGTTTTTTTCAGTCTAACTCCTGATTGCTATGCTAGGATTCCAGTAATACTGAAGAATTTATTTCGGTCCAGTTACAAATTACATGTTACAAATAATAATGGCATGGGGATATTTTGTGCTCATATAGCAACTTAGAACAAAATATTTTCGATTCCAATAGTGCCTTGAAAGAGTTTTCAAAGATAAGTTTTTAACAAGGGTATTTATTTGGAACTGTGGGAAATAAGGTCCTGAGACTTGAAATAATTCACCTTGAACCACAAGAGGTGGAACCCAGAACAAACGCCTACAATGGCAGTTGCCTCTTTTACTTCTTGGCCCTACATTAGCCTGCTACTGGCTCTAGTTCGCAAGGAAAGGATGTCCTAGAAAAGCCACTTGTTGAATTTTTCTTAAGGCAGGCTAACATGACAAGAAAAAGGAGAATTTGGCCTACTTTCAAGACCGCCAAAGGGCAGCTAGGACTCCTTTTTGCAGTTAGAGTCAGCCACCTTCTTTATGACAAGGATTTAAAAACATCTGTATATTTTGAGGCAGTTTTCTCCTTCCTTCTACTTCTCTCTCCCTCTTCCTCCTCCTTCTCTCTCCCTCTTCCTCTTCCTCATCTTGTAAATACAGAAGAGCAGGACATTATCTTCTAGGTAATATGTTATTTTCTCTTATGGGAAAAATCCTTAGATCCTTTAACTTTCACTTATTGCTCTTTTTCTGAAAATATTTGCACCCTTTATAACTGGCTTACACGCTCTTTCGAAGTTCTCCTGCCCCGTGACTGGAGCAGTATTTTGGCCTTCTCTTCCATCAGGACTCTTTAGGTGAAATGCGAGCTCCATTCTAGGAGATTACCAGAGAGGACTGGCTTTCATCTCTGAAATTTCACATCTTATGTCTACTGAGATATCACTTGGTTTGTTCTCATCTGCCTTATAGTCCCTAAAAATACAATATTTGGGGATCATTTCCTCACAGTGACCAAATGAAGCAACTGAGTAGGTTGTGTTTCCCCTGTATTCCCACTTTATATCCTACAGCCAATCCTTCTTACCCTAAGCTCTTTCTAATCTTTCCTGTAATTAATAACCATTCCCTTGATTCTCCTCCCCTATCCCTTTAGGATAGACAGGTAAAATACTCTTGCAGAAAATTAAAAAGAGCTACTCACATTCCTCAATCATCTACATTACTATTCCAGTAAGTAGACCATATCCTGGAGTCCGGAAATCTTTTCTATTTATAGCTTATTTAATACTTTTATTTATTCATGTACCTAAAAAGCACCCAGGCAGCCCAAAGTGGAAGGGCCTCTGAGAGTCGTCTTTCCCTGTGACTATAACTTCTTGCCAGCCGCTGAGATGGTGGGAGGTTTACTTAGAGACTGTGAATCTCAGGATAATCTTCCCCGTTTCACTTTTCCTGGTATGTCTTTAACTGCCCCTCCCCCTCCTCCCAGGACACAGAGCCAGCCATTTTCAAGTACGCTAAGTATTTGTTTTTCCTGCCTAATTAGTCCAATAGTACCTCAATAGGAGGGAATATGACTGCATAAATTATACACAGTTAGGAAATTTGGAGATGAAAACAGTCTCGTATTACTCAGGAAGTTAGTTTAATTTGGCTGAAAGCATTTGGTCTTTTCCAATGTCTGTCTGTTTCTCCCGCTACAAGTCAGTGGGCTGCTCCCTAATCTGAACCCTGTATGATTCTTCTGTTCTAGTCCTCCTACTCATTGGCGTGTTAGAGCCTGCTAGAGCCAACTGTTAGGTTTTTAGGAATTTTGTGAGCCAGCTGGACAGCACGTTGGTAGCTTGAAATCAACAATCATGGATATATTTCCACCATGGAAATTGGTGAATAGTACACATTAGGCTCTCACCTCCACTCTCAGCTGGTTGTTAAACATTTACCATTGCCCCTACTTCCACACTAATCTAAGTCAGAACATTTCTCTTAGTTCTTTAGTTCTGGCATAAAAAGGACTTTTTTTTTTTTAAATCTCAGAGCTTGATTCATTCCCTGGCTTCTGGATGAATCCTCTCCTCACAGCCAACCAAAGCCCAAAAGCCCAGCTTGGCTTCTCCCAATTCAGGCTTTCAGGGCTAGGAAAGGGTTACCTCCTAGCCCCTCCAATCCCAGTCAACGCCTTCTTTTCCAGTCTTTTTATTTCTTGGATTATAAAAGCCCCCAACTCCTTTACTACCCACCCTTCCACCCCAGCATCCCACCTCTAGTACCAGTGTCACCACTCTGGGCTTTCACCCCCTGACAGAAGAGTTTACATGCTTTCACTTGTTTACTCTCCACAATAACTCTATGAGGTAGAAACTACTGTTACCTCCACTTTACAGAAGACGAAATTGAGGTTCGTGGGGTTAAGTAACTTATCTAAAGGCACATGCCAACCCATGCTGCCTGTAGTCCAGCCTTCCTCTCTGGGATCCTCACCCCTTTCCTCAGGAGTCTGGTTTTAAGGCTCCCATTTCTTAACCACTGTCTTCTCTCCAAAAACATTAATATGAAACCACTTTTATGTCTACAACTTTAATTACATGTTTATTTCCCCAAACATTCAAACCTGTAATGATCACATTCAGTTATAAGACACAGTGAAGGAAAGAGGCTGGCACAGAGCTCTAATGGACATGGGCTGTACTCATAGAACTCTATTTTTGTAGCACTTTAATATTTTGATCCTCTAGTCCGTGTTCTTTTTTCTTTACTCTCCAGCATATTTTGTTCACAATATAGTCAGGAATATAAACCATTTAGAAACCCTGGAAGGTCTTTGCTTGTTTCCGATTGATCAAGAGTTCCTCATTTAAAATTACATACTTCTTTGTTTTGGTAAGCTCTGGTCCCTACTGACCTTGTAAATGGGTTATGTGGAACAGCCTGTAACTACAAAAATCAACTTGCTTACACTGTTCCCTCAGCAGCTCCATTTATTTGTACTGAACCCAAGGGAAAGCGCCAGGGGAAAGAGCCAGGTTCACATACTGTGGGAAAAAGAAAAGGAGAAGGAGGGAATTCTTTGTCTTCAAAACAAAGAAACAAATTTTACATTCAGGCTGCTCTTCCCCTTTATTGTGCCTGCAATGGCTGATAGTAAACCAAAGTTGTTTCAAAGGGGAAAAAAAACCCTGGAATGTAGGTCACCTAACAAGTTATGAAACCTGTTTCCTTGATGCAGGTTTGCTTGATTGAATTGAGGGGTTTCATGGCCTCTGGTCAGGGCCCACGGAGCCTGCAATGGACTGAATGTATCCTCCCAAATTCATAAGTTGAAATCATAACCTTCACTGTGATTGTATTTGGAAGTGGGGCTTTGGGGGAGTAACTTGGTCCTGAGGTGGAGCTCTCATAAATGGAATTAGTGCCCTTATAAAAGGGACCCCAGAGAGCTCTCCTGCCATTTGAGGATATAACAATAAAATGGCAGTCTGCAACCCGGAAGAAGGTCCTCGCTGGAATGTGACCATGCTGGCACCCTGAACTTGGATTTCCAGCCTCCAGAACTGTGAGAAATAAGTTTCTGTTGTTAATAAGCCACTCTGTTTATGGGATTTTGTTATAGCAGCCTGAATGGAGACACAGCCTAACCCCAAGCATGTTGTTTTGGAAGCTGAAGAAGACAAAGTCCAGATATCAGAAAAGGTAGTGGTTACTTACTTAGCAAGCATGATCATTCTGATCTCTAGAGACAAGGACGGAATAAAACACAAAGGGAAAGACACTTGTGGGTAGGGGAAGCAAAGATTAGGATAACAAAATACTGAAGTAATGACTTTATTCACTCCTCAGTGACAAGAATGTAAACTCTCAGAGCCTTTATAACTACTAGGAACTGGGAATTCTGGTGTCTAGTGTGAGTAGATAACATCACCTTTGGCAAGGTTTCCAGCTGTATTACATCAGAGTTTCCCCATCTGCAGGATAATACCTGCTTTAAAACAGCCTCGGAAGTAGATCCTTAGATTGGGATTTGGGAGATCTGGATTCTAGTTCTAGCACAACTGACTGAGTGGATTTTAGTTTCATCATTTGTAAAATAAAATATAGCTTCTAAGCTTCCTTATACAATTTAGTTACTTCATATAGTGCCCTGAAAACGTTAAGATTGTCTAGAAATGCAAAATTACATTATTCTTTGTTTTATTCAGCAAATATTTATCTGGCCCTTAGTGTGTACTGGGCACTGTACAAGGAACTAAGGACAAGACAAAGCCTCTCGAGGAGTTCATACTGCATTTGGGGAAGAGAAACGATGTAGGAAGAAAAATAAAACCGAGTGAGAAAGCTGGAGAGTAATGAGTGCTGTTTTACCTAATGTAGCAAAGAAGGCCTCTCTGATTTGAAGGAAGAGCTGAGCCATGTGAGTGTCTGGGGGAAGAGCATTCCAGGCAGAGGAAATGGCTGGAGAGTGTGAGTGAGGGAGAAAGCAGTAGAAGGCAAGCTTAGAGAGAGTGGGGGTCCTTAGAGCCCACCATAAGGAATTTGGCTTTTTCTCTGAATGAGATTGGAAGTCATTGGAGTAAAGTCATGACAAAATTAGACTTTTGTTTTAACAGAGCCACTCTGGCCTCTATGCTTAGAATAGACTGTAGGGAGGTAAGAATGGAAGCAAGCGACCGTTACGCAGCTACTGTAATAATCTGAGCAGGAACCCAGGGTAGTTACAGAGGAGATGATGAGAAGTGGCCAGATTCTGGATAGGAGTTTTTGATGGATTGGATTTGGGTAGTGAGAAAAAGACCAATCAAGAATGACTCCAAGGGGGGACTTCCCTGGTGGCACAGTGGTTAAGAATCCGACTGTCAATGCAGGGACACGGGTTCGAGCCCTGGTCCAGGAAGATCCCACATGCCGTGGAGCAACTAAGCCCATGAGCCACAACTACTGAGCCTGCGCTCAACAGCCTGTGAGCCACAGCTACTGAGTGCCACAACTGAAGCTGCACGCCTAGAGCCTGTGCTCCGCAACAAAGAGAAGCCACCACAGAAGAGTAGTCCCGGCTCGCCGCCACTAGAGAAAGCCCCTGTGCAGCAACGAAGACCCAACACAGCCAAAAATAAATAAATAAATAAATTTATAAAAAAACAAAAGAATGACTCCAAGGGTTTGGGCCTAAACAACTGGAAAAATGGAGTTGATACTAAGATGAGGAAAGCTTTGGAAGGAGCAGGCTTAAGGGTTGTAAGGAGCAGGGCGGGCAGGGTTTGCTTTGGATGTTAAGGATGAGATGCCCATTAGGCATCCAAGTGGAGAAGTGAAGTAGGAAATGAATCAATAGGCATAAGGATCCTAGGGTGGGAAGGGACCAGAACTTCCAACCCGGATCCTCAAGTGTCTACATGAGGGAATCCAGTCTGGGTAGAGCTAGGAGTGCTTGACAATAACCCAGTGGCAGAAAAGGACACTGAGACCCAAAATGAAATCATCTTGAGGAAAGAAGTCTAGGCTAAAGATGCATTTTAAGACAAGGCCCCAAGTACTGATATGATACCACAGACTGTGCTCCCGTGCAAATTGGAACTGGAGACGATAAGCCCATTAGAGCCTAGCCATCCAAGAATGTGTGAGAATTTGACCTGGGAGAGCTAGTTCCCACTATGCCTGGAATTAGAACACAACCAATCTGCCTCACTCCCTTATGCCCCAATTTGGAATATGTAAACCTCCTAAGATTTTGGACAATGTCGATGAAAAATTAATCAGTTGATCTAAGAAAGAAATGGAAACTTTTATTCAAGCCAAATCTGAGGATTATAACCCAGGAAGAGCATCTCAGAAAAGCGCTGAGAACTGCTCTGCCCATTAGAAGTCACGGCACAGTTATATAAGTTTTTTGAGACAGAGGGCTACGCATCAAATGAAGTATTATTGACAGTTCACATAATCTATATCTAGGTGTCATTGTGGTGGGTCATGTGACCCCTTGCAAGATCAAGAAGGAATGTTATCTTTTTTTTTTTTTTTTTTGCGGGTACGCGGCCCTCTCCCCGCTGTGGCCTCCCCCGCCGCAGAGCACAGGCTCTGGATGCGCAGGCTCAGTGGCCATGGCTCACGGGCCCAGCCACTCCACGGCATGTGGGATCCTCCCGGACCGGGGCACGAACCCGCGTCCCCTGCATCGGCAGGCGGACTCTCAACCACTGCGCCACCAGGGAAGCCCAGGAATGTTATCTTTTAAGGAGTTGTCTTGCTGATGCTAGGAGAATGTTTCTCTTTATGGTTGAGCAGGTATTCCTGCCTGATGGGGGAGGTTTAGTCAACACACGATGCAGATGATACACAATGCACAGTGGGGAGAGGGGAGGCCAAAGGGCAGAGAAGAACTTTTTTGTTTAAATTTTTCTTGTCTTGTCATAAAATATGAATTTTATTTCACAACAGTCTGTGAGCGATCATAATAGGAGGGTCAAGATTTGAGAGGTGTTTACAATGTAGAAATCTGTAGAAATTGGTGTCTAATTGGATTGGAGAGTGAGGGACATGAAAAGGCTCTGAATTTTCTACCTCTGGAGCCTGGGCTGGTAATCATGATAGGAAATACCAGAGGAGGTGAGGGCGGGGGTTACTTCTGTTTATTTATTTATTTTTTGATGTGAGGCTGAAGTGAGATTGTGTTTGGCCTTCCAGTAGAGAGTTTTGGACACCACCAGAACACACAAGTAGGTCTAGTAAGTAAGGGGATCTGGATCTGGAGCTCAAAAAGTACCCATTGTTGTGATGCTTATCACGACAAACATGACAAACATGTAACCTGTGTAAATTATATTAATAAACCCACATAAGTAGCTCATTGTGTTTTCCACTTTTACAGAGAGACACAGGAAGTTAAACTAATCTATCACCTTCCTCAAAGACTTGAACTTCTCATAATTTTCTCCACCCCACACTACTATATGACTCTTTCATCCATCTCTTTTATTCATTTCCCAAGAAATGAAATGCTCAATTTTTTCTCTATCCTTCAAGCTCCTAATCTACATTTACCTGTTCACTCCTAGCAGATAACCTAGATTCCTAATTTAGTGACAGGATTAAAGGATTTAACCTGAGCTCCAATAGCTTTCATCCTATCCTCCACAAAATGTTTTTCTTTCTTGTACCTGATATTATCCTCCCTCTTATCTCATTAGGGTCCCCTCCAATTTTATTACTGCTAATCCCATCCACTTGTGCCCTAGTTTTTATTCCTGCTCACAGCCTCTGAAAACTTGCTTTATTAATTAACCCCTTTGCTTGACCCTTAATTCTGTCTACACAAATTACTACTAAACCACCATAGTGTCATTTCCTGCCTGAGTTACTATCCTGTATCTCTTCCCTTTTATTCACACTTATGGCTTTTCTTTTCATACTCCCATTTACTTCTTAGCTCTAATAAGAATCCCTACCCCGCTGACCCCATCACTTCAAGTTTTCAGTTTTAAGCATCCCACTATCCAACCACCACCTCCACCTTTCCAGTAAGAGAAACCAATCCAACAACCCTTCTGCTTAATAAGACTGACAAGCCATTGATCCTACCACCTTTTTACTGTCCTTTACCCGCTTATGTCCTCACATCTCTCCTTCCATAGTCCATCACTATAATTACACTCTTGCTTACACCTGCAACTCCCTAGTTCTATTTTCCTTGTTGTGCTCACTTAGCAAAACTTCAAACCTGATTAAGTCTAACCCTACCTACCCCATGCCTGCAGGCATGGCTGTGGCATGCTGACAGATCCACTTAAAATTCATGATCACTAACCTCCAGTGGGCCTTCCATTGCTCAGCAGTAATACTATATTTCCCTTAATCTCTTCACTTTCCTACTCTCCTAAAAAAATTTTATATCTTCTTCAGGACCCTCAAACCCTCCAAATTTCCTCCATTCTCACTCAGTTCATAACTTTGCATCTTTATTCACTGAGAAAATAGAAGCAATCAGAAGAGACTGTCCACAGCTCCAACTAGTACTATGCCTTCCTTGTTAGAATATAATTTTCAAAAAGTTAAAATCGGGCTTCCCTGGTGGCTCAGTGGTTAACAATCTGCCTGCCAGTGCAGGGGACATGGCTTCGAGCCCTGGTCCAGAAAGATCCCACATGCCACGGAGCAGCTAAGCCCGTGTGCCACAACTACTGAACCTGTGTGCTGCAGCTACTGCAGCCCGCACGCCTAGAGCCTGTGCTCTGCAACAAGAGAAGCCACCGCAATGTGAAGCCCGTGCACCGCAACGAACAGTAACCCCGCTCGCTGCAACGAGAGCAAGCCCCTGAGCAGCAACGAAGATCCAACGCAGCCATAAATAAATAAATAAATAAATTTATTTTTTAAAAAAAAGTTAAAATCATGACTCATGTAAATATAGAAAAAAACATGTGCCCAAGATTTATTGACTAAGGAACCAGTAAAATGATAAAGCTGGTGCAAAGAGCATTTGAGGAATAGGAGTTGATATATTTCATCAGGAAAGGTGCTTTAAAAATATTAGAATAAGATTGCTAGGTAGAGGGACTTCCCTGGTGGTCCAGTGGTAAAGAATCTGTCTTCCAATGCAGGGGATGTGGGTTCCGTCCCTGGTTGGGGAACTAAGATCCCACATGCCGTGAGGCAACTAAGCCTGTGCACCATAACTCCTGAGCTCACGTGCCTCAATGAGAGAGCCCATGTGCCGCAAACTACAGAGACCACGTGCCCTGGAACCCACACACCACAACTGGAGAAGAGAAAACCCACACACCACAACTAGAGAGAAGTCGGCGCACTGCAACGAAGAACTGACGCAGTCAAAAAAAAAAAAAAGATTGCTAGGTAGAAACAAAACTGGTTAATGCCCTACAAGAGAAAACAAAAAAATCTTAACCTGTGAGGTTATCTTTTCCATAGGATAGAAATCATTTGTATTTCTCTCAGACAAGAACCATTTGCATTGCTATAAGTTTGCTATAAGAAACGGATATTATTAGACTTCCCTGGTGGCGCAGTGGTTAAGAATCCGCCTGATTGGCAGGGGACAGGGGTTCGAGCCCTGGTCTGGAAAGATCCCACATGTCGCAGAACAACTAAGCCCGTGCGCCACAACTACTGAAACCCGTACGCCTAGAGCCCGCGAGCCACAACTACTGAGCCCTGGTGCTACAACTACTGAAGCCCACACGCCTAGAGCCCGTGTTCCGCAACAAGAGAAGCCACCGCAGTGAGGAGCCCGCGCACCACAACAGTAGCCCCCGCTCTCCGCAACTAGAGAAAGCCCATATGCAGCAACAAAGACCCAACGCAGCCAAAATTAAATAAATAAATAAGTTTATTAAAGAAAAGAAACAGAATTATTAAATATCCTAATCAGTAATAAGTAGAAAGTCAAGCAAAGGTAGTGGCCCTTAGAAAATGAGATAATCCCCAGAGGGCCTGCTGGATGGAGCACAGCTCTTCACTAAAAAGATACCCAGTAATACTGTTAGCCTATTTCCAAATTTGGGGTGATTTTTCTTAACACTCTACCTATTTGTGACTGTCCCCATGCACTTCTGCCTGTCTTCTAGCTACTGACAATAAACTGCCCATGCTCTTATTCAAGGCCAACCTTTCCACTTGTATATTATATCCCATCCACTTTTGCCTACTCGAGGATATTACTCTAGTGATTCTCTTTTCTGTCTCCTGCATCAATTTCCCCCCTCTATTCTACGTTTACTTTTAGCATTAAGATATGCTCTTCCATCTCCAAAACAACCTCTCTTGATTTCACTTCTGCCTGTGGCTACTATCCCATTTCTCTCCTCATCTTTACAGCAAAGAATTATCTACCACCAATACCTCCAGTTTCCTCCTCCTACTCTTTGAACCCGCTGGAACCAGCCTTTAACCCTCACCACTTCTCCAAAGGTCACCCATGACGTCCACATTACCAAATCCAATGGTCGCTCCCAGTTCTCATTTTATTTAATCTATCAACATCATTTGACACTGTGAAACACTTCACGTAGCACTTTCTTCACTAGGTTTCCGGGACCCTTCTGGTTTTCCTCCTGGCTGCTCTTTCTCAGTTGCCATTGTTGTTTCCTCCTTGGTCTCCTCAACTGTTATAACAATTTATTTTTATTATTATTATTTTGGCTGCACCACGTGGCATGTGGAATTTTAGCTCCCTGACCAAGGATCAAACCTGTGCCCCTTGCAGTGGAAGCATGGAATCTTAACCGCTGAACCACCAGGGAAGTCCCTCCTAGACTCTTTTTAAAATTTTAAAATTTTATTTGGCTGCATCGGGTCTTAGTTGCTGCATGCGGGACCTTCGACGCAGTGCGAGGGCTTATCTGTAGTTGTGGTGTGGAGGCTCAGTAGTAGTTGCGGTGCGCAGGCTTAGTTGCTCCGCGGCGTGTGGGATCTTCCTGGACCAGGAATTGAACCCATGTCCCCTGCATTGGCAGGCAGATTCTTAACCACTGGACCACCAGGAAGTCCCAATATTTTAATTCTTGTAGGGTAAACATTGATGTCTCCTTTTTATTTCCAAATATTGGTATTTTATTTTTAAGCCAACTATTTTATTTATTTTATTTTATTTTGGCTGCATTGGGTCTTCGTTGCTGCGTGTGGGCTTTTCTCTAGTTGCGGTGAGCAGGGGCTACTCTTTGTTGTGGAGCACAGGCCCTAGGCACGCAGGCTTCAGTAGTTGTGGCTCGTAGGCTCAGTATTTGTGGCTTGCAGGCTCCAGAGTGCAGGCTCAGTAGTTGTGGTGCACGGGCTTAGTTGCTCCGCGGCATGTTGGGATCTTCCTGGACCAAAGCTCAAACTCATGTCCCCTGCATTGGCAGGCAGATTCTTAACCACTGTGCCACCAGGGAAGTCCCTACCATATATTTCAAAATTATTTTCTTAATGGTTACTATAGGGATAATATACATCTTAATTCACTACTATCTATTGCAGATTAATACTAAGTTAATTTCAGTAAAATATAGAAACTTTGCTCCAATGTAACTCTATCCCAGCCCCTCTGTGCTATAATATATATCTCAAATATATCCTTGTATTAACACTTAATATTATTTATCATATAGTTATATCTGTATTACATAATAATACATTGTTGTGTTATCATATATCTCACATGTGCATGTTATAACCCATCAATATAGTGTTTTTTTTAAGCTCTTTTAAGAATGTATTTATTTATTTACTTACTTTTGGCTGCATCGGGTCTTCATTGCGCTGCGCGGGCTTCTCATTGCAGCGGCTTCTCTTGATGCGGAGCACGGGCTCTAGGTGCATCGGCTTCAGTAGTTGCGGATCGCAGGCTCAGTAGTTGGGGTACACGGGCTTAGTTGCTCTGCAGCATGTGGGATTTTCCCGGACCAGGGATCAAACCCGCGTCTCCTGCATTGGCAGGCAGATTCTTAACCACTGCGCTACAAGGGAAGTCCCATCATGGTGGTTTTCTTTTGATGCTTTAAAGATTTTCTTTCCGTTGTTGGTTTTTAACAATTTGTATGCTGCGTTTAGGTGTGGATCTCTTTGTAGTTATCCTAGTTGGGTTGGTTGAGCTACTTGGATGTGTAGATTAATGTTTTTAATCAAATTTGTGAAGTTTTCAGACTTTTTTTTTTTTCTGATCTTTTCTTCCCTCTCCCATTACACATATGTTGGTCTGTTGTCCCACAAGTCTCTGAGGCTCTCTTCACTTTTCTTCCATTTTCATTCTTTCTATTCTTCAGTAGATAATTTCGGTTGATCTCTTCGGTTCAAGTTCACTGATTCTTTTTCTCTGCTATCTTGAATCTTCCTTTCAGCCCCTCTAGTGAATTTTTTGTTTCAAGTATTGCTGATTTCCACCTCTAGAAATTACATTTAAAAATTTTTAAGTTATGTGTTTCCTTATTGAGCATCTTTATTTGTTGATATATTATTGCCCTAATTTCTTTTGATTCTTTAAACATTGATTTCTTTTAGTTCTTTGGACATATTTATAATAACTGCTTTGATGTCTTTGCCTGCTAAATCCAACTTCTCGGAGACAGAGTCTATTGATTTTTTCTTTCCCTCAGAATGAGTCATACTTTCCTATCTCTTTGCATATTTTATTTGAAAGCTAGATTTTTAAATACTATATTGTAGCAACTCTGGATTCTGAGTTCTCCCTTAAGGCTTTCTTTTGTGTTTGTGTGTTTAGTAACATGTCTTGTTTAAATCTATGAAATCTGTCTCCTCTGAAGGGTGCGGCTGTTGATATCTCTGCTCAGTTGATTTTTTCTTGATGTTATTTTTAAGTCTGGCTTCCTAGGGGTCACTCCTGTGTCTAAGTAGCCTAAAGGTTAGCCAGTGTTGGGATAGAAACTGGCTTCTGTCCTCTAGTAATGGGTGTGTGGGCAGGGGAACAAATTTAAAGTTCAGGCTGTTTTCAATTCTACTTGGGCTTTTACTTTTACTTTTCATTGGGCCCTTTCACAGCTCCTCCATGCTCAAATCCTCAAAGTCAGACAGGAGTATGTGGCTGTCTTAGATCCTCTGTTCTCAGCTGCAAATGTGCACAACATCAGCCAGGAATACTCTTCCCCCAGCCACAACTGCAACCTCAGGCTGGTAGTACCATTGGCCCTCTCCTGCTCCAACTGAAGTGAGCCCTCTTTGACTGTGGCAGCAAAGCTGCCAGTCCTCACAGCATCCCGCCATCCTGGCAAAATCTCCATGCTGACCGGGCCGGGGAGAGCGCTGGAAAATGGAAGCATCCTCAAGCAAGGATGCCACAGAGTCCCACTGTTATTACTGAATTTCAGCAGTTGTTCAAGCACAAACACTTCTCAGATTATTCTATGCCTTTGGTTGATTTTCAAGGTGCTAAAATGGTGGTTCTCACCAACTTTTTCCAGGTTTGTAAGTTGCTTTTGGGGGGGAGTTGATTTGCCCACCTCTTCACTCTGCCACACCTGGAAGTCCCACCCTCGTCAATAAATATTTGATGAATAATAAGTGACTAAACCCTATGTTATCTGTCTTCCACCTCTACCACATTTTTGAGACTGTCCCATCAAAAATTATCAGTTGCCTCCCAGGAAGTAAAACAGGCTTTGAGTAAAGCAGACATTGGTTGAATTCCAGCTCTGCCACTTAGCAATTGTGTATTCGGCAAGTATACTTATCTTCTCCAAGTCTTGTTTTTTTCTTCTCTTTTCTTTTATTCTGTTAAATGGCTAAAACAATGCCTATGGAGTTATTGTGAGGAGGGTGGGGTCTGAGTAAGCACCTGGATGGACACCTCAGCGTTCTTTTCCAACACAGTTTTTGTCAGGAGGCCTGAGCTTCTGTTCAGACTGAGTCTGGGATGCCTCTTGACCTCTTTTATGACCCTTACACTCAATAGAGACATAAATGGTGGGAATGCAAGGATAAGATCATGAAACTCCTTTGAGAGTGGATCTACTATACACAACTACAATGTATCATTATGCCTTAAGAGGTTCTTTGGGAACTGTTAAAAATCCCTCTCCCTGGGAAATTTTGATCACAGCAGAATTTCTAAAAATAGGGAAGCTCCTGAAATTACTCCCCTAACTTCCTTTTTCCCTGGACATTTTAACCATTATGTTGATATCTTCTGAAAGACCAGGACTATGGATAAATCCTTTTTAATCTCACATCTTTAGGTATTTCTTCTTCTAAGAACTGAAAAGCATGGTCCCCGGACTCAGAAATAAAACATCAATTTGGTGGTTAAAGATGGAGAAAAAGAAACATGACCAAATAGAATGCTTGGAATTTGAAATGAAAATAGTGTGGCAAGACTATCACCATTTTAGGGCCTTACTGAAAATTCAGCTCTTTCTGCAGGAAATGCATGTTTAAAAACAGGACAAAAGGGCTTCCCTGGTGGTACAGTGGTTGAGAGTCCGCCTGCCGATGCAGGGGACACAGGTTCGTGCCCCGGTCCGGGAAGATCCCACATGCCGCGGAGCGGCTGGGCCCGTGAGCCATGGCCGCTGAGCCTGCGCGTCCGGAGCCTGTGCTCCGCAACGGGAGAGACCGTAACAGTGAGAAGCCCGCGTACCGCAAAAAAAAAAAAAAAAAAAAAAAAAAAAAAAGAATAAAAAACGATTGCTCTTTCCACATTCTTTTAAATTTTTTCCCTTTTATCCTCGCTTTAGTTAGCCAAGCATTCACTATTGTTACTTACTTTTTCATGTGTCAGCTAGGCTGCCAGCTCTCTGAAGGCAGGGAATACCTCTTTGTATCTTCCCTGATGCCTGGCACTATTCCTTGCTCTCACCTGCAGTCAACAATTACGCTCATTTTATATAAATTGTAAACATCTACCAACATAGAAAGTTTAAGAGGATGACATTTAAAAAGTATAAACAGAATTTGTAATATTTCCTTTCTGTACCTCTTGTATATTCCACTCTGGAGACCACTGTTCTGTAGGATAAAATGCAGGTTTCAGTTTTTTTTGTTTTTTTTTTCTGGCTTCATCGGGTCTTCGTTGCTGCACACAGGCTTTCTCTAGTTGCGGCAAGTGAGGGCTACTCTTCGTTGCGGTGCGCGGGCTTCTCATTGCGGTGGCTTCTCTTGCTGCGGAGCATAGGCTCTAGGCACGTGGGCTTCAGTAGTTGCAGCATGCGAGCTCAGTAGTTGTGGCACATGGGCCCTAGAGGGCGTGGGCTTCAGTAGTTGTGGCACGCGGGCTCTGGAGTGTGGGCTCAGTAGTTGTGACACACGGGCTTAGTTGCTCCGTGGCATGTGGGATCTTCCCAGATCAGGGATCGAACCCGTGTCTCCTGCATTGGCAGGCGGATTCTTAACCACTGCGCCACCAGGGAAGTTCAAGATCCAGGTTTTTTAAAACCACAGTCTTCAAACTGGGATCTAGGTAACTTAAGGGTACATATTATAGATAGTATTAAGGGGCTCAATATCCAGATTCTGAAGTACCAAACGTTTCCTTTCCTGAAAGTGATCTGCCTAGGAATGGCTGACATTGAGCTGATTTCTCTTTTCCAGCCTCCACTTTCCAATTGCTCTGACCCTTCACAACAGAAAGGCACTCCTCAGCCATCCTGAATTGTGTTTTGTCCCCAAAGCAAGGGATGATTTGAGAATGCATTATGCCTGAGGGAGAATCTCTTGAGAGCCAAGTAAGAAACACTGACAGAGCAGCAGGTTCTTCATCCCCTGAACAAATTCCTGGCAAGCCTCTGTGCCTTGCACAGTGACTATCTTAGAATTAGAAGTCACAAGTGAGGTGGTGGAAGACCTTGAAGTAATATACTGGGTTCTTTTTTTTTTTTAATTTTTAAAACATTTATTTATTTATTTGGCTGTGTCGGGTCTTAGCTGCGGCACGTGGGATCTTCGTTGAGGCATGCGAAATCTTTTGTTGCAGCACACAGGCTTCTCTCTAGTTGTGGCGCTCGGGCTCTAGAGCATGCAGCCTCAGTAGCTGCGGCACACGGGCTCATTAGTTGTGGCTTGCGGGCCTAGTTGCCCCGCGGCATGTGGGATCTTAGTTCCCCAACCAGGGATCGAACCCATGTCCCCTGCATTGGTAGGTGGATTCTTAACCACTGGACCACCAGGGAAGTCCCGTTATATGGTGTTTTTAATTTAAAAATGGAGCTAAACTTTTTCAGATAGAAAATAAGTCTATTTAACTGCCCAGTTTGAACATGTACACCAGTTTTGCCAATTCGGTGATATTTTCCTTAAGTGAAATGGGCTAGATCTGTGACTCTGCCTTGTTAATGAAAATATATGCAAAGTACTTATCCGATATACAATATACCAAAAATGTCACCATTTGCAACTATTTCAACTTCTGATGACCACTGCTTTAAACTAACATTCACAATATTCATA
>NW_006779087.1:617421-624300 GCF_000442215.2 Lipotes vexillifer | reverse complement strand
CTCTTCCCCATCTTATCTCCTGTCAGTCCCTTTCAGGCTTCAGCCAAACCATACTCATGCTCCTGGGCATTCTTCCAAGTCTATACCTGTGTGTGTGCTCATGTCAGTTCCTCCATCAGAAATACCCTTTCTTCCCATCTCTGTATGTTGAAAACTTAATATCTGCTTGGACTGAAGCACTAATTAGGCACCGAGCATGCAAAATGAACATAATAATAGCCTTAGCCTGTTTTCACAGGATTTAAGAGTCTAGTATGGGAGACAGATAAGCAATGGAATACGGTATGACAGAGCTATGATGGGGAACCACAACGTGTTGGGAACGCAGCAGAGACACCCTCCCTTCACCTGGAAAGGTCAAGGAAGTCTTGGAGGAAGTGTCCTTTCTGGACACTTCCTTTGAACATATTTAGACCTACTGAGGAGCAAGAGTTAGCTTGACATTTTGCAGGGAGTGAGGAGAAGAGGACTGATTGGTGCTGAGAGAACAAAAGTGAGTTGAATTGACATTGTTAAGGCGAGTCCTCTGTGAAGTCAGGATTTTGACCATGAGAGACACATTTACCTAATTCTAGGGTCCAGATAGAAACTTCTACCAAGTTCAATCTGTTTCATGTTTTTGAAAGAATGGTCACATTTCTCTCTAAAGCCCAATTTAGAACAGGCTGAAAGTCAAGGGAGAGGTCATCTCTAGAAAAAATTTCCCTTGCGTTTTGCCAAACACAAAATATTTGAACCCCAAGCTCAATTGCTGGGGGAATGTGTAGACTTTTTATATTGGGTTCACCAGAAATAGTGCTCAGTGAATACTCTTGAGACATCTGTGAAGAAAGTCACAGGAAGTTTGTACATGGGGCTCTGTTCTGAGGGTGCAGGCACCCTCTAAACAAATAAGCTAATGAAACAAGAAGAACCATAGAAGAGAAAATTTCAGTTTCTGAATTTTGAAGAGATCATGAAGAGGCCACGAGGGCTTAAGTTATCTGGCTCTCACTGCTCCACCTCTGATCCCCTCCTGCACTGTCCTAAACGAGAGACCCTGAAAGTACCTTCACCAAGGGATGCTCAATTCCACTGCATGCCACCACTCACACTGCTGATTTGTTATCAAGCTATTTATTTCTATGAAAGACACTCCTCACAAATACATTGGTAGAAGAGAGGTATGATAGATGTGGCATCAGCCATCAAATATTTCCTCTACTTGGGCTTCCCTCGTGGCGCAGTGGTTAAGAATCTGCCTGCCAACGCAGGGGACATGGGTTCCATCCCTGGTCCGGGAAGATCCCACATGCCGTGGAACAACTAAGCCCATGCACCACAACTACTGTGCCTGCATGCCACAACTACTGAGCCTGTGTGTCACAACTACCGAAGCCTGCACGCCTAGAGCCTGTGCTCTGCAACAAAAGAAGCCACTGCAATGAGAAGCCCTCACACCGCAACGAAGAGAAAGCCCACACAGCAACGAAGACCCCATGCAGCCAAAAATAACTTAATTAAAAAATATTTCCTCTACTGGTAACAATTTGGTACCAAATAACTCTTTGCTCATTCAAAATAGAAAATATACTCAATCTTCTAGTTCTCTGATACAGTCCATCCATGCATCATTACAATGGATTCTTATTTCTCATCCTGTTTTCCTAGTTTATTTTCTTCAAGGATCCATATGGAGGGTTAACATTTTCTCTATAAAAGTATTCACTGTGGCAGTAGAATCAGGTAGGTCTCATCCATGAGGGCTTAGTTATTGAAGCACCAAAGGACATCTTCATAAAACACTGACTGTATATGGAAGTCACATGACATGGACCCCAAGAACTACATAACCAGGTAGGTTCCAAAAGGTTATATTGTTGGTAAAACTACCTCATCTTTTTCAGGAAAACCATCATCAGCTCATCCCAGAAAACAAAAACTCATTTTTGTTAGAATGTTATTATCAAGCTCTGGAGGGTCAGTTTGATAACATTTTTCTATTACACATGTTTCCTATCGTGATACCATATTTTTCCAGACGGGTGGGCCAACTTTAATTCTGCTCTAAATCTTGCTTTCTTCCGGTTCCCCAAGAGTTTTCTAATTATGGCCTTTAACAAAGTTTCCAGCAATGGTGAATTGAGATTTATTTTGAAGTATGAATATAAACGTGTTTGCAAACGGGTTTAGGCCCTTGTGTGGAAAGAGCCTGAAGCCTCCTAAACAGAAAAATCATCAAGCAAATCAGAACTGACTTAAGAGTCTGGAAAATGGTAGCAGGGTTTAGTGACCTTATATAAAACCACGGCCAAGGCCACATTTTAACACCTCCCCACTCCCAGATTAATTTTATTTCTGTCACCCTCTTCTACTTTTAAATTTCCTTCCATTCAGCAAAATCGGTTCCATTCAAGAGAACAAATACATTGTGACTTCTGTGCCTGATACTTCTCTGTGTGCGCTGGTGGAAAATACAGTTTTAGTTTTCAGCTTTGCACCTGAGAATCGTGCGGGAGTAATGAAATGAGTTAAGCCTCCACTTCTCCTAAAGCCCCAGGTTTTCCTGAGAACACCCATATAACATATGCCACTTCATTCAGGCCGGAAGGCTCCTCAAAACTGAGGCCATTTTCTTGTAGGGTCACTTTAGTCTCTTTTTAGATAAGGGGACTCCATGTAAATACTACCTTGGTGGCAGAGGCTTTCCTGGGCAAAAGGCCACACCTTCACCTGCAACCCGTTTTCTCCTTCCCCGGCACGGTCTTGCAGCGTCGCGGCGCTTCCAGCAGATGGCGCCGCAGCTGAATTTTCGCGACCCGCTCTCTAAACCTGCAGAAGAGTCTGGAATAAACAGGAAGGGGAATTTGTTTTTTTAACCACTCCAATTTCCAACATATATTGCTTTCTTTGTCGGGTCAGAAGCTCTTTTTACTTAGCCAAGTTGAAATGTATTTGAGACGTTTAAAAAAAAATCAGTGATTACGCAATCCCAAATACATGTTTTTTTAAAGAATTTCCACTGTCTCAAAGGACTCAAGAGGGAAGTTTTCAAGTAGCATAAACTGTCACAAGAGCACAGTGGTTCAGAAATATCAGTAGGCAGCGCTGGGTGAAGAAAGACTGCCTCGAAAAAGACCAACAAGGCGTGGCAGGGCAGAGCCTCGCGGGGCCGCAGCGGAAGTGACCTTAGAGGCGGGCGGGGCGGCGGCCTTGGGCGGTCGGAAAACAGCGCCGCCTACTGGTCAAAAGGGAGAAAGCGCGGATCTCGTCGGAGGCTGTGGCATGTCTCCCCCGACACTTGGTCCCGACAGACATTTCAAACACGTTTGCACTCAAGATGCTGCACGTTATGCCCTCTACCCAACAAAACTGAAAGTAATGGGCACAACCAGAGTAGTCTTCCTGTCGAGAAGAGACATCTTAGAGGCCCGTCGTAGTTTGCGGATACAATGTTTCAAAGGGCTTAGCTGTTGTTAATACCTTCCTAAAGCTAAAAAGGGTGGATTTGATTTTTATGGTATAATTGTTATTTAAAGCAATCATAAAGGAGAGTGAAAAATAGAACCTGATAGGGGCTCTCTTTCATTTTTCCCATCCTGCTTTAAGTTATTTACAAAATAGTAAAAGAGGTTATCAGAAGCAAGTTGGGAAAAAAAGGGCAGAGGGTTGAATTTCAAGGTGATTGTGCTTATCATTTCTTATTATGGCCCCTCATTTTTATTCCAGGGTTGTTTGCAGTTCCATTTCTAGAGTCCCTCCTCCTCTCCCCACTTCCTTTTTCTCTTCACTCATTTGACAGGAGCCTCCGCAATCATCTGCCTAGAAAACGTCATCATCATCCGCTGGGAGAGAACTGTGGTACCACCTTTCTCCACCTATGGCTGAATCCCACAGAAAGAAGATGACGGTTGCGCTTCTGCTCTTGAGCCAGCGTGATTGCTGGGAACTGAAACCTGCAAGATGATGCCGAAGCGCAGCTTCCCCCTTTTTATGCGGTGTAGAGCTTTATGTTGCCCTTCATTAAGCTGATGCTTTCTCCTACAGAGCCCTGTCCTTCACGTTCCCCAGAATGATGCGCTAATAACCTTGTTCCTTCCACTTGCAGAGATTCAGTGCCTTAAGCGGAAGAATTGTACATTTCCATTTTTCTTCTTGTAAGGTAGTGAAGGCCCATAGGTGGACGGTTTCATTTGGACTAGTCATGCTGTTTGTCAGGTCCCTGTTTTCTGACATGAAAATTCCAGTCTCCCATCAAGGCATAGCTGTAGGCATTAATTATAGGCTCTAGTTCAAAGCATGCCCTCTCTTTTGAGCAGCAGTACCAGAAATTAGGAACCCAAATGGAAGGGAAGCTTCTTGAGGGTCCTGGAGAAGGAAAGTTGGGCCCCCAAGTCCTGTTCACGACTACTCTAGCCTTCACAATCTGGACCCAATCAGATGAACACTGACGGCTCAGTGTTCGGAGGACAAAGAGTAATGGATACATAGTAACTTGACTGAGTTAGGGACAGGATCCAAGACATGCCTGACATTTGTTTATCTGCAGAGAAACAGAAGTAAAGGAGGGGAATGTCTCCCTAAGTGTTACTGTGTTATAAAAGTGTCCTCCCGGGAGAGGACACATGAACAGGGCAGCTGATAACATTAATGCTGTGCAGGCAAGCACACATCTCCCCACCTCCCCAGCACTGCTGAACGAAGTGTTATTAAACTAATCGGCTGGGACGCAGCTCTGAACCTCCCCTGCTGCAGTCCTCAGAGGGAGTTGCTGAACCAAGTGTTATTAAACTAATCGGCTGGGACGCAGCTCTGAACCTCCCCTGCTGCAGTCCTCAGAGGGAGTCGGCTCAGACAAAGCAAAGTGGCTTTTCTGAGGGGGAGGGGTGCCCGCTTTCTCTTTGTTCTTCCTTGGAAAATGGGCTCTCTCTCAAGTCTAATACAACAGCTGCTTACATCTCTCAGAGGAGGGCAAAAGAAGTTAATTCCCAATAAAGATGTGGACAGCATATTTTGGAGCCCTGAACTCTGACTGTGAAATGCAGTCAAACTGTTTTTAGAATTCTAACATGCTGTAAGTTTTATTCTGGGTTTCTAGGCAAAAATTTCAGAAAGGTGCCTCTCTTTGTCAAATAAAAATAAAAAGATCACCTTCAGAAAGGGGTGGTAGAGACAGTGTTTTGAATCCTTCTTAACCTAATAATAGACGTCCTGCACCTTACTCTTAAGAATGTCTTCTTCACAGAGGTATATGATTTAATGAGCATACTCTTGTCTGCTAGGAAATCCCTTCAGCAGTAAAACGGCTCTCTGAGAAATCCCACTTTTTTACACTACAAGTGATTTTTTCCTCATAAGAATGATTTGCTCTAGCTTTAAAGGTAAAAACATTCAAAATTTCTATCCCTGACTTAACGTGTGGAATCAAGACAAAGGGTATTTGTTCTTGTGTCAGGAATTGGCCTGCCACTCCCCAGGCACTCAGAGCATCTGCTCCCTGGACTGATTCTTAAACCAAAAGCCACACATGGCTTCTGTGCTTGACAGCTGAGGTGGCCTTTTATATCCAGCTGGAATTTCAATTTGGGCTGGCTGGAATGGGTTTGCACACACAACAGAAAATGGACTCTTGGTCAGAGAAAGCTTACTGGGCTAAAGACTAGGCTGACATTTTGGAAATACTGTAGGTTCATTTCCTGGGAATTTACCCCCCAAAATAAAGTACCTTCAGTCCCTTCAAGTGGCATCCTCAGGCTCTTTAAGACAATTCTAACTCCTTGGGGATTTTATCTGCCCACTAAATATCAGCTATTTTGTCCAGAGTAACGCAATATCTGCACATGTGTACTCAACCAAGCCTTGGGTCCTGTGGAGAGCAGCTCTTCTCTACCAGCTCCTGGGGACCTCATTCTTTCCAGCACTTTAAAGAGGAAGTGAGAGCAACCCCCAGCCAGGAAACCACCCAGCATAAGTGTATGATCTGATGGCTCAAGTCCTACAGGTAGGCTTCTGAGGCTAGACAAAAAACGAATAAGCAGGTGTTAAAGGTTATATATACCTTTGTCATTAACAGAAAATTTTGACAAAATAGCACTGGGCATGTATAGTCATAATACTACCCTGTGTTTATGTTATTATCTGTTACCCGGAGAGCATATTACAGAATGCCTTTCATCTGACAGGTTCAAAGTTCTTTCCAGTGTTAACCTCATACATTAAGGTACTTCAGTTTAATAACTAACAAGAACTTTGAGGGCAAGAGCCCTGTCTTGCACTTCCCTTATGCTTCACACCATACCCGGCAGGGTATTAGACATGCAGTAGGTGCTCAGGGAATACTTGCTTAAAAAAAAAAAAAAAAAAACAACAGTGAGAGGCCCGCGTACCACAAAAAAAAATATATATATATATATATAGATAGATATAGATATAGATATAGATATAGATATAGATATATAGATATATGGAACAATGGCTGTGCTTTAATCCTGAGATTAGGCCTGTCTTTATTGTCACATCTGAAGAAAATGGATAGTGATACTCTGTAGACAGAAAATGGAAGTGGGGATATTGCAACTTCTCTGATAATGATGACAGCAGCTGACTTCCCTGTATGCCAGAAACTGTATACTTTATACACATTATCTCATTTAGACCTCACCACAATCTCACAGGCTAAGTTTACTATGATTACTACTCTTATTTTACATATGACAAGATATTACCCAAGTCACACAACTAATAAATAACCACATCAGGACTTGAATCCAGAGATCAGTCTCCAAGGTGCATGCTTTTAGGTACATCCCTGCTCTAGAATATCTAATAATAACACTCATAGTTCCATTTACTAACTGCCCTTCTTTGAGGGATTGCCTCACAACATAATGTCTGAAGTGG
>NW_006779087.1:603416-617034 GCF_000442215.2 Lipotes vexillifer | reverse complement strand
ACAAAATGTCTGAAGTGGGAGGGAAAGAGGGAAGATGGTAAGCAAACACAGTTCATAACGTACACATTTCAGTTTGCATGGTTTTGATGTTCTTTCCTATATGTTATCTCATTTAATCCTCACAGCATGCTGTCAAGTATGTTACTGTTATCTCTTATATATAATGAATAGATTTCTGGAGAATGGGTCGGTTTTTTAAAAAAGTAAATGCTAAAATTCAGAAGCTGAGAGGCAACAAATCTTCTGATAACACTGTGCCTACCCTAGGCCTCTTAGCTCAGAGTGTTGGTACGCACTTCCTATGTTTCCTTCCCTTCTTATTAACACTCCAGTGAGTCATAAAGCTTATGCTTGTCTCTACCTGCCCCATAAATACAAGTATGATTAAATGTTGACTTGCCACGCCACTAAGCCATTTCAAAAGCAGAGGCAAGGTAGAGAGGAAACAGTAAAAGTGAGAGTGCATGGAATGCTAAGTGATGTAACAATTAAAAAGAATGAATTAGATTTAAATGTACTGCCATGAAAAGATCTCCACAAGGCATAGTAAGTTAAAAAAAGAAAGAAAGAAAAGCAAGTTGCAGAGTAAAAAGTACAACAATGGTACCATTTATGTTTTGGAAAGATACAAAACAGTATAATACAAACACACACATCTATGCAAACACACATATAAACAGTTGGTTACACCCCAAATTGATAACCGATTTCTCTGGGGAAAGGATTGGGTCCGGGGTGAGGTACATAGCATTGGCAGACTTTATCTTTCTACGAGATAATTTATTCAAATAACGTGTATGTAAGGAAAAAAAAAAAAGAAAGGACAGGAAAGAAACAAGTGATGGTGTTAGAACATAAAAGGTTAGCAGGGCTTCCCTGGTGGCGCAGTGGTTGAGAGTCCGCCTGCCGATGCAGGGAACACGGGTTCATGCCCTGATCCGAGAAGATCCCACGTGCTGTGGAGCGGCTGGGCCCGTGAGCCATGGCCGCTGAGCCTGTGCGTCCGGAGCCTGTGCTCCGCAACGGGAGAGGCCACAACAGTGAGAGGCCCGCGTACCGCAAAAGAAAAAAAAAAAGGGTCAGCAATATGCAGTAAAATAAGTGGTACAAATACACAAACTAAAATCCACTGCCACATTCATGTCCATAAGAGACCGATAGATTAGAAGAGAGTCCTCATGTTGGCATTATTATTATTAATTGGACGATTTTTAACATGTAATGTCTGACTCTACCAGAAATACAGAGCTGTTCAGTACATTAGGCTTCGAGCCAGACGACCTGGGTTCACGGCATGACTCTGCATTTCTCTGTAACCTTGGGCTAATCTCTCAGGGTTCCTTAACTATCAAGATAATAGTAACATAATTCAGAGGGTGCTTTGAGCATTAAACGAAATAATGCTCAGGAAAGAACAGCAAAATCATGCAGACTGAGACTTATAAATTGTGTTTGTGTTTCCTCTCTTCCCATTCTCTCTCCTCCACTTCAGAGAATTATTTATTTACACACCTTTAAGATGTCTGAATGTCCCACAATGAGGCAGAGTTAAATTAACAAGCCATTAGTCTTCAGTACAATATTTGCTGATAATAGATGGGCCTCCATTATTTGAAGCTTTAGATTATGCACATGCATAGTTTTTAGGCTTCAATAACCTGTATTCATGTATTTATTTTAAGGAATATATCTATTTGATTCTATTTATAAAATATACTCTTTTCTTGTAAAACCTACTTTTGATGCAAGAACTAAAATATACAAATCAGAGGGGCCATTTAAAGTATAAGCCAAAAATGCATTAAATACTTTTGCACCTTAAAATGTGTTTATTTGTGGTCCTACTAAAATTTCAGGCTGTTCTGAAATTTGAGAATCTAATTATAAACCTTACAATAAAAAGGGTTGCAAAAATAATAAGAGAAATACTATCACCAATATAATTAAACACAAAAGAGAAATATGAACAAATTTTAAAAATATCAGTTGCCTACACACAGCACCGTGTCCACACTGCATGATGTAACTATTTTCAATTACAGCCTCACCTTTGAAACAGAGCTGGGTTCTCATCTGCTTTTGCTGGATGTGCCTGTGTTAAAAGGCACAGGGACCTGAAGATCTCTGGTCAACTAAATAAGAATCCAGTTTAAGTTGTTTTGCAGTTTGGGTTCAGAAAGGATTCATTTAAAGGAACCAATTCCAAGCACACAAAGCACACATCCCTCCCAGGCTCCTCCACACCATTAAACTGGGCTGTCATTTTAGAGCTGGGGGCCCATTGTTCACTTTCTTCTATGCTAATTAGACTTGACAGATTGCTCTTTCTAGCTAGACTGGCCCTTGCCAAGAACAGAGAGAAGAGATGAGGCTGACCTTGTCTTTATGCCCTTGGGATTAGTGCCCCATCCCCCATCCTAGTCCACAAACACCGAAAGGTATCCCCAGCAGCTCAAATCTGTTCCCCTTCTCCTCCAGCCTCCTTACTTAACCCCTGGCAGTCTCAGCACCACTGACTTTTCTTACTTTCAATACTGTGAGATTCAAACCCTAGTAGGCTGTGGGAGTGGAATAAGCGTATGGCAAAATTTTTCATAGTAATATTCTGACCTTTTTTTTTTTTTTTTTTTTACTGTGAGATTCAAACCCTAGTAGGCTGTGGGAGTGGAATAAGCGTATGGCAAAATTTTTCATAGTAATATTTTTTTCCTTTTTTTTTTTTTTTTTTTCTGCAGGCCTGGGGGGAAAAACAGATCACCTTTTCTAAAGGGAAAGATACTGCAGTTCCACCCAGGAGCAGGAAATATCAATTGCTTCATAAAACAGAGCTCAGGAAGGATTCAGGCCCTGGCACTGCCTGCACGTTTCTGAAGCAGATCCCTCGCCCCGCTGCCCTCAGTTTCCATGTCTGTGAAATTCCATCAATAATTCTTGAACCTTTATCATATCAAAAACATGTTATACTGGTATTATGTAAGAATTAGATAATAAAATTATAGAGCTGGAAAAGATCATAGAGATCATCTAGTCCAGTATCTTTGTTTGGAAGACTGAAAAACACAGGCCAAAAGAAGGAAGTGACATGCAGTGCTATGAAATTAGTTCATAGACTTTAAACACACGGTGCTGAACAACAGCTTGCTAATCAGCTTTGTCACTAACGTGCCTTTTCCTAGTTTATCCTATGCTTGGTAATTAGCCTTATTGGCCAGGAAAGCAGCTTTCTTTCTCCAAGGAAGGAATTCCCCTCACCCAAGGACTATGTTTTCAGAAATGTTTCCCTTTACTAAGAATCCAATGGTCTTATAATAGAACCTGAGTCACCCAATGCCACTTGCCTCTCGTAGGGACACAGGATGAAATTCAACAGGCTGAAGGTCTGGGGCCCTGCTCTCAAATATGAGTGGGCCTGTCTTTGACTTAAGCCTGGCTGTGCACGCACAGCCTCAAGAGCTGTGAGCAGTAGAGATTGTTAGGAATTTCTTCTTTGAACAAATCTAGTGTTTCCCAGGTTGGAATGTAAACCCATTCATTTGTCATTCATTCACTTACTCACAAGCACTTAATAAAAGCCCATTTTTTGCTAAGCCCCCCGAGAGCTGATAAGACTGCTACAACGAGTAGGACCCAGCCTCAAGGAGCCTCAGAAGGAACCAGCAGTGTAAACACTTACGTGCAGTAGAGCACTGTGGGGACTAGGATGGAAGGAGGAGATGGTCAATTTGCCTCGGTTGGGGTTTAAGGAATCAGGAATATGTCATAGAGGAGGTGATACTTGAGCTGAGCTTTGGGAAATGAAGGTTATTTTCCAGGTGGAAGTGCGGCAAGTACACGGCATTCAGATAGAGAGCGAGCCTGGCATTTGGGGGGAAAAAAAAGAAAATTTTGGCCTGCATCGTAGGAGGAAGCATCATACTAAATTGGAAAGTTAGTATATGATGTGAAACATTATATGACAAAGGAGGAAGTTTAGATTTTATCGTGGCAGTTCATGGGAACCTTTGAAGAGTTTCAAGCAGGGAAGTAACATGATCCAAACTGCATTTTTGAAAGATGGCTCCAGTGGCAGTATAGAAGATAGAATGGGAGAGAGGTGGGAAGAAGCAAGACCCAAGGCAAATAGACAATACAAAAATTTAGGTGAGACAAGACAGCTGACTCAGTCTCTTCAAAAAGTCAGTGGAGGGAATTCCCACTACAGGGGGTCTGGGTTCGATCCCTGGTCGAGGAACTAAGATCCTGCAAGCTGCACAGTGTGGCCCAAAAATTAATTAATTAATTAAATTTTAAAAATTTCAGTGGGAAGGATCAAAGAGAGGGAACTGTTTTACTTTCCAAGAGGATTCAACTACATGAAATGTGTGGACCTTGTTTGGATCCTGATTCAAACAGGCCAGATATAAAGAGAAAATTTGGAAGAAAAACAGAGTATGAGATAATATTAAGGCATTCTTGCTAATATTGTTAGGTGTGAAAATGCTACTGTGGTAACATTATAAAACAGCATACTGAAGTGTTTATGGGTGAGTTGTCATGATGTCTGGATTTGCTCTAAAACATTGTAGAAATAATAGATGAGGTAGCTATGGCAAAAAGTTAATAGTTATTCATTCCAGATGATGGATATGTAGGAGTATGTTATACTCTATGTATATTTGAAAATCTTCAAAATAAAAAGCTAACATTTTAGGCAAAGGATAATGAGATCCTAAATTAAAGAAGTTATACTGAAAATGGGGACTTCCTGGTGGTCCAGTGGTAAAGAATCCTTCCAATGCAGGGGACTCAGGTTCAATCCCTGTTCAGGGAACTAAGATCCCACATGCAGGTGGGGCAACTATGCCCGTGGAACACAACTGCTGAGCTTGCACACCTCAACTAGAGAAGCCCGTGTGCTGCAACTAGAGTGAGGCCCGTATGCCACAATGAAGAACCCGCATGCCTTAACAAAGATCCCGCGTGCCGCAACTAAGACCTGAAGCAGCCAATAAACAAATAAATAAGAAGTTATACTAAAAACGGAGAGAAGAGAGCTATGAGAGACAGTAAAAGGGCAGAATTAAAAATACTCAGTGACTGATTATAAGTGATTAGTGAAACTGAAGAGTTGAAGTGACTTCTAGGTTTTGCTTGGGTGCCTGGGGAGACGGGAAAGAGGTTACTCTTTCAGACATGTGGAATTGGACTTTCAGTGAAACATTGACTTAGTGCTGCTTAGTAGGCAGTTGGACACGTACATTTTTGAAGCTCAGGAGAGAGCCTGGGGCTGGTGGTGTGGATTTGTGAGCTGTCAGCTCACCAACCCTTGGGTGGAGATTCAAACCATTAGAGGAGCATGGCAGGTGAGAAGGGAAGGTGGCTGAGGAAGAAGCCCAAGGCACACTTACATTTAAGAAGTGGGGATAGAGGGGGCTTCCCTGGTGGCGCAGTGGTTGAGAATCTGCCTGCCAATGCAGGGGACACGGGTTCGAGCCCTGGTCTGGGAAGATCCCACATGCCGCAGAGCAACTAGGCCCATGAGCCACAATTACTGAGCCTACGCATCTGGATCCTGTGCTCCACAACAAGAGAGGCCGCGATAGTGAGAGGCCTGCGCACTGCGATGAAGAGTGGCCCCCACTTGCCATAACTAGAGAAAGCCCTCGCACAGAAACGAAGACCCAACCCAGCCATAAATAAATAAATAAAATTTAAGAAGTGGGGCTAGGAAGAACTTGCAAAAGAGATTAAGAAGAATGGCCAGTGGGGTATGAGGAGAAACAGGAAAAAATAATTTCTAGAGAATCTGTCAAGAAACAATAGTCAATAGAATCAAATACACCAAGTTAAAATATGAAACCCATTGGATTTAGCATCTAAATGACAATTGCCAAAGAACTTTCAGTAGAGTATAACGTAAGAGGGGAGAGTAAGTGAAGCCTGGAAGATGAGGGAGGGCTGGATGGTCCTCACAGGAGGAGCGAGGTGGCTAGAAATGGTTTGCAAATGGGCAAGCTCTGGTCCAATGGGATGATCAATTACCTCTGCTCAAGGGGCCTCAGTCGAAGTGAATTCCTGAGAGGAAAAAAAAGTTTCAGTTAGGGCAAGGAGGAGAAGGGTATACTCTGTAGAGATTAAGAATATAAGGTTGGTCTAACGAAGCAAAGTTCCAGAGGGCATTGTGGAGAGAGTTTACAAGAAGGTCAGCAGTGTCTGAGAGTCAGGAGGGTAGAAAGGGACTCTTGTCCTCTGGCTGGAATATTTTAGCAACCTCTTCAATAGTCTTCCAAATACAATTTTCTCCATTCTCTCCCATCTTGCAGGTGTCAAATCTGGAAAATATTTATAAAGTACAGCCTTGATCATGTCAAACCCTTGCCCTAAAACTTTCATTAGCTCCTAATACCTACTGAGTTAGGTATAATATAGATATTGAAAGCCCTTCCATAATCTGATTCCAACCTGCTTTTATCAGCCTGATCTTTCTGGGTTTGTTTGTTTGTTTTTGTTATGTTTTGTTTTATTTTGTTTTCCTTTTCATGAACCTTCCTTCCAGGATGCCAGGTATTCACTCTTCTCTGAACATATTAATTATACGAAACATCAATATTATAGGAAAAGGGCATATAGTAGTGTCTAGCATATAGTATAGCATTCAACAGATGTTAGTTTTTGGATACTGAACTATTTATAATTCCCCTCCAACCATTTCATGAAGTTCTCTTTACCTTGAAGTCTCTTTCTACCTTTCTGCATGTCATACGGCAAGATTCAGCTCAGGTGAATCTTCCAGGAAGCTTTTCCTGGGTTCTCAGGCTGGACTGTGGGTGCCCTTCTCTGGGTTTCTGCGGCACCCCCATCTCTCCTGATACTCAGCCTATTAGATCTGTTTATATGTCTGTTCCCTCATTAGAGTATAAATTTCCTGAAGGCCATGGCTGAATTTTTTTTTTAACATATTTATAGCATCAGTACCTAGTACAGTACATGGCACTATATATGCTTAAAAGAAAAAGATATATTGAACAAAACTTCACTTCCTCTCTTCATTAACTGCATTTTTATAGATGTGTGATATGGTTTCTTATATGATACCCTCACTCTACTCCTGAATGGAAGTGGACATTGTTTTTGTCACCAGTGTCCCTTCCTGTTCTTCTGGCAACATGCCTGATTTTCTCTGTGAATTCTCTGCTCTTGGTCTTTGTGATCTGGATGGGGCTTGCCCCAACACCTTGCCCCAGGGGGAAAGACAAGACACAGGCCTAAATCAGCCAGTTATTGTTCCATTTTCTGTGGCCTCACTGGTTTAGGTGAGCCACGTGCTCTAAGCCTTTCCAATCATAGTAAATCTCAGGACTGTCTTCAGTTACTGGAAGAGGGATTCTTCTCTCTCTCTCTCACTCTCTTTCTTCCACACATGGTCATTAGGCGCAGGGCTATTTTCATACCACAAGAGACAAATATGTTTGAAAATGAAGGCAATAGTTGGAGAGAACACAACCAGGAGAGAGAGAGAGAGAAACAGAGTCCTGGTGATGGAAAAAGAACTGAATTCAGCCATACTTGGAAAGAAAACTATTGCTTGTCAGTTTGTGTTGGATTTTCTGTCATTTGCAACAAAACCATCTTAACTAATATAATATTTATGGGTATCTAGTACATTGCTCGACACATGAGACTATTCAACAAATGTATTTAATAGATAAATAAGTTGTTGTGAGGAACAGCAGTTATTTACTTCTACAGGGCAATTTGGCAAATATATAGCCTTAAAAAAGATCATCCTTCTGGAGATGGATGATGGTGATGTTTGCACAACAATGTGAATATAATTAATGCCACTGAACTGTATACTTAAAGATAGTTAAAATAGTAAACTTTATGTTATATGTTTTACTACACTAAAAAAATGAATAAGAGAAAGGAAATGATCATCATTAGACCAGAAATAAAGGTTTATAGCCCAGTTAACACATGAAAACATAGTGTCAGGAAAGCTTGCTGCACTCGTATTACTATTAATACTAGTAATCATTCTCTACTTTTAGAAATGTATTTTAGGGAAATAATTAGGTAAGTATACAAAGTATGTTTATCTGAACATTATTTATAATATCAGTAGGGACTGGCTAATAAAATTATGATATATTCAAATAATGGAATATCATATAGTCATTAAAATAAGGTAGATTTATGTGCCACTTCTTATGAATATATACATCAGAGTGCTATTGGAATTATATTAATATCAAATCATTTCACAAAAATAAGGCAAGACTTTTATGCAATTTATGAATTAGAACCAAATGGTTGTAAGGAAGAACATCATTCAGTGGCTGGTAGGAGGTAAAAAAGCTCACTCAGAAAGAACTTACGATATTTCACTGAATTTCAGATACCATTGGTTGTGAGATGCTTCCTGATTTCAGAGATATCAAAATGTGAAAAACTATACAGCAGAAAATTGTGCATAGAGAAAAATGGGATGAAGGGAAATAGGACATGAAAATCATCAGACATAGTAAACTCAAAAGGAAAAGTGTTATAAGGTTTATAGAATAAAACTATTTTATACCTAGTGAAAGGAAGCTTTGAGGAGGGATGTAAGATGGCCACAAAAACATGCACTGAAGGTTGATTTTGTAGCTAATCTAAATTAGGAAGCAAGTAACTCTCCCTGCTAATTTGAACACTGCATATTAGTTAATAGTGAGTGTTAATTCATTTACATTTGTGAGCTTTCTTTCTCTATTTTTTCTTAAGTGGAGGCCAGGCTTGTAATTTTAGCTTCCCCTTCTGCTTTAAGAAGGTGTTTGGCAGCTGAAGAGAGATAAAAAAGAACGGGAGCAACAAATTGCTAATACTCAGGGAGAAGGTCAGATGTCTACACTTTTCGTGTAAACAGAATATAGGGAACTCAAGACTTCCCCTTAAGAGTGTTCAGGGGCTTCCCTGGTGGCGCAGTGGTTGAGAGTCCGCCTGCCCATGCAGGGGACACGGGTTTGTGCCCCGGTCCGGGAAGATCCCACATGTAGCGGAGCGGCTGGGCCCGTGAGCCATGGCCGCTGAGCCTTCGCGTCCGCAGCCTGTACTCCGCAACGGGAGAGGCCACAACAGTGAGAGGCCCGCGTAAAACAAACAAACAAAAAGAGTGTTCAGTATCTCTTCCCAGCCTCACCGGTTAGGAATCTGACCAGCTGTCTATCGGGAAATGCGCTTTTAAAATGTCAAGCATTCTCTCTCTCTCTTTCCCCTCCCCCCCGCCTCTGCCCCCCTCTCTCTCTCTCTCTCTCCTCTCTCTCTCTCACACACACACACACACACACACACACACACATTCACATTCACAGATTTCAGTGCTTAGCAATACACTATAGGTATGCTATTTACTCACATAGCTTGTTCCTTATTTTCAGTTATTTCTGTCCTTGGTAAAGTGGGAAGCATTTGGAAAGGCAAATTGCTCTTAGTTTTACTATGACTCACAAT
This sequence comes from Lipotes vexillifer, assembly GCF_000442215.2. Lineage (NCBI taxonomy): Eukaryota > Metazoa > Chordata > Mammalia > Artiodactyla > Lipotidae > Lipotes > Lipotes vexillifer. The sequence goes on along the minus strand of NW_006779087.1, from coordinate 607,563 downwards.
GAGCTCAAGTCAGGCCCCAGGACTACTGCCACCAGCAACTGCTGCATCCAGAGCATCATCATAAGGACCCTCCATTTGGTGTAATTACTGACCACAGACAGAGGGACTTGACCAAAAGCCACAGGTATGGGTCTAGGCAAAATGCTTTGGTAAATAAATTTAACCTCATAGGTAAACAAATTTTCAGATCTAGAAGGAAACCTAAAGGACATGTAAGCCCTGAAATTCTTAACTTTTGTCAAGCAACAAACTTACCTCAGGACTCTTGAAACATCTTGGGATGAGGTCCCAGGGTTGTATATTTTTCAAAAAGCTTCACATGCAATTCTGCTGTACATTAAAGGCTAAGAATCACTGTTCTAATCCCATTCCTCTTATTTTACAGATGGTGACCTGGGGCCCAGAGAGGTGCTGCCTTGCCCAAGATCACACACCTGGTTAAAAGCAGAAACAAGTCTAGAACTCAAAGCTCCTGATTCTTGGCCCAGGGTCTTTATTCTTACACTACCATCCTGCCCCACTGACTGTTTTCCGAATATTTACTATTATTCCTTCCTAATACAATTGAAAATGTATAACCATTGGTTATTTAATGACAAATCATAGAGTTGCAAAATTTAGCATTTATGAAAGGAGCCAGTTACAAAAGACCACATATCATATGATTCCATTTACATGAAATGTCCAGAATAGGCAACTCCATAGTGATAGAAGTAGATTAGTAAATTACCAGGAGCTGGGGCAAAGGGTGGAAATGGGTACAGGTTTCTTTTGGGGGGTGATGAAATGTTCTAAAATTAATTGTGGTAATGGTTGCACAACTCTGTGAATATTTAAAAACCACTGAGGGGACTTCCCTGGTGGTGCAGTGGTTAAGAATCCACCTGCCAGTGCAGGGGACATGGGTTTGAGCCCTGGTCTGGGAAGATCCCACATTCCGAGGAGCAACTAAGCCCATGTGCCACAATTACTGAGCCTGCATGCCTAGAGCTGGTGCTCTGCAACAAGAAAAGCTGCCGCAATGAGAAGACCGCTCACCACAACGAAGAGTAGCCCCCATTCGCTGCAACTAAAGAAAGCCCGTGCACACCAATGAGGACCCAACACAGCCAAAATAAATAAATAAATTTATAAAAAAATAAAAAAACATAAAAATTAAAACCATTGAATTGTACACTTTCAAAAGATGAATTGTATGGTATATGAATTATATCCCAATAAGATTGTTTAAAAAAGTCTAGGACTAACTTCTCACTGGACTCTGAAAGATAATTTAAAAGTTTTACTTACTTCATTCTTCAACATATCTCTAAAATAATAGTTTCCAAATGGGTCTTATCCTTAAATGTAGTTTATCCCTACTTAGGCGCATTTCCCAGTGCCTTATACCCCACAAACAGATTGATCTTCCCAGAGCTTAGTCTGGCATTTAGGATTTTTGTTCTTCATGCCACCAGACTTTGTGCCTTTGCCAAGACTGTTCCCTCCACTGAGGAGGCCAAATTGTGTTTTCAAGGCCTGGCTCATATGTCATCTCTTCAAGGGCCTTTTGTCTCCACCACACTGGAGGTGGTCTGCCTTCCAGGGTATAAGAGGTGACATTTTTTTTTTTTTAGAAACAGACTTTATTAAAAATTTTAATTAATTATTTATTTTTGGCTGTGTTGGGTCTTCGTTGCTGCATGCGGGCTTTCTCTAGTTGCGGAGAGCGGGAGCTACTCTTTGTTGCGGTGTGTGGGCTTCTCATTGTGGTGGCTTCTCCTGTTGTGGAGCACATGCTCTAGGCATGCAGGCTTCAGCAGTTGCAGCACGCAGGCTCAGTAGTTGCAGCTCGTGGGCTCTAGAGCGCGGATTCAGTAGTTGTGGTGCTCGGGCTTAGTTGCTCCACGGCATGTGGAATCTTCCCAGACCAGGGCTCGAACCCGTGTCCCCTGCATTGGCAGGCAGATTCCTAACCACTGCACCACCAGGAAAGTTTCTGTTTTTAATGTATTTATTTTTGACTAATACATCAAAAATAAACAAATAAAATAAATAAATCTATTAAAAGAAAAGAAAAAAAAAGTCTGTTTCTAAAAAAAAAATGTCACCTCTTATACCCTGGAAGGCAGACCACCTCCAGTGTGGTGGAGACAAAAGGCCCTTAGATGACATATGAGCCAGGCCTTGAAAACACAATTTGGCCTCCTCAGTGGAGGGAACAGTCTTGGCAAAGGCACAATACACATGTGGTATACATTTTTGGTGTATTAGTCATGTTTCTCCCAACTAGACTATAAATTTACTTAGGGTAGGAACCATGATTTATAGTTCCTTAAGATCATAAGTTCTGGAATCAAAATATGCTCAAATCCTGGCTTTCCTACTTGCCAGCTGTATGACATTGGGCAAATGGCTAACTCCTCTGTGCCTTAGTTCCTAATGTTTAAGACGGACATAGTAAAAGTACCTATCTCATAGGAGTGGCTATAAGGCTAAATGAGGCAGCTCATGTACAACGCTCAGCAGATGCCTGGCACGTTGTAAGAACTCAATAAACATTAGCTATTACTATTACCCTCCACGTTGCTCAGCATATCAGTGAACACTAAGTAGATGCCTAAAAATTAATTGTTGCTGACTTATTAGGTTACCTATAAATTTCTTTTAGATGCCTAAAAGAATCAGAAACTCTTGTATTAAGACAAAAAGGGTGTAGTTGTACAGACACTAATTATTTTTAAACATTTATCTGGAAAATTTTACTTCCCCATTTTTGAGGAGAATCTCACCATTGCCCCCATATATGCTCTCACCTGGGTCCTGGAGACCAGGTGAGGAAAACAAGAGGATTATCTTCCTCACTTCATAAGGAAATAGGGAATGAGCATTAGATGACAAGATAAAACTCAGATGCTTGGAGTATTCTGGGTGCCAAGTATCAGCCATCTGCTAAGAATTCATACTAAAGAGTCCATATTTGCATAGTTTTTTTGTTTTTGATTGTGTGTACCTCAAAGAAATAAACACAAATTACTGTATTGGCCTGTTGGTGGTTGAGGGGACAGTATGTCTAGTAGAGTACAAGACAATAATAAAGGTGAGAAGAAGGTAATTAAAGACCCAAGGCTGAGCTCTAGACACACACTATTATTATATTTTATATTATACCAATTACCATGCATGCCCCTCCCCCCAATATTCTACAAGCTAAATGGCTTCAATCAGCTTATCTGGAAGAGCCAACACCTTAAGTCCCATGTGGTCCCTGGACTGCATACTGGTAAAATCCTTGGGACTCAGGCTGCTACAGAGAAAAAAAATATTGTTGGAGGGGGAGGGGATATGAGACTGCAGCAGATGATACTACCTAGACAGCTGTGGGACGTGTGTGTGATCCATACCATTAAAAAAGATCATAGAATGTGAATTGCTTTGTAAAAAAATCCTTTGGGGCTATTCCTCTTCTTTTACACTTAAGTGTCATATTTTCCAAATGAAAGATTAAAAAAATAAGAGCTGGTTGAAAATCAGAATTTATTTATTTATTTTAGGATGTGATGATACAAGACAAGGCTAGAAGGCAATTGCACTGAATCACAATCCCATCTGCTGACTGTTCCCTTTGTCCAAAACTTCTGATGGATGAGGGGCCAGAGCTATCAGGCAAGGTGGGAATCAAATGCAGATGTGATGGGAGGTCAGGATGCCATGAGAAGAGTGAGCACACCTGGCTTTCAGCCCAGTTCTGCCACCACTTGGCTCTGCCTCTTTGGACAGGTCACTCCACTTTTCCTCATCAGTAAGATGACCAGTGAGGGACAGGAAAATCATTGCTAAAACTCTTTCCAGCCCTGACATTTTATGATTCTGTTGAGTCTGAGAAAATCTATGTATTATCCTGCATTGTAAATTACTATTTACCTAAAAAGTTGATCTTTCTCTCTCCCCTCCTCCTCCCTCTCCCTTCTCCCCAGAACCTCCCAGCATGCACACACTGTCCCTTTCTCCCTCTGACTTTCACTTCATAATCTGAAAAATATTCCCAAACCTAAAATTATTGGTTACAACAATGTTTTCCCCTGGATGTGTCTAGGAGGCATTTGCTGAAAGCTTGAATTTAAATTTGTAGTTTCAAAGGAGCAGGAAGGATGATGATACTGAATGC
>NW_006779087.1:587549-603406 GCF_000442215.2 Lipotes vexillifer | reverse complement strand
TCTCAAGGCAGTTTCCCTACACAAGCTGAACAGTAGTTCCACATAAAGCTGATGATTATATTCCTTCTCTATTTCCCTTCAAATGGTTCCTTAGAATTAGGATTGCTCTAAAGTCTCCATAATTATTTTAAATGACTGGGTCTTCCAATACCATTCTCTAATATAATTTCTGGGCAGACAGTCAGCATAAAAAAGGACTAGGTCAGCTCTCTCTGTGTCAGTGCTTGGCAGCACAGCTCCTCTGGGATGTGTCTCCTGGCATCCACCCAGCCTAGCTATCAACAATAAAAGCTTCTGTTTGTGCTTCCAGTAAGTCATAAATAAATCTCCTCAATCCCACCTGTTTTCTGAGAAGAGCTTCAACAGTGTCCTTTACTTTGGGTTAAGAAAAGAGAGACATGATTGTTGCTTTAGGAAAATAGGTTTTAAATGTCCACTAAGCAATTGTTGCTTTTCATTGTTCCCTACTCCCAACATTTAGATGTGTAATTTGAGTTGCAGTCCCTCTGGTTGCCAAGTTTCTGAGACTGGACTGCTTTCCCACTTTATGTTAATTGCCTTTTTGAAGCTGCTCAGTCCTAAGCGATCCTCCTGGGTATGGAAAGTGTTAGTTGTGGAAGAAGGGCTCTTCACCTGAGCAGCAGGGAAGGCATACCCTCCAGTAATGCAACCACACAAGGGGCAGAGGCAGTGACCTACCTGGCTACGGCTTCAGGAAACTTAATTATCATCCTCAAAAGGTGAGAGGTCCAGGACTGTTGGCCTCTGGGGGAATACCAGGCACCCAGGCTGGTACTAAAGGAAGAACAAAATAGGGTTCCTGTTTAGCTAAACAAGAAAACTGGCAATCTCAGTTGCAGCCCAAACAGGTTGGATATCTTAAACACTACTCGTCACAAACCTCCTCTGAAACATTAAGCCTCATATTACTGTTCTGAGGTAAACATTAATCTTATTTTCCGGCAAGATGTAGAATGAGGTCAAGCACACTGTTTCCTACTGCAGTCAACATTAGAATTAAAGAAATCTGAATCTCTTCTCAAAACTACATAAATGAGTCATTTCAGGTGATTCACCATTGAGTTCATATGAGCAACATGTTTCCTGAAGCATTAAAAATGGAAGCAGGGATTTTTTTTCCCCTCTGTCACATTCCACTGGCCATGAAAGAAACCCAGAAGGACCAGAAGTGAAAGTTACCAAAGGAAGTCTCCTATCTGTACTTTGGTCCTTATGAAGGGACATAGATTTCTGTGCTTGTGCATACTTCCTTCTCTTGTTATTATCCTTTTTTTTTTTCTTTCCCCCATGCTGTGTGACATGTGGGATTTTAGTTCCCCAGTTCCCGGACCAGGGATTGAACCTGCGCCCTCAGCAGTGAAAGCACAGAGTCTTAATCGCTGGACTGCCAGGGAAGTCCTCCATACTTCCCTCACTTGTAATGCCAAACTCTGCAAGAGAACTTTGCACATGTTCCCACAATTCAGATATGTCCAAGTTTCCCTTTTTATAAAAATACCAGGGGATTAGGGCCCACCCTAATGACCTCACCTTAACTCGATTACCTCCTTAGACACTCTGTCTCTAAATAAGATCACCTTCTGAGGTACTGGAGGTTAGAACTTCAACATATGAATTTTAGGGGGGGGATACAGTTCAACCCATTAGACAGTCACAAGTAGGATTCCCAGGGAAGCAGACTCTGAGACGGAATTTAGCATGCACAGTGTTTTTTCTGTTTTTTAATTTTAAATTTATTTTATTGAAGTATAGTTGATTTACAATGTTGTGTTAGTTTCTGCTGTACAGCAAAGTGATTCAGTTATACACACACACACACATACACACACACATTCTTTTTCATATTCTTTTCCATTATGCTTTATTACAAGATATTGAATATAGTTCCCTGTGCTATATACAGTAGGACCTTGTTTATCCATTCTATATATAATAGTTTGCATCTGCTAACCCCAAACTCCCAATCCATCCCTCCTCCACTCTTCCTCCCCCTTGATAACCACAAGTCCGTTTTCTATGTCTGTGAGTCTGTTTCTGTTTCGTGGATAAGTTCATTTGGGTCATATTTTAGATTCCACATATAAATGATATCATATCGTATTTGTCTTTCTCTGTCTTACTTCACTTAGTATGATAATCTCTAAGTCCATCCTTGTTGCTGCAAACAGCATAATTTCATTCTTTTTTATGGCTGAGTAGTATTCCATTGTATATACATATACCACATCTTTTTTATCCATTCATCTGTCAACGGACATTTAGGTTGCTTCCATGTCTTGACTATTGTAAATAGTGCATGCACAGTGTTTATTGAGGCTTGTCCTTGGGATCAACATCTGGGGAAGTAGGGGAAAGGAAGCAGGCAGGATTAGACAGAGGGATGTCAAGTTGTCATGCAGGCCCCACAGCTGCCTTAGCCAACCCCACAGAGCTCTCTGGAGCAAGAATGGCCCTTCAGAGTTGTACTAAGTTGGGCTGAGATGGTCAGGGCTTTATACTGCCACATCAGTCAGTCATTGGACCTAGCCACCTCAGGAAATGGCATGACTTTAGGCGAGGCAGTTCTCTATAGCTGAGGCAGTCTCTGAAGGGGCTGACAGCTGAGGGCATCTGCCAACAGCACACCCAGCAGCTGGGGCAACAAGCCCTCAGTAAAGGGAGATCTGGGCAGTGTATCAAAGAGCCCACCACACTGGCTACAAAAATGGAATATGGTGTAGGCCTTCTGCAACTTGCTTTTCAAAAATGTTAATGATTATTTTCAAACAATTCCAAAGTAGAGAGAATAGTATAATTAACTGCTATATACCCATCATCTAGACACTTCAATTATCAAGATTTTGCAACACTTGCTTCATCTATCCCTTTCTCATTTTTGATTTATTACTTTAAAGTTGACTTCATGTCATTTCACCCCTGCATACTTCAATATCCATCTCTAACAAATATGAACATTTTCTTACATAACCTCACTGCCATTTTCATACCTAATAAATTAATAACAATTCCTTGGTCCAATTTTAGATTTCCCTAATTATCTAAAAAAATCATTTTTATAATCAGCATGTTTCAACTAGAATCTAAATAAGGGGAACACATTATTTTGGTTATGTCTCATTTCTTTTCATCTAAAGACATTTCTTTTCGCCTTTATCTCCATGCCATTGTCTTGTTCAATAATTAAAAGAATGTGGGCCATTCTTGTTTATTTGCTTCTTAATGGTTCTTTTAACTTGTCCCTCTATCCTCCATGTTTCCTGTAAATCTTAAACTAGTGCTAATGCTTGCTTAGATCCAGGTTCAAAGTTCATAGGTAGTACTGTGTGCTTCATACCGCACCACATCAGAAAGCACACAATTTCTGGTTATTCAACTGTTAGTGATACTAAGACTCATCAGTAGGTTCAGGTTGTGACTATCTGAGCCCTCCATTGTAAAATTCTCCATCAATCTTTCTTGTAATTGTATCATCCTTTGGTGATCTTTGCCTGAATCAATGATTTGACATTGAGTTGCAAGAGTGATTTTCTAATCCTGGACTTTCCCCTACATTTATCAGCTAAAATTATTTTGTAAAGAAGTGCTATCTAGTTGCCTGAAACATAGTTTATATGGAAAAAATAGGATAAAGCTTAATTCTTTCCCTTTATATTGCCAATTTTCAGAATATAGCGATGAATGTTTTTCATTTTCTCTCTGTAAAATCTCTTCATGAAATCATGATTTTAAAAATATGATCAGTGTGTTTCCATCAACTGCAGCAATTGTTCTTTTGAATGCTTATGGTGTCCCATTTTTTACCAAGAAGAGTCTCTTCGTGTTAGCTCCTATGTCCTTTTGACACAATCCAACTAAGTTTTTGAGAACTTACTTGCTTTCTGGAATAACAAGATATCTCAGGCTCATACTGTACATTTTATTCCCCAGACAAGGAATTAGCCATTTCTCCAAAAACCTCTGCTTCTTTTTAGTAGGAAATTGTTTTTTTTTTAAATAAACTTTTTTGTTACAGAATAGTTTTAGATTACAGAAAAAATTGTAGAGATAGTATAGAGAAAAATCTCATATACACCATACAGTTTCCCCTATTATTAGCATCTTACATTAGTATGATATATTTGTTACAATTAATGAACCAATATTGCTGCATTATTATTAACTGAAGTCCATACTTTACTCAGACTTCCTTAGCTTTTATGTAATGTGTTTTTCTGTTCCAGGATCCCATCCATGATACCACATTACATTTAGTCAACATGTCTCCTCAGACTTTTCTTTCTTTCTTTTTTTTTTTTTTGCGGTACATGGGCCTCTCACTGTTGTGGCCTCTCCCGCTGCGGAGCACAGGCTCCGGACTCGCAGGCTCAGCAGCCATGGCCCACGGGCCCAGCCGCTCAGCGGCTTGTGGGATCTTCCCGGACCGGGGCACGAACCCATATCCCCTGCATCGGCAGGCGGACTCTCAACCACTGCGCCACCAGGGAAGCCCCTCAGACTTTTCTTGGCTATGACAGTTTCTCAGACTTTCTTTGTGATGACCTTGACAGTTTTGAGGAGTTATGGTCAGATATTTATAGACTGTCCAACAGTTGGGATTTGTCTGATGTTTTTCTCATGATTACCCTGGGACTGTGGGGCTTGAAGAGGAAGACCACAGTGGTAAAATGCAGTTCTCATCACATTGTAACAGAGGTTCATGCTATTAACATGACTTATCACCGATGATGTTAACGTTGATCACTAGGCTGAGGTAATGTTTGTCAGGCTTTTCCACTGTAAAGGTACTTCTCTCCTCCCTCTTCATACTGTACTCTTTGGAAGGAAGTTATTATGCACAGCCCACACTTAAGGAGTGGCAAGGTATGTTCCATCTCCTTAAGGGAGGAGTATCTACATAAATTCGTTGGAATTCTTCTGCATAGGAATTTTGTCTATTCTCCATTTATTCATTCATTCAATGATCAGATATCGATTTTATATCCTGGGTTTTAATCCAATATTACTTTATTTATTTGTTCTCAGATTGCTCCAGCTTTGGCCATTGGGCTCTTTCGGTCCACTCCTGTGTCCCTTTGACATAACCCCATCATTGTGGGGTTTCTTGAGCACTTCATTACTTTCTGGCACTACAAACTGCTCCAGGATCATCTTGTATATTTCTTGCCCTAGTCTTTTTTTTTTTTTGGCTGTGTTGGGTATTCGTTGCTGCGCATGGGCTTTCTCTGGTTGCGGCGAGCGGGGGCTTCTCTTCCTTGCGGTGCACAGGCTTCTCATTGCAGAGGCTTCTCTTGTTGCAGCGGAGCATGGGCTCTAGGCGCGTGGGCTTCAGTAGCTGTGGCGCACGGCCTTAGCTGCTCTGCGGCATGTGGGATCTTCCCGGACCAGGGCTCGAACCCGTGTCCCCTGAATTGGCAGGCGGATTCTTAACCACTGCACCACCAGGGAAGCCCTATTGCCCTAGTCTTAGAATCAGCCATTTCTCCAAGGAGCTTTTGTTCCTTTTACCAGAGAATGTTATTAGAAATACAAGATAGGTGTGCTTGTTCATATTGGGGTGTGTCATTGCTTCTAGGCACTCTCAGCTGACAGAGAAAGGAAATATATGTATGTATACTAACCTGTATATATACACACATATTTATTAATATTTCTATATGTAACCATTGTATCTATATCAAGCTAAAAATGGGTTCACACTGATGTCTTGAACTCTAATCCAGTATCACATGGATCATTTTAGTTTTCTCCTCTTGCTTGTCTGTAACCTCCAACTCCAGCACTGAGGAAGAAATCTGGCTCTCACCATTCTCCATCCATTAACCTGATTGTTCAGTTCCAGTATGGATGTATGCTGGTTTCGGAATTGTTAACCTGTACCTTTGTGGGAAACAACTTTATTGTCTAGAGTATAGTACTTATGTATGACTCCTTTCACTTTTAGTCATACAGACTCCACTCATTTCCGAAGTTACTTAGATCAGCACCTTTTCTCCCCATGCTTTTCAGAGATGTTGGCTCATACATTTGTCATACAGCTAGATCCCTTTATCACACTCTATTCTAGGATTCTCTGACCTCCTAAATGTTCTGAAATAGTTTTTCCAACTTACAATCTTGGTGCTAAGGGAGCTCTTTGCTACTAGCATGTAATTATTTCTAGACCTATTCAGTGAGAACCAGGAAATAATTTTTTTCATGGCTATCATCTTTCTTTTTAAAAAAGCTTTATTTAGATATAATCAACCCATTCAATTATATCTAACCCATAAAATTCACCCACTTAAAGTGCACAATTTAATGGTTTTAAGTATATTCACAGAGTTGTGCAACCACTGTCACATCAATTTTAGATTATTTTCATCACCCTGCAAAGAAATTCTGTATTCATTAGAAGTCACTCTCCATTTCCCCTAACCACTTCCCATACTCCCTCTTCCTACCAGTCCCAGACAACCATCAATCTGCTTTGTGTATGTATGGATTTGTCCATTCTGGACATTTTATACAAATGAAATCACACAATATGTGGCTTTTTATGTCTGGTTTCTTTCACTTAGCATAATGTTTTCAAAGTGCATCTATGTTGTAGCATGTATAAGTACTTCATTCCTTTTTATTGTTGAATAATACTCCATAGTAAGGATATACTGCAATTTATTTGTTCATTCATCAGTTGATTAACATTTGGGTTGTTTCCACTTTTTCGCTATTTCAAATAATGCTGCTATGAACATTTGTGAACTAGCTTTTGCATGGCCATTTGTTTTCTTTTGTCTTGGGTATATAGCTAGGAGTGGAACTGCTGGGTTATATGGTAACTCTGTGTTTAACATTTTGAGGAACTGCAAAACTGTTTTCCAAAGTGGCTGCACCATTTTACAATCCCACCAGCAATGTATGAGGTTCCAATTTCTCCACATCCTCAATAGCACTTGTTATTATCTGTGTTTTTTATTATAGCCATCCTAATATGTGTGATATGGTATCACACATTTGTTTGTAATCATAGAATCTTCTAGCAACTACGCTCTTTTCCCAACACATATTCTATGGTAGGAAAGTTTATCAGGTAAATTTCATTTAATGGTTACAGTTTATTGTTGATAAATAGCTCTGAATTAGTAGAAAGAGAATAAAACCTAAATTTAGATATACTTAAGCTCAAGACCTAAGTTTCTGCCTTCTTATGTATATAAAATGAAGATAATAAGAATATCTATCTCACAAGGTTGTTGAATGGATTAAATAAGATAACTTGTGAAAGCTCTCTGTAAACTATAAGGCACTACACAAATTCATTATTCCTAGCATTGTGGGATGGTAAAAAAGTAAAAGTTTTTCCTTAATGATGCTCCTTTATAAGATGCTGCACTAGACTTTGAGCTCCTAAAGGAGTGAAACCATGTATTAATCTTTGAGTCCCGGACAGTGTCCAGCACATCTTGAGCCTACCACCTTCTCCTTTACTTAAACTCTCAGGGAACACTCAGACCCATAGATAGGAATCATCTGCTTGCTTTTTCCTCAGTATTCACTTATCTGTTGTCTTCTCAGATCATTAGAATTTCTGCAGGCAGGGGCTCTTCTAGGTTTCCATCTTGTTTGTTTCAGGTCTTGCCTCCCCTCTTGTTTCACCCATTTGGATTTAGCAATTCAGTTTTAGAATGTGGTAACCTAAGCTCTACTTGCCTGGAAACTTGATGGGTCACTGCATCTGGCTATTGCCCCATGACTCCACACCCTACATCTCACCTCCCTGCCCCACCTCGACACTTAGGACATTATGAGTTGTACCATCTGGGCAGGGACACTAGACACTCAAGTCCTATCAGTTACCAAATCCTGAAAAATCTGCTTCTAAATCTCTCACGTTGGATTCTTCCTCTCCATTTTCACTGCCATCAGCCTCATTTAGGTTTCATTACCTCTTAGATCTTTTAAAATCATATGTCCATCTTCAAGGGACTTTGCTACTAGACCATAGGGTAACTGGAAAGGAAATAATAGTACTGGAAATTCTGTTTTAAAATAAGATACCAGGTATTCCCTGGTGGCGCAGTGGTTGAGAGTCTGCCTGCTGATGCAGGGGACACGGGTTCGTGCCCTGGTCCGGGAAGATCCCACATGCCACAGAGCGGCTGGGCCCGTGAGCCATGGCAGCTGAACCTGTGTGTCCGGAGCTTGTGCTCCGCAACGGGAGAGGCCACAACAGTGAGAGGCCCACGTACCGCAAAAAATTAAAAAATAAAATAAAATAAAATAAAATGAGATACCAGTAGTAAACTGAGCCATGGCATGGAGCCACATATACAAAAATCTGGTACAGTGAATTTCAAACAGTAGGTTTACTACTCATTAGTAGGTCAAGAAATCAATTTAGTGAATTGTGGCCAGCATTTAAAAGGTGAAACAGAATAGAATTTTAGGTAGAAAATACCAGATGATATTATGCATAGTAAGAGTATTATTCTGTTTCAGATATATAATATGAATGCAAAATGTATTTTTTACAAGGGGTCGATGGTCAAAGGTTGAAAACACTGAACTAGTGGTATTCTATATATTATGTTAAACCTAAATGTTAATCTTGATCTACATTTAACATAAAAAAATATACCAGAAGGCCTATAAAGGATTAGAACTTGGGCTTCTTGGGTTTGAACTCTGGCTCTAATATATACTTGGTGTCTTTCAGCAACTTACTTATAAATATTTTGTGCCTCAATTTTGTCATCTGTAAAATGCACATATTTGGCACATAGTAATAAATTAAGAAATAAATATTCTCACATCATTTAGCAATAGAAAATTCCATTTTTCTAACAGTTACCATTCTAAGTTGGGTCATAGGCTTCTCACACATAGGCCCATCATCTATAGACTAGGCCTATCATCTATAGATTTCAATAAAGACTCTTTGGGCTATCATCTCAGAATCCAAAAGCTACCTACAGATGCTGTTATGAGAAATTATGCTGTCCCTGCAACCTGCTTTTACTTTCACTCTTAGACATTCCCAGATATATCCAACATTCTGACAAGATGTGTATCGTACCATAGCCTGCTCTGTGTCAAATATTGAACATAATTTCTACCAAGCCTTATGCTTGAAGGGTATAAGCTGTACGCCCTCATTTAATACTTGTACTAGTACACATCCCTGAGCTGAGGACTTCATTTACACAATACAGGAGAAGTTCAGCAACATTATGCCAGTAACACAAGGATTGACTATGTTTCACTGAAGTTAAACAGCTGATGCATTGCTTTTTGAGAACTCCTCTCTTAGCGGTTTTCTAGTAAATGTTTAACAACTAGCTCTCAGAGAGGGAAAAAGGCCCCAATCTGTAGCACTGGCCAATTTCCATGGTGTAAATTCTTCCCTCATGACCAATTTCAAGCTACCAATGTGATTCTGATCACTAAATACAGAACTGGGAAGAGGTACATACAATCAATTCTCAAAAGCCCTTACAAGCAGACGACTGCACACCACCTGCATGTTACTATTTCAAGCTTTTTGCCCAGTGCATATGGAAGAATGAAAGCTTTTTTAAACAAATTTTTTTTTTTTTTTTTTTTTTGCGGTACGCGGGCCTCTCACTGTTTTGGCCTCTCCCGTTGCGGAGCACAGGCTCCGGACGCGCAGGCTCAGCGGCCATGGCTCACGGGCCTAGCCGCTCCGCGGCATGTGGGATCTTCCCGGACCGGGTCATGAACCCGTGTCCCCTGCATCAGCAGGCGGACTCCCAACCACTGCGCCACCAGGGAAGCCATAAATAAAATATTTTTTAATCATCAAATATTTCTTTGCTTTGAAATATCAATTCAATGGAGTTGGTTATGCAAAGAGAAAGGCAAGATTTATTCTGGAATGAAGATTTTTAAAAATATTTTCCTTTTATTTTTATTTAAAAAAATTTTGGCCACACCATGCGGCATGTGGGATCTTAGTTCCCTGACCCATGCCCCCTGCATTGGGAGCACAGAGTCTTAACCACTAGACTGCCAGGGAGGTCCCTGGAATGAAGATTTTGAGACAATGTGGCTCCAAGGCACTAAACCACTCTGGATAATGTAAAATGTTACAGCTCTCCAGATTGTTCTTTTAAAAGGCTTTCTTTTCTAAATTAGAAATCAGACTAAACAGCCCCTAAAAATGATCTCCTGTTCTTATTAGATAAGGAAATGAGAAGAAGAGATCAGGTGAGTACAGGAAGGCTCTAGAGGCAAGCCTTCCTCACACTGAAAAAGAACTGCCAGGTTGACTGGACTGGGACTGCAGAGCCCAATCTGAACCATCCACCTAAAGACTCCACTAGGTGTTATTACATATGGAATAACATAGATTTGGGGAAATGCAAGGATGGGGAATTGCAGGGTTCTGGAGGACTGTCCTGGTAGAGCCATTATGGCAAAGCCAACCAGAGAGAGAGCAGACATTCTGAGTTTCAACTACCCTACAAGGGGACAGAGGAACACCAGAGCCTATACTCTTCACCTTGACACAATGATGTACTACACAATTTATTCCCACATGAAAAGCATTCTCTATTAAATGGAAAACATAGAATAGTAGTTCAGAGTCAAAAGCTGAGCAGGATAGGTCCAGGTTTAAATTATCATTTTGCCACTTATTCACTGTGAGAGACCTTGGGCATATTATTTAACTTCTCTGAACTTCAGTTTCCTCAACTGAGGAAAAAAGTGAATATAACTACCTACCTCCTAGAATTATTTTAAGGATTAAGTTAGAAAATACATACAAAGTCCTTAGCCTTGATTAGGTGCTCAAAAATTAGTAATAATGACAATAATAAGTAACTCTCAGTCCTACTTTTGGAGGCTAGATACCTGGTTTTAAGTAGATATTATGTCTTAGCTTTATAACAAATCTCACCCCAGATTTATAATTGTTTCCAGGTAAATTCAGAGCTAAAACTGTCTATCACTGTGCAGGCGTTACACAGGAAACAAAATTTAAAGCCTGCATCTGTACAGGATGGCTTAAGTAAGTGGGCTGTATTGATTGTGAGGTTCATCTAAGAGCTGATGTTTAATTTCAAGAGACAATGTCCATTATTCTGGGGATGATGCTGACATGGATCTTTTTTTTTTAATTGAAGTATAGTTGATTTACAATGTTTCAGTTGTACAGCAAAGTGATTCAGATATATATATATATTCTTACAAGATACTGAATATAGCTGACATGGATCTTTATCAGAATCTTCTGGATTCCTATTTGAAATGGTGCCATCATTTGCACCATGGCTTCAGTGGTCACTACAGTGTCATGCTGTCAGCAAACATTAAGGGGGCCACCCTACCTCAGAATAGGAAGTCATCTAAATCTAACGAAATCTTTCTTGTCTGTGTTCCCTGTCTCAGACTCTTTACTGTGTATTTAGTCAAAGCTGGTGACACCAGAATATAAACCTTATTTTATTAAACCATCCCCCCAGGGTCCTCTTAGTGCTCTGCACTGAGAGCACTGGCATTCATGAAGAGGAAGCTGAGGATGAACTCTTTGTGTGAAGTCTCCATTTTACACTGATTTTCACTGAACACAAGATGGACTGTTTGCAGCAGGACCATTGGGGACAACAGGCTCTGGATTTTGCGCAACGATTTCTATCTCTGGTCTTTCTGGCATTGATTAAGGTTTCAGGCAAACAGAGGCACTGAGGACCTAGCAACAATCGCTAGGGAGCTTCCTGGTTGCCAGCAACAGTAAATACCACAGAGACACAAAGACTCAACCTTTCACATGCACACAATGAAACCTAGAGCCTGGTTTCTTATTTCAGATACAAGAGTCCTCTAGGTAGAGCACAATAGCTTCTTCTTTCCCTTCCTTATTTAGATTTGTTAAATTTTGTACAGAAATGCATACCGCCCAGGAGCCTATATAACCACCTTGTTTCTAAATTTGTGCAAGAACATTTATATTATAACCTCCCTCTTAGAACTATCTTTTTTTTACTATTTTGAGGGAGAAATGGAAGGAAATAGTGTTGTATATCTGACTTTGGAATTTTAAATAATGTATGACTTGTTTAATGTGTTTGTAATTGGCAGTCTTCTGTAAGAGTTACAATTGATTTCCACCCTTCTGAAAATATTCAGGAATATTATCTGAAAGTTCTTCTCCAAGTTTACTGTCTAATATGCTTTTAGAAAAGATAGAAGCATACAGAATATGAAATAGAGCACTGGCAATTTAAGGTTTTTTCATGACTCATTTAAGGAAATTGCATAATAGCCTTCCTCGTCCAACCTCACACACTCTTCTCAAATACCTTGCTGTTTTCCTTATTCTATCCCCTCATCCTGGTCTCTTTTTCCACCCTTTCTATGGGCCATTAACTTTTCTCTCTTTTCTTTAACGCTGTAAAACTCTCTAGGGTACAGTCGTGTGGTATGCAAAGTGATGAGGGAAAACTGAGCTACCCCCAAGCTTGCTAGTCTGTCTCCTGGCAACTGTATGATACGTTGCTTAGTAACACGAAGGGTGAGAGTGAAGTCTCTCTTACATTCCTAAAAATACTGAAATCATTTAAAAATATTAATACTGGGCTTATTTAGTAAAGTATGCTAAATCCAGAGACAATCTTACCATGAGGAGGGACTTATTTCAGGGCATGCTACCTTGAGTAAACCTCTACATCTCTTATCATCTGTATACTAAATAACAGGTTGCTGTTCTTGTAAGCAGATGAAGAAAAAAAACCGCAGCCTTTTCTAATCCTTTCTCTTCAACACATGCATAATTAATGTTTAAGGGGAATAGAGAAATTATCTTTTAGGCTGAGCAGCCTTTCCTCTCTTCTGCACATGCATAATTGATTTTTAAATCTAAAGGAAGATGGAGAAATGTTTCCCATAACCTTTTGCAGCTGGACATCACTGGGAGTTGAGTCTTTCAGAATTACGACTGTCTGGAGAGTAATTCTCTGTCAATTTATCCAGGGGTTATCAGAATTTAGAAGTAACTGAATCACACTACTCCAAAGCATTAAAACTCTTTAGTTCCAGGCAGTAAATTATTAATTCTAAGAGAATACTATTTACTGAATTAGACCTACTGCATCAGACTCTTCAATGCAGGAACTGGAATCAGTATTTTTAACTAGCACCCTAGTTACTTCAGCACATTTAGGAAACACTGGTGTAGTGGATGATTCCAATATGTTACAAAGGGTTATCTCCTACTATTTTGGCCCATGGATTTATACATGTAATGCTTAAAGAGGAAGCTCAAAGAGCAATTCCTAAATGTTCTGCCACATCCTCCCCTTGAGCTAAGCCCTTTGGCTAATAAAATTGGCCAAGCTTTAGATGATTAGTCATTTGTTCATCCTGCAAATATTTATTACGACAATTTTGAAATATAATTGACAGAATTTGGTGATTAGTTGGGATTAACTTAAATCAGTTAATAATATATATAAAGTGCTAAGAATAGCACCTGACACACAGTAAATATTTTATGAAGTTATTATTATTTTAATCTAGCTTGATAGACTAGAAAGATGGTGACAATGAACTGATTTTGAGAATAGAATAATTGAGAGTATAGAATACTGAGGAGGGTAATGGAGAAAAATAACTAATTTCACTTAGATATATTGAATTTGAGATGCCTGCAGGTCATCCAGGGGGATAAAAACCAGTAAGAAATATAAGTCTCAAAGATGGGGGGCATGTTGTATAAGACTTTTAAAAAATAAATTCTTACTTTTTGTGTGGCTAGCTCTACATAAAAATGGACCAGTTATAACTCATCATATTTTCATAAAATTCATCGTATTTTACTTCTAACGATATCAATGCATCTATAAACAATTTTGGAGGCAGTAAAAATTTCTTCTCACTAGTGAATCAATCTCACCCTGATTTCTCTATAACATGGAATTAATTAAGACAAGGACTTGAGAGAAAAAAAGAGAAACGCACATTTGGATGGTTGGGGGAAGGGACTCTGGAGCTTTTTTTGATTGCTACTAAATCCCTGTAGCCAGTACACCATGGCAACCAGCCCAGTCTGACACCTAATTTCCATCTGCTTTGAGGTAAAGGAGGGGCAGGACTGAAGCAGTTCAATGTGCATTCTTGTGAGTGTATGTAATTTGGGTTAATGTGATGCAACTAAATTATAAATTGTGTTTCATGGAAAACTGAGATTACCTACTGTCTTTTACACTTCCTTCTCTTTCTTCTCTTCTCAGGATGCCTTTGGGCTTCTTCAAGTTTTGTCCCCTTTTTCCAAATGTCAGATTCCATCAGTAGACTTGGGTAAAGCACCTCCTCAATGTACCAGAGCAAAATTACAAATTAAAATGTGTATCTCAGTACATAAATATTTTGTTAAAAACAGTGGTTCAGTAAATGACTGAACATCAACGAGTGACCTCAAAACATTGCACTACAATACCAGAGATATATTTTTCATATTACAGAGTCCACGTGTTTAATGTGTTATTTTATAAGTCTTACTTCTGGAACAGAAATTCATTAATATTTATCTCTGCTATACTACATATAAACGTCCTTCCCAAAATAGATGAAACTCAGGTACCAGAATCACCACAGATAATTCTTAACCACCATTATCCAGAGAAAAACTATTTTTTAGTAATAGTGCATTTGTTGACCAGAGGTTGAAAAAGTGAATGTTAAGCTTTAAATAAAACTCTGAATTCAGGTGTGGGGTCATATTCTTACCTAGATCTTACCATTGAAATTTTGCCAAGGGGAATGCAGCAGATAGTCTTTAAAGGCCGTACTTAGTGAGAGCCAATTCACTCAATACCTTGATCAGTGCTGAACCCTAAAATAAAGATAAATGTAGAAAACAAAAAGATAAATGTAAATTCAGCATGTCAGCATAATCATATTCATCTCCTTGCTTAAATTTAGAATTTGAGGTGTGTTTTTGTTGTGGAATTCAAGGGAAACTTAGTTGTTTGAATTTATCCATTTACAATCAAACCTACATGGGGAAGGCAGCATGAGGTGGACAGGTATGGTCATTTCAAAAGGATGCAGAGGCAGTGTACACCATAGTGGGATGAAGTGGGGAAATGTGACACAGTTCTTTGTGTCTGAAAGCTCCTGCACTGACCTCTCTCTCACAGCACTCAACACAGTTTCCATTCTCGGGACCTTGAACTCCTCTGGGCCAGAAAACATGTTTTATGTCTTTTGGCCAAGCCCTTGCTGTATACTTATTTCCTTGTAGCTAAATCCAGTGAACACTCTACTGTCCTTATTAACAGCCCCTCTACAGTATTTGATGTTACTCAGCACTCTATCCTGACACTGTCCTTCCTTTGTTTCTATAACATCAATGTCTTCTGCTTTTTCTCCCTTGGCCAGTGCATCTGTGTGTCCTTTTCTGACACTGCTTTCTCTTGAAGTCCTTTACTGTTATTTATTTAAATTTTTTGGCTGCATTGGGTCTTCATTGCTGCATGCGGGCTTTCTCTAGTTGCGGCGAGCAGGGGCTACTCTTCGTTGTGGTGCAGGGGCTTCTCATTGCAGTGGCTTCTCATGTTGCGGAGCACGGGCTCTAGGCGCTCAGGCTCAGGAGTTGTGGCTTGCGGGCTCAGTAGTTGTGGCGCACAAACTTAGTTACTTAGCTGCTCCACAGCATGTAGGATCTTCCCGGACCAGGGCTCAAGCCCGTGTCCCCTGCACTGGCAGGTGGATTCCTAACTACTGCGCCACCAGGAAAGTTTCTGTTTTTAATTTACTAAGTCTATTCCCAAATCAGGTAAGTCAAACTCCCAAATATCCCTCAAATCCATCACTTTCCTTCCAACCACTCTCTT
>NW_006779087.1:584233-587416 GCF_000442215.2 Lipotes vexillifer | reverse complement strand
TCTTTCCCTCTATCCCCATGACTTTCATCATAAAGCCTGGATGATTGCAATAGCCTCCTAATTAGTCTCCTTGTCTTCCATCTCAAACGCTTCCAATCCATTCTTTAAATCCATAATGGTCTTTCTAATCTGGTCTAAATTATGACAAAAAGGAGAATTAAGCCCAAGGCTGCCTGGCTCTGGAGGCAGCAGCCCCATCCTTCATTCCTTGCTGCTCCTCATTCCTACATATCAGCAGCTCCTGTAGATTCAACTTTCCATATATTTCCCAAATATATCCACTGTTTTCCATTGCCACTACCACTTCCTTAAATCAGTGTTATCATCAACTAACCAGCCATCTTCTAACCAGTCTCCCTGCTTCGTGTTCCTCCATCCCCAACTTTGTTCTATCTATTCTCTCTCCACAGAGCAGTCAGGATCTTGCTGAAATGCAAAGTTCATTATTCCTCTTTCCTTTAATGGCTCTCACTGAGTTTGGAATAAGGTCCTTTCATAATCAATTCTTTGCATAATCCTCCAGACTAGTACTCCCCAATCCCCTTATACTTTAGGTAACAAACCACTTCCAGTTTCTGAAACTCACCCAGTTGTCTGTGTATTTGCATGTGGACTCTCCTCTGCATTTGTACCTACTACTCCTATTCATTTTTCAAGACAGCCCCAAGTATCACCTCTTCCAGGAAGCCTTCCTGCATCCTCTACACCACACCACCCCCCCAAAGATCTGGAGATTATAAGTAATACATATCTCTTTGCACAGGATCATGCCAAGCCTCTTCCTTGGGACTTATCAGAATGTATTATGTCCAGTTAAATCTTAGTCAAACAACCACCTATTAATACCCTAGACTATGCTTGGCCCAATATGAGCACCTTAGAAGGCAATCAATATGTTTCCAGAAAGAAAACAAATGAATAAACATATGAAGCCTATACGGTTGTTCATCCATATGAGTTAATCACTTGGGTTAAAAAAAGATTTTAATAATTCAGAAAATGATTAAGTTGGAATATGTATGAGCCAGGAAGAAAGGAGGCTTTCCATATATATATGGTACCTTGATTTATGACAAAGGTGTCACTGCAGTCCAGTGGGAAAAGGATGGTCTTCTACATAAATAGTGCTGGGTCAACCATATATCCATATGGAGAAAAAAATAAATCTTAATCCCTACATTGCACCATTCACACATAAAAATATCAATTTCCATGTGTATTGTGGAACTATACAAAAGGTTGAACAATAAATCTTCAGGAGAGTATGTTAATGACCTTGTGGGTCGGCAAAGATTTCTTAATTATAACTCAAAAAATGCTAACAATAAAGAAAAAATGGTAAATTGAACTACATTAAAATTAAGAACGTCTGCTCATCAAATGACATCATTAAGAGAGTGACAAGACAAGGTACAGAGTGGGAAAAGATTTTCTTTTTCCATCTGTAAGTCCAACAAAGGACTCTTATTCATAATATATAATGTATTCCTACCAACGCTTAAGATTGGTAAAAACAGGCAACCCATGAGAAAACATGAGAAAGACTTGAACAGGCATTTCAGCAAAAAGGATATCCAGATAAACAAATAAACAAATGAAAAGGTGTCAACCTCATTAGTTAAAAATTAAAGTCACGGGACTTCCCTGGTGGTCCAGTGGTTGAGAATACATCTTGCAATGCAGGGGATGCCAGTTCGATCCCTGGTTGGGGAACTAAGATCCCACATGCCGTGGGGCAACTAAGCCCATGCGCCACAACTAGAGAGAAGCCCATGCACCGTGACGAAGAGCCCGTGTGCCGCAACTAAGACCCAATGCAGCCAAAAAATAAATAAATAAATACTAAAAAAAAATTTAAGTCATAATGTGATAGATATACTATAAACTCTCCTAACGGCTACAGTGAAGGAGGATGAGGAATAACCAGAACTCTCACATGCTACTAGTGGGAGTGTACATAACCACAACCACTCTGGAAAAATTAACATTTTTTTCTACTAAACTGAACATATACATGCCTTATTACCCTACAGTTCCACTCCTAGGAATTGAAATTCCTAGCAGAAGAAATGCAAACAGCAGAAATTTGTAAATATATTCACCCAAACACGTGTATAAGAATGCTAATAGCAATGCCATCTGTAATAGCAAAAAACAATGCAGATATCCATTAACATTGGGAAATAGATAAATAAATTATAGTATAGTCATACAATGGGGTACTACATAGAAATAAGAACAATTTACAATTGCATTCAGTGGTATGAGTAAATTTCACAAACATAACATTGAATAAAAGAACCCACATATAAAAGAGTATATTCCACTTAAATAAACTTCAAAAACAGGCAAAACAAATCCATTGTGCTAAAAGTCAGTGGGGATTACTGAGAGTAGATAGTGACAGGGTAGGGTAACCAGAGGGAGGCCTCTCAGTTCTGTTACTTGATCTGCATATTGGTTACACTAGTAATCATAAGTTTGCAAAACTGTACGTTTATGATTGGTGAAAATTTATGTACGTACGTTATCCTTCAATTAAAAGTTTTCAAAATAAAGAATAAAAAAGAAAGAAAGGCTTTTCACTTGGTGAACATAGCTGTACCTGTGTTGCCCATTCAACAGCATAACTTGAAATTCTGGGTTACACTTGGAGAACTCTTCTTATACCACACCACTGGCACATAATGCTATTGTCATTAGGTTCCAAATATACATTGTCACACCTCTGATGCTGACCTCTCTCTGAGCAGTGCCAATCTCAGATTCCCAGTGGCCTCTACGACTTCTCCACTCAATCCACCTATCACCTCAAACAGTATAACATTCAACTTGTAAGATCACATTGACTGATGGGTCCTGCCATTAACACCCTCCCCAAAACACACACACAAACGCATGTATTCTGCTTAGACATGTATCCCTTCTCAACTTCCCTATTTCTGTAAAAAGCAGCACTACCATTTCATTCTCTTAGTTCTCCAGGCTCAAAACTTTAAGGGTTAATTTTGACTCTTTCCTTTTTACCTCATGTCCAACCAATCACCAGTGGGATTCTTCCTTTGGATGGTCTCTTCTATTATTACCTTCTACCCATTCCTACTGTAATTACAATGGTTTGACACCTTCTGCTTAGATTATTACCATAACCACCTTATTGATCCACTTATCCCCAGTCTCTTT
>NW_006779087.1:536157-584223 GCF_000442215.2 Lipotes vexillifer | reverse complement strand
TTTCCCTACTCCACTTACCTGTCAGATTAATTTTACAAAAATGCTGTTCCTTTCCCTCCACTCTTTTCTATAAGAACATAAAGGCTTCACACTGTCTGTGTGTGTGAACTCAGCCCAAACTCCTTCTTCAGACTGGGGTTCAAAATGCTCCACTCTCCTCATATAACACATCACCCACAATTCTCTTGCATGCGCTAATCAAGTCAATTTCTTTGCCCTCCCTTATACAGGCACTATATCATCATCATACTATGTCTTTGCTAATATTATTTTCCCTATTTAAAGTACTCACTCTGGGCTTCCCTAGTGGTGCAGTGGTTAAGAATCCACCTGCCAATGCAGGGGACACGGGTTTGAGCCCTGGGCCGGGAAGATCCCACATGCCGTGGAGCAACTAAGCCCGTGTGCCACAACTACTGAGCCTGTGCTCTAGAGCCCACGAGCCACAATTGCTGAGCCTGCGTGCCACAACTACTGAAGCCCGCACACCTAGAGCCCATGCTCCGCAGCAAGAGAAGCCACCGCAATGAGAAGCCCGCACACCGCAACGAAGAGTGGCCCCCACTCACCGCAACTAGAGAAAGCCCGTGTGCAGCAACGAAGACCCAACACAGCCAAAAATAAATAAATAAAATAAATAAAGTTTTAAAATAAAATAAAATAATAAAGTACTCACTCTACTCCCAACCCATTCAGTTAAAAGCCACCATTCCCAATAAAGGTTTTCACGATAAACCATAGATTATAATATAAAGACTTTTTCCTCCCTCTTAAATTTCTATAACTTTCCACTTAAGGCAGTACAGAATAAATTGTGAAGTAGATAAAATTTGTCTTCAGCATTCATAATTTCTTTTTTTATATCCTTTAAAATTTTATTAAGAAATTTTCAGACATACTCAGAAAGAGAAAAAAGTATAATGAACTCCATATACTCATTATTAAAACTCAACAACTATCAAGATTTTTGCCACAATCTTTTATCTATCATCCTTTCCCTTTTTCTTTGCTGAAGTATTTATTTTTTTTTTTTGCGGTACGCGGACCTCTCACTGCTGTGGCCTCTCCCGTTGCGGAGCACAGGCTCCGGACACGCAGGCTCAGCGGCCATGGCTCACGGGCCCAGCCACTCCGCGGCACGTGGGATCCTCCCAGACCGGGGCACAAACCTGTGTCCCCTGCATCGACAGGTGGACTCTCAACCACTGCGCCACCAGGGAAGCCCTGCTGAAGTATTTTAAAGCAAATCTTAGACCTTATTTCATTTAACCTACCACTTCTGCATGCATCTCTAAAAATTATGGAAATTTTCTTACATAACCTCACTACCATTATCACACTTAATAAAATTAATAATAATTTATTGGTATTATCTAATAACTAGTCCATATTCAAATTTCCCTGGTTATCTTCAAAATGTTTTACATTGGTTTGTTTGAATCAGGATCCAAACAACACCTGCTGTTATATTTAGTAG
This sequence comes from Lipotes vexillifer, assembly GCF_000442215.2. Classification (NCBI taxonomy): domain Eukaryota; kingdom Metazoa; phylum Chordata; class Mammalia; order Artiodactyla; family Lipotidae; genus Lipotes; species Lipotes vexillifer. The sequence continues at coordinate 582,746 of NW_006779087.1, read as the reverse complement.
TCTCCAAAATCTCTTCTAACCTAGAGCTGTCCCCCTTTCCCACCTTTTCCACCCATCCCACCACTGACTTGTTGCAGAAACAAGATAATTTGTGCTGTAGAATGTCCTACACTCTGCAGTTGTCTGTCTTCCTCCTCGTGATGTCATCTGACTTCACAGAAGTTGAAGCTGTCAGACTAAATGGAAATTGGCTCTAAAGGCTTAATTAGATTCAGCACAACTGTTTCTGCTAGATCACTTCGTAGGTGATGCTGTGTACTTCTTACTGGCTTACATCTTAGGTTCACAGGATGTGACTGTCCCACTTTTAGTGATGCTATGATTGACTAGTGAGTTCAGATGGCAACAGCCTATCCTTCCATTAAAACATTCCCCATCAATATTTTATCTGAGTTTTCATCCACTGATAATCTTTGCCTTAATAAATTATTCCATTAGAGGATATAAAGGGTGATTTTTCTAACTCTATTATTACTTCCACATTTACAAGCTGGCATTACTCTGTAAAGAATGATTTTCTCTGGTTAACTAGGGCCATTTGGTCACCTTGAAATACAATTTGTACAGGAAATGCAGGACAAATGCTCAATTCTTTATTTGACTATATGATTGCCAGTGTATAGAATATGTAGTTGGTGCCCTAGTTATTTCCAATGGTGCAATGGTATCAGATGATTATTTTTAATTCACTTTTTAAAAATTTTCTTTTGCTTTTTGGGGATAATTTTATGAACTCATGAGTTTATACTGTTAAAATTAACATATTATAACTGTATTATGACATGATCAGTGATATGTATTACAATAAGATCACTCCAGCTGTTGTATGGAGACTGAACTGGAGAGGGGTAAGAGTGAGTGAATGTAGAAGAAATCTAGAAGGGCACTGAGATTTTCCAGGCAAGGGATGATGTACTTATTAGAATGGAGGCAATAGAGATGAAGAGAAAAGAATAATATTTGAGAGATATTTAGGAGGTTGACTTGGCAGGACTTAATAATTAATTCTATGGTGTTCAGAAAAGGAGCTGGAGATGTCAAGAGTAATTCTTGTTTCTGATTTGAGAAACCAGATGTGTGCTGCTCTATTTACTGAGCAAGAGAAACTTGTAGGAGGTGCATATTTTTGAGACGATAACTAGTTCAGTTTGGGATACATGTGAGAAACCCAGCCAGAGACTGGAAGTTTACTATAAGATCTGGATCTAAAAGATGTCAAGCAAGACAGGAATAAAGACGCAGATATAGAGAATGGACTTGAGGACATGGGAGGGGGAAGGGTAAGCTGGGACGAAGTGAGAGAGTAGCACTAACATATATACACTACCAAATGTAAAATAGATAGCTAGTGGGAAGCAGCTGTATAGCACAGGGAGATCAGCTCTGTGCTTTGTGACCACCTAGAAGGGTGGGATAGGGAGGGTGGGAGGGAGACACAAGAGGGAGGGGATATGGGGATATATGTATATGTATAGCTGATTCAATTTGTTATACAGCAGAAACTAACACACCATTGTAAAGCAATTATACTCCAATAAAGATGTTTTAAAAATTAAAAAAAAAAAACGATGTCAAGGAGCCATTGGCATATAGAAAGGATCTGCAGCGTTGGGAATGAACACACTTATCAGACACTAGGGCAAGATCCATAGAATAAAATTAGGAAAAAGTCTAGGACCGAACCTTGAGGAACTCCAACATTTAAAGATTAGGAGAAGAGGAAGAACCAGCAGAAACTGAGAAGAAACAAAAAAAGTAGGAGGGAAACACAGAAAACAGAGAATTTTTGAAGCCAAGGGCACAAAGCGTCTCAAGAAAGAGATAACAGGGCTTTCCTGGTGGCACAGTGGTTGAGAGTCCGCCTGCCGATGCAGGGGACATGGGTTCGTGCCCTGGTCCGGGAAGATCCCACATGCCACGTAGCAGCTGGGCCCATGAGCCATGGCCACTGAACCTGAGCGTCCGGAGCCTGTGCTCTGCAACAGGAGAAGCCATAGCAGTGAGAGGCCCGCGTACCGCAAAAAAAAAAAAAAAAGTGATAACAGTCAACTGTGACAAAGCTTATCACAGGTCAACAAGAACCAAAAACTGTCCAATGGATTTAGCAACAAATGGAGAGGGCATTTGGTTTCAAGAAGTGGTAGGAGCAGAATCCAGACTGAAATGTATTTAGGGATAAATAGGAGGTGTTAGACAACTCCCTTGTTTCCTACATAAGTTATGATACATGGGGTCATGCAATGGATTCTACAAGGCTCCTTCCCATACACACACAGAAACACATGCTATTCTCAAAACTATATACTTGTACTTGTTTTATTACTTTGATTGGACCAGAAGATTATAGAGAAAAGAGACCATGTTACTACCTCTGAATTCTCCATGCTACACTGGATGGTCCAGGGCTTATTGCAGACAGCAAGTAAATGTTTATTGAATAAGCAAGGCAAAATATTTTATTGAATACCTTTAAATTATTAACCATGATAATAGTTATGAAAATATGCACAGACAGAAATCATTCATTTAATTCAACAAACATGTATATGATGTCTACCATATGCTAGGCAATCTGTGACTAGGATTCACATTTTAATGGAGAGGAGATGTAGACACCCAAATAAATAATTTAAATTCCACAAATATTATGAAAGAAAAAATGTTTTATCCTAATTTTACTGTGGACAAGAAAGAATACATTAGTAGAATATTTATACATGTATACCGATGTAAGTTAAAGAATTTGGCAGTAAATATAAAAAAATGATCTAGTAGGACTTCCCTGGTGGTGCAGTGGTTAAGAATCTGCCTACCAATACAGGGGACACAGGTCCAATCCCTGGTCCGGGAAGATCCCACAGGCCACAGAGCAACTAAGCCCATGTGCCACAACTACTGAGCCTGCGCTCTAGAGCCCACGAGCCACAACTACTGAAGCTCACCCGCCTATAGCCCGTGCTCTGCAACAAGAGAAGCCACTGCAATGAGAAGCCTTTGCACCTCAACGAAAAGTAACCCCTGCTCGCTGCAACTAGAGAAAGCCTGCACACAGCAACGAAGACCCAACGCAGCCAAAAATAAATAAAATTTTTTAAAAAATGATCTAGTAAAAAAAATTTTTTTTGCTTCCCATAGCTTGTATGCTATTAAGTCAGATAAGCAGGAACAAAAAGACTAGATTATTATTTCCCCTCCTCTCTTACTTATATATTTAAGATTAACAGTGCTCACATAGTCTATTTCTGACCTAGATCTTATTGTTACTTATGTCCAAGGGGAGGGAAAAAAATCCTAATTTTCATGAATGCTTCTGAGATAGAATTACAAAGAATCAATTGCATGAGCCCTCCTCTCTTTTATTTAATCCTCTGTAAATTGCAGTAAAGAACTGAGACTATTGGGGAAATGACATATTGCTTTCGTATTGTAAAGAAAATAAAATTCAAGACTGTGCCTCTTATTCCAAAAAAGGAGATTTGTACACTTTACCATGGTCCAGTTGTGTGTAATTTATTTCTTTATTAAACTTTTGAAAGAAGTATTTTCAATGAGCTACTTATTAATCCTTATACTTCCCTATGCCATTTAATTCTTACTTTTGTTAAGTGTATTTCCTCGTTCAGTAAAAAGTATTCAAGTCATCCTTAACCCTTCTGTCTCTTTACTGAAATATACTTTTATTTGCTAAAGGTATAGAGACAAGATAATGAAAATTATTTTTCCTGTAAAATATGAAAGAAGTAGATGAAATTATTTGTATGTCGGGTCTCATTTTTTTCTAGGGATGACTACCGCAGCAAATTTGAACAAGTAAAGCAGAGCTGTGGCTCTCAGGCTAGAAAAATCCATGGTCGCCACTGTCACACCACAACCTGCAGCAGCTGTCTCAAGTCCCTCCCTCCCACGCCCAAGCACTGACTTGCCAGCCCAGCAGGAACGAATGGGCTCTGCAGAGCACTATAAATGGTGCTGCAGACGCTGAAAATCTGTTGCTAAAAACCAAAAGGAAAAATTATCCACCAAAATACAAATTTTCAACTCCGGTGGCAATAACAACCTTCTTTACCTATGAAATTTCATTAGCAACGTCAAATGGTACCCGGTCAGAGTCATATTCCTCATACCACATCCTTGTTGGTAATGGAACCTTTCTAAATAGCAAAAGAATGTTACTGCAATCCATTTCCTAGGGCTGAAAGTAAAGCCTTTTGTCCCAAGAGGCAATTGAGCAACCACCAGAGTCTCTAGTTGAATAGCAACAGTATGAGGCTGGCTACAATTCCCACAGTTAAAAGCCCAATCTTAGAGAAGGAGAATTTACTGAATTCACATAAGAGCTACATAAAAGAGAAATGCAGTTATTGAGCTGACATCTACACGGTAGTCTGTAGAAAGAGACAATATTACGAATGGTTTTCTTTTTTACACTATACAGCTCTCCTCCTTTTTAATTTTCTCTTTCCGGAAGAGAGAACAATGCAGAATATAACTGCATGCACAGGTAGTACTAGCTTCTGAACTCAGTTCTTTCTCTTTATATTTTCTCAATTCTATATTAGGCAATATGATTCATTTTAAGGAGCAATACACTACATAAAATATATTACATAAACTTCTGGTAAAGGAATATTTCTAGCAGACTAAGTATGGTATGTTCATTAGCTCTTAATTATCCTCATGTTAGAACTACTTGTGTGCTTCCATATTTAGTATGATTATTCTTTCCATCTTCTGTTTTTGTTTAACTATTAGGGAGAGGGTTGCAAAAGAAGGTCTGAAAATAAACTGCTTGAACCTGAGAAAGCATTTTGGATGGTCCTATTATTGAATCATTTTTAAATTAAAAAAAAATTACATTTACCCAAGCCATTTTAAGCAACATTACCATCTTCTCTTCTACTTTATTTTTAAAGCAATTAGAGATGTTGAATCCTCACCGAATGCAGTTTAGTATACTTTGAGGGAGGGGCTGGGAATAATTTTCCATTAAATATCTCATCTCAAATTCTGCGATTACATGTTGGCGAAAAAAGCTCTTACATTGGTAATTTTAACTGTAGTTTGAGGTTTAAACAACATAAAACCATCCAACTCTAGTTCTCTTTCTTCCCTCCCCTCAACCCTTCCCAACCCCACCCCATAATGGATGTTCGGCTGACTGTTTTTGCACGGTCTCTTTGTCTGAAGGATGCAAACAGTCTATGGATGCTAGGGAAAAAGGGGTGGGTGAGAGATTACCTCATCCCATGTCGCTTGCACCAATCACCACTCTTCTGTCGTGGCTTCTCTGGGCAGATTGAGGGGTCTGGACCAACAGGAAAAGGCCCCAGCCCATCCCCATGGTGACCGAGTTGTATATAGGGAGCCGCATCCGCCCATGTGCCGCAGGTTCTCTTACATCGACCGCCTAAGAGTCGCGCTGTAAGAAGCAACAACCTCTCCTCCTCCTCTCCGCCATCTGCTCGGCAGCCACAAAACAGCAACTATGGTAAGAATGTTTTCTCCGGCTCTTTGTGACCGTTGGGTGGGGTCAGCCTCCCAGGGTCTACTTGGAAAATCTTCTTCCTTTACAACTCGTTTGGATCAGTGTAGCTTTACGCTTTATTTGCGAGGTTGAGATTTGCCCCAAATCCTTGAGCCCGGCCGCCTCCGCAGTGCGGGGTGCAGGAGCCCAGCCAGAACCGCGTCCAGGGCGCAGCGGAACAGTGAGGGAGAACAAAGGCGGCGCGGAGGGAGTTTTTGTTATCCGAGCCCTTCGTTGCAGCAAGCAGCTCGTCTGTCGGTGATGAAAGGGCCTGGGGCAGGGAAGGCGATATTGGCGTCGCCTGCTCGGCCCCTGTGTGTGCGCACGGTATTCGTGTGACTCGAAGAGCCCTTCCTCGCGTTGTTCCCCAGGGACAGGGAGAGGAGGAGTCGACCAAAAAGTCGGGGGTCGGTGGGTGTTGCTGGAAGAAGAGGGGGAGAGAAGGAAAGGGACAAAGCGGAGCTTCGGGTTAATACAAAAAGATCCCTCGCCAGTTCGTTGACGTTTTAGAAAGATACCCATGTATTAACGGGGAAAATGGTTAGTTTCTGTTGCAACCCGTGGCGGCCGGCGTCAAGGCGGCGCAGGGGCGGAGTTGTTTGTTTCTTGCTCCTCTGGCCTTGGAACCACAGGGCGGGGTTCGCCCTTACTAAGCCTCCTCTGTCAGGAGAAGACTTTTAATAAGCCTTTCGTCTCTGCAGAACCGTTGGCGTTAAAAGGTTTTTCATTCACTGTTAAAACTTAGATGAAAGTTTTTTTTCTTGAGGAGCAAAATCACAATTCACTTGACAAGCCCTTTAATGTCTGGTGTGGGGCCGCCCAGCCCTGACTGACTCGTGTATGTCCGTCTTGGCCGCACGTTCAGCGAGAGAGAAAGCCGATTTTGTGAGCCAGGGTGCTGTATTGCGGAGGACCCAGGGAAACGCCCTTCCCCCCGCCCCCCCCCGCCCCCATTTGTCAGTGAATAGACTACGGATAGACAAAGGAAGCTGTAGCCATAGAAGCCATAGAGAAGACACTATCGGTTGAATGTAATGAGTATGAATATTCTGTATTCTGTGGTGGTTACAGAATCTCAGAATGAAAATACTATTTTGTTGTTTTAAATAATATTTCATTATCCTTTCACTGGGCTTTTATTCCTTGTTTGGTAGCTTCTCATGTGCTATTTATTTGTAATTTAGGAACCGTTGTTTTAAAGATACTAATAATTTTTCAGTTTTTTGCAGTGGAGAAGATTCTGGGAAAACTTTTTTTTTTTTTTTGAAAGAAATGAAAATGCTGCAGACAAAGAAGACATACTCTTGTGCAGCTGTCTTTTGTTCTAGTGCATCTTCATTAATTCATTTCAATGTAGGCATATGGTCCCAGGCTGAGGAGGAAAACTGGCAGAATAGCACAATGAGATCATGTAGGCAGTTGCTGGAAATAGAGCTTGCTCTGTTAAATAATGTAGCAGACAGTACAGGCTGGCACCAGGCACAGCAAATGCAGCAATGCAGCAATGCAGGAGGCATTCCTTGTTTAGCTTCTAACCCGCTAGTACTGATGGATTCTGCAGAAAGACTGCAGAAGGGTGTGGCTTCCAGCCTCAGCTGCAGTACAGATGTCCATGTTGGAATACCAAGTCCTATTTAGCAGAAATGCTCATCTTTATTTAAAGGGAAAGGAGGCAGTAATATTGATTACAGTTAATTACTGATTGAATTTACTTCATTTTACAAATTCTGTGCTTTGAATATTTTTTAAATATGAGAAATCTTCTATTCAAGCATGGCTGTTGGAACAAGGGGCTTGCACCATGTGCTAAACAGTGCAACATTATTATTCAGACCACACGCATCTGCAGCATTTACAGCAGGTGGTTTTCCTTAACTGTTTCTATTGTGTTATGAATATGACCTCAAATAAATTTGAAGAATACTTCTATATTACTTAGTTTTAGAAATTTACTGAAAACTGAAAATGCTAATATAACTAATTTTACAGTTTTTCTGTCTTCCTTCCAACAGCGTGAGTGCATCTCCATCCACGTTGGCCAGGCTGGTGTCCAGATCGGCAATGCCTGCTGGGAGCTCTACTGCCTGGAACACGGCATCCAGCCTGATGGCCAGATGCCAAGTGACAAGACTATTGGGGGAGGAGATGACTCCTTCAACACCTTCTTCAGTGAGACAGGCGCTGGCAAACATGTGCCCAGGGCAGTGTTTGTAGACCTGGAACCCACGGTCATTGGTGAGTTGACCTCAGTAATCCTAATGAGATCCCGGGGATCCGGAACAGGAGGTGTATCCTGGGGGCTCCATTGATGCCATGGGGTCGAGCAGACTTGTGCAGGTTGTTAGTGATGGGTGGCTGCTTCGTTTTCCTTTTCCAGATGAAGTTCGCACTGGCACCTACCGCCAGCTCTTCCACCCTGAGCAGCTCATCACAGGCAAGGAAGATGCTGCCAATAACTATGCCCGAGGTCACTACACCATTGGCAAGGAGATCATTGACCTTGTCTTGGACCGAATTCGGAAACTGGTATGTTTATTCTCAAGAATAAAGTAAATTAATTAACCTAAGGGAGATATTTGGAATATGCTCTTTTTTTCACACAGAATTGAAATGTAATAGTGAGGTTAATTATTCCTTTAAAGTTTTTTTTAAGTTCAATTAAAATATGAACTATTGATGTCATTTTATAAATATTAATGGAGATATTTTTAATAAAGAAATGCTGAGTAATTTAAGGAAGGTCTACATTTTTAAAAAAGTGTTTCTTGTCAAAATACAACCTAAATCTTTGGAGTTAATATGAAAAGTGAAAATATTTATTATGATTACTATGAGGGTATCCCAAAGAGCAATAACTATGTTTTTTTCCTATTCTTTTGTAACAGGCTGACCAGTGCACAGGTCTTCAGGGCTTCTTGGTTTTCCACAGCTTTGGCGGGGGAACTGGTTCCGGGTTCACCTCCCTGCTGATGGAACGTCTCTCTGTCGATTATGGCAAGAAGTCCAAGCTGGAGTTCTCCATTTACCCAGCCCCTCAGGTTTCCACAGCTGTAGTTGAGCCCTACAACTCCATCCTCACCACCCACACCACCCTGGAGCACTCTGATTGTGCCTTCATGGTAGACAATGAGGCCATCTATGACATCTGTCGTAGAAACCTTGATATTGAGCGCCCAACATATACTAACCTGAATAGGTTGATAGGTCAAATTGTGTCTTCCATCACCGCTTCCCTGCGATTTGATGGAGCCCTGAATGTTGATCTGACAGAATTCCAGACCAACCTGGTGCCCTATCCCCGCATCCACTTCCCTCTGGCCACATATGCCCCTGTCATCTCTGCTGAGAAAGCCTACCATGAACAGCTTTCCGTAGCAGAGATCACCAATGCTTGCTTTGAGCCAGCCAACCAGATGGTGAAATGTGACCCTCGCCATGGTAAATACATGGCTTGCTGCCTGTTGTACCGTGGCGACGTGGTTCCCAAAGATGTCAATGCTGCCATTGCCACCATCAAGACCAACGGTACCATCCAGTTTGTGGACTGGTGCCCCACTGGCTTCAAAGTTGGCATTAATTACCGGCCTCCCACTGTGGTACCTGGTGGAGACCTGGCCAAAGTACAGCGAGCTGTGTGCATGCTGAGCAACACCACAGCCATCGCTGAGGCCTGGGCTCGCCTGGACCACAAGTTTGACCTGATGTATGCCAAGCGTGCCTTTGTTCACTGGTACGTGGGTGAGGGCATGGAGGAAGGAGAGTTTTCTGAGGCCCGTGAGGACATGGCTGCCCTTGAGAAGGATTATGAGGAGGTTGGAGTGGATTCTGTTGAGGGAGAGGGAGAGGAAGAGGGAGAGGAATACTAAAGTTAAAATGTCACAAAGGTGCTGCTTTTACAGGGAAGCTTATTCTGTTTTAAACATTGAAAAGTTGTGGTCTGATCAGTTAATTTGTATGTAGCAGTGTATACTCTCATGTACAATTACTGACGACGCTTCGTTATAGATCCAAGCTATCCATTTCTCTGATGGGTTTGAATAAAGTATTCCCTGTCTTAAGTGAGCTCAGTCTTGTGCTTTCTGTTTGGGTGTCTGAAAATTTTCATCTCTTCAGAAGATTGAGAAGAAAGAATAACTATTGACTGTGGTTTATACATATTCTATGCAATGATTTATTTTTTAATTTTAAATTGTCTTAGTATATTATAAAACTTATTTATAAAATATAACATGCATATCTAAAGATTACTATTAGATGTAAATCAACCATACTTCAAATTTAAAAATCGATTTAAAAAAAAGGTGGTAGGGCTTCCCTGGTGGCGCAGTGGTTGAGAGTCCGTCTGCCGATGCAGGGGACGCGGGTTCTTGCCCCGGTCCGGGAGGATCCCGCGTGCCACGGAGCGGCTGGGCCCCTGGGCCATGGCTGCTGAGCCTGCGTGTCCGGAGCCTGTGCTCCGCAACGGGAGAGGCCCACGTACCGCAAAAAAAAAAAAAAAAGGCAGTAAAGATTACCATTAGATAACATCCATGCTACTCTTAAGTTTTGACTCCATTATAATAGTTACTTAAATTGCTAGTACTTTGAGAATTGATATTTGCTAATGCACAACCAAAATCTGGTTGACTGCTGAGTCTCATACAACTAACATAAAATGGTGACTATTCCAAATGCATCATCAGGTCTTATAAGCTTATTTTCATGCCCCTCGTCTCCTTGGCAAGTGTCTAGTGCCATCATGCTTCCTCTGCCCTGGGTTCTCAAAAGTAGTCTGTTCTCTCCAAGCAATTCCCTACTATGCTAGACCTAGTTCTTTACTTTCTTCTCTCCAAACTTATTTTCAGCTGAATATCACACTGGAAAAGCCTGATACACTTATTCACTCTAATGTGTTAGTTATATGTCTGAACTTTAACTCTCCAAGGATATTATTTTAATATGGGCTAATAACTTCAAAGAACAAAACTCTAACAGTGTAATAGTAGGCATCAACAACCAACACAGTGAATGAAACATTTTTGGACCAAGGGGTTTTGTCAACAATAGAGTTCAGCTGCCAGTCCAAATGACCAAAAGGCTAAGAACCCAGGGACAGCAAGTTGTTTTGTGCCATCACATTACCTTATTCTGGGATAATACCCAGTGATGATGAAAAGATTTTTTTGGTATTAACTGCCTATTTAATCTGTTTTTTCCTTGGCACTGCCAACTAAGGGGTGTAATAGAATTGTAGTACTGGAATCTGAGTTTAATGTAAATTAATGGAGATAATGAAGAAGAAGAAATAAGCCAAGATCAGCTAATTTGAGGAACTTGCCTGGTGGTGCAGTGGATGAGACTCCATGCTTCCAATGCAGGAACCTGGGTTTGATCCCTGGTCAGGGAACTAGATTCCCACATGCATGCTGCAACTAAGAGTTCACATGCCACAACTAAGGAGCTGGCGAACCGCAACTAAGGAGCCCACCTGCCACAACTAAGACCAGGTGCAACCAAATAAATAATTTTTTTTTTTTTTAAAAAAGATCAACTAATTTGAAAGCCAATTCAGAATTGCTCAGTAGTTTTAACTAAAGCTAATGCAAACAGATCTGATGCACAAAAGTAATAGGTCTTGCTCATTCAGATAAAAAACAATGTGGAGGGACTTCCCTGGTGGTCCAGTAGTTAAGACTCCATGCTCCCACTGCAGAGAGCACCGGTTCAATCCCTGGTTGGGGAACTAAGATCCCACATGCTGCACGGCACGGCCCCCCAAAAAATTTGGCAACTAGATCAAATGTCAGTTTTTTAATGTACATTCCCAGCACACAGCAAAATATAAGGGATACGGTAGATGTACAATGGTTATTGGTTGAATGAGTAAAACGTAGGATAAAAGAAATACAAATATAAAAATCAGAAGTTAAATAAAAGCCCTATGATCCTAATCTCAATTGTAAATATCAGTGTGAATTTGTTATATATTCTCTATTATAAAAGAACAAAAAACATTTTATAGCTTTGTCCACTGAAAATGCCTGGAACCAATGTAACAGTAGTATCCCCAGCACTCAGATGGTGGTCGCTAAATATCATTTCTCACTGAAAGGAAGCAGGACATTTTAGAGAAATGACTAATTCCAAGCCTGGAGCAGGAAATATACAAGTTCAGCCCAAGTATTTTCTCATTCCAGAAAGCAAGGAAGATATAAAAGACTAAAGTCAAATCAAAGGGACACAGGAGTCAGGTTGAAGGGGCTCTCATTGATGGTACAATATAAGTATTGAAAACAATACTGACTGCAATATATTGAACCATACAAAAATTTGTTAAAATCCATGAGATCATAATGGCTTTGTTTAGTTTAAAAAAGAATGGTGCTGCAGTGGTTGACAGCCCCGCCTGCCGATGCAGAGGACATGGGTTCGTGCCACAGACCGGGAAGATCCCACATGCCGCGGAGCAGCTGGGCCCATGAGCCATGGCCGCTGAGCCTGCGCATCCGGAGCCTGTGCTCCACAACGGGAGAGGCCACAACAGTGTGAGGCCCGCGTACCGCAAAAAAAAAAAAAAAAAAAGAATGTAAAAATTACTAAAAACATTAAATAGAATGACCATATGATCCAGAAATTCCATTTCCTTAAAGAAGGAAATTTTGACACATGCTATAACATGGATGAACTTTGAGGACATCATTCATAAGCCAGACACAAAAGGACAAATAGTGTCTCATTCCAGTTATGAGGTAACTAGAATAGTCAAATTCATAGAGACAGGAATAGGAGTTCTCAGGGGCTGGGGGGAAGCATATAATGGGAAGTTATTGTTTACTGGATACAGTGTTTCATCTGTTTGGAATGATGAATAGTGGTGATGGTTGCACAGTGATGTGAATGTACTTAATGCTACTGAATTGAACCTAGGGGCAGGACAGGAATAAAGATGCAGAAGTAGAGAAGGGACCTGAGGACACGGGGAGGGCGAAGGATTAGCTGGGATAAAGTGAGAGAGTGGCACTGACATATATACACTACCAGATGTAAAATAGATAGCTAGTGGGAAGCAGCCGCATAGCACAGGGAGATCAGCTCGGTGCTTTGTGACCACCTAGAGGGGTGGGATAGGGAGGGTGGGAGGGAGACACAAGAGGGAGGGGATATATGTATATGTATAGCTGATTCAATTTGTTATACAGCAGAAACTAACACAACAATGTAAAGCAATTATACTCCAATAAAGATGTTAAATAAATAAATAAAATTATGATAATAATAATAAAAAATGGGTTAAAATGGAAGCAACATATTTTACAGCACAGGGAAATATAGCCATTATTTTGTAATAACTTTTTTAAAAATTATTTATTTATTTTTATTTTTGGCTGCGTTGGGTCTTCATTGCAGTGTGCAGGCTCATTGTGGTGGCTTCTCCTGTTGCCGAGCACGGGCTATAGGCACACGGGCTTCAGTAGTTGTGGCTCGTGGGCTCTAGAGCACAGGCTCAGTAGCTGTGGCACATGGACCTAGCTACTCCGCAGCATGTGGGATCTTCCCAGACCAGGGCTCGAACCCGTGTCTCCTGCATTGGCAGGTGGATTCTTAACCAATGTGCCACCGGGGAAGCCCTGTAATAACTTTTTAATTTTTATTTTTTAAGTATAATTAATTTACAATATTTTGTAATAACTTTAAATGAAGTATAATCTATAAAAATATTGAATCACTATGTTGTACACCTGAAACTTGTATAATATTGTAAATCAACTATACTTCAGTTTTTTAAAAAGGTTAAAATGGTAAATTTTATGTTTGCATATCTTACTACAATTAAAATAAACAAATAAACAATGGAAGCATAAACCAAAAAAAATTTTTTTTAATTACCTGTAGGTAGGGGCTTCCCTGGTGGCGCAGGGGTTGAGAGTCCGCCTGCCGATGCAGGGGACATGGGTTCGTGCCCTGGTCCGGGAAAGATCCCACATGCCGCGGAGCGGTTGGGCCCGTGAGCCATGGCCGCTGAGCCTGCGCGCCCGGAGCCTGTGCTCCGCAACGGGAGAGGCCACAACAGTGAGAGGCCCGCGTACCGCAAAAAAAAAAAAAAAAAAAAAAAAAAAATTACCTGTAGGGGTAGGGAATATGGTCTAACCAGACTTCTTTGGTATTTGTTGTATCATCTGACTGTAGAAACATGTGACTGTATTATGTATCATACAAAAGAATTAAATCACGATGGAAAAAATATCTAATAATTAAAAGCAAAATGAAACCAGGGAATCTAACCAAGTATGAAGTTGGTGGCTTAATTACAAACTGGAAAATTATTTCAAGTGACTTAAAAACATAGTAATTTGGGAATTCCCTGGAGGTTCAGTGGTTGGGACTCTGTGCTTTCACTGCTGAGGGCCCAGGTTCGATCCCCAGTTGGGGACCTAAAATCCCACAAGCTGCGGGGGTGGGGGTGGGGGGGCAGCCAAAAAAAAAAAAGAAAGTAATTTGGTTGTATATCCACAGTAAGTATATAGCCTAAGGAAGAAAAGGAACTCCAAAAAACCAAGCTGTTTTCAGTTATCATATAGTTATTAATAATACTGATATTGTTATTTTGAAACTATTACATATTAGAATAAATGAAATAATTCATTAATGTTATTAGTAAACAAAAACCTTAAACGTTATTATAATTATATGATATATGTTCAAGAAAGTAGAGATATGAGGAACAATCCAAGTCAAAATTCTAGAGATGAAAAATATATCTGAGGTTAAAAAAAAAATACTAAATGGGATGTATAGGGGACTTCCTTGGTGGTCCAATGGTTAAGACTCCATGCTTCCACTGCAGGGGACACAGGTTTGATCCCTGGTCAGGGAGTCGGGGAACTAAGATCCCGCATGCCACACAGTGAGGCAAGAAAAAAAAAGGGATGAACAGTAGATTAGACCACAGAAGAAAAGATTAATGAATTGAAGACATAACAAAAAAAGTATCCAAAATGAAAAAAATGAAACACAGAACAACAAAAACTGAGGAAAAAAATGAACAAATATATGGATACTAAATAGAATGTAAGCAGGAGCACATTGATGATGACACAGCATTTTGTGTGTGTGTGTGTGTGTGTGTGTGTGTGTGTGTGTGTGTACGCGGTCCTCTCACTGTTGTGGCTTCTCCCGTTGCGGAGCACAGGCTCCAGACGCGCAGGGTCAGCAGCCATGGTTCATGGGCCTAGCCGCTCCGCGGCACGTAGGATCCTCCCAGACTGGGGCACGAACCCGTGTCCCCTGCATCGGCAGGCGGACTCTCAACCACTGCGCCACCAGGGAAGCCAGACACAGCATTTTTAAACAGTTTATAAACTTTCAAGAATGAGATTTTAAACTTTTTTTTTTTTTTTTTTTCGGTACGCGGGCCTCTCACTGTTGTGGCCTCTCCCGTTGCGGAGCACAGGCTCTGGACGCGCAGGCTCAGCGGCCATGGCTCACGGGCCCAGCCGCTCCGCGGCATGTGGGATCTTCCCAGACCGGGGCACAAACCCGCGTCCCCTGCATCGGCAGGCGGACTCTCAAGCACTGCGCCACCAGGGAAGCCCAGATTTTAAACTTTTGGCTTTTATATTTTCTCAATTACAAACTACTTTCAACATAAAATACACTGCTACAAATAAATTTAAAATAAATTTTATAAATTTATAAGGAAATATTTTTAGGATTAGAATTTAAATAACTGTAAAACACTTTTTTAATATATCATTTATTTTACTTTATTTTTTTAATTTTTTTTAAATTTTTTTTTTAATATGTGGTCTTAATCAATTATTTATTTATTTATTTTTGGCTGTGTTGGGTCTTCCGTTTCTGTGCGAGGGCTTTCTCTAGTTGCGGCGAGCGGGGGCCACTCTTCATCGCAGTGCGTGGGCCTCTCACTATCGCGGCCTCTCTTATTGCGGAGCACAGGCTCCAGACGCGCAGGCTCAGTAGTTGTGGCTCACGGGCACAGTTGCTCCGCGGCATGTGGGATCTTCCCAGACCAGGGCTCGAACCTGTGTCCCCTGCATTGGCAGGCAGATTCTCAACCACTGCGCCCCCAGGGAAGCCCTATTTTTTTTAATTTTAATTTTAATTTTATTTTATTTTTTGCCACACAGCTTGTGGGATCTTAGTTCCCCAACCAGGATTAAATCACCAGGGAATTCCCTGTTTTACTTTATTTTTAATTGTGGTAAAATACACATAGAATAAAATTTACTATCTTAACCATTATTTAAGTGTACAGTTCAGTAGTGTTAAGTGCATTCACATTGTTGTGCGACCAATCTCCTGAATTCTTTTCACCTTGAAAAACTAAAACTCTATACCCATTGAACAATAATTCCCCACTCCACCCTCCCCTAGCCTCTGGCAACCACTGTAATAGAGAACAAATCTGACTCCATATTGGATCTGTTTCTTTTACTTTAACTTTTGTATTCTATTATTTTTTCTATAAGTTAAGAATGTTGGGCTTCCCTGGTGGCGCAGTGGTTAAGAATCCGCCTGCCAATGCAGGGCACACGGGTTCGATCCCTGGTCTGGGAAGATCCCACATGCCGTGGAGCAACTAAGCCTGTGTGCCACAACTACTGAGCCTGCACTCTAGAGCCCGCGAGCCACAACTACTGAAGCCCGTGCGCCTAGAGCCTGTGCTCTACAACAAGAGAAGCCACCCAGTGAGAAGCCTGCGCACCACAATGAAGAGTAGACCCCACTCACCACAACTAGAGAAAAGCCCATGTGCAGCAACAAAGACCCAACGCAGCCAAAAAAAAAAAAAAAAAAAATGTTGCGGGAATTCCCTGGCTGTCCAGTGGTTAGGACTCTGCACTTTCACTGCCCCTTAGGGGCATGGGTTCGATACCTAGTCAGGGAACTAAGATCCCACAAACAAACAAACAAAAAAAAGAATGTTGCCTATAGCCTGAAATATACAGGATAGCCCATTCTCAATGCTCTTACTTTCAAAGGTATAAATCTTTTCTATTCCTATAGAGTTAAAAGTTTCAGAACAAAATATACAAATAGTTCATACAACTCAATAACAAAAATCAAAAACAATCCAATCAAAAAATGGGCAGAAGACCTAAATAGACATTTCTCCAAAGAAAACATACAGACGGTCAATAGGCACATGAAAAGATGCTCAACATCACTAATTATTAGAGAAATGCAAGTCAAAACTACAATGAGGTACCACCTCACACCAGTCAGAACGGCCACCATTAAAAAGTTTACAAATAACAAATGCTGGAGAGGGCGTGAAGAAAAGGGAACCCTCCTGCGCTGTTGGTGGGAATGTAAATTGGTACAGTCACTATGGAAAACAGTATGGAGGGTCCTTAAAAAACTAAAAATAGAGGTGCCGGACCTAGAGATTATCATACTAAGAGATGTTAAGTCAGAAAGAGAAAGACGGGGGAATTCCCTGGCCGTCCAGTGGTTAGGACTCTGCGCTTCCACGGCCAAGGGTCCAGGTTTGATCCCTAGTCAGGGAACTAAGATCCCACAAGCCACGTGGCATGGCCAAAAATAAAAAATAAAAACAGTTTTAAAAAAAAAGTGAAAAAAAAAATAACAGAGAAACACAAAAACCATATGATGTCACTTATATATGGAATCTAAAATATGATACAAATGAAGTTATTTATGAAACAGAAACCGACTCACAGACATAGAAAACAAACTGATGGTTACCAAAGGGGAAAGGAGGTGGGGGAGTGATAAATTAGGAGTTTGGGGTTGGCAGATACAAACTATTACATATAAAATAGATAAACAATGAGGTCCTACTCTATATAGCACAGGGAGCTATATTCAGTATCCCATAATAAACCATAATGAAAAAGAATATGAAAAAGAATATATACATATAACTGAATTACTTGCTGTACACCAGAAACTAACACAACATTGTAAATCACCTATACTTCAATTAAAAAATTAAAAAGTTGCATAACAGAGGAATAATATTTGTCTTGTCAGAGGTTTATAGGAAAATTGTGACCAGACCTATGTGGACAGTTGCAACAACAAAGGATTCTGACACCGAGAAGTTTGCAGCAACCAACCACACCCCCTCCCCTTTTAGTAAAAAAGAAGCTTGAATTCTAACAGGGGGAAAGTGGTTCTTTGGGACACTCGTCCACCATCTTCTCAGTCGGCTGGCTTTCTGAATAAAGTCGCTATTCCTTGCACCAAAGTGTCTCTTGATTTAATGGCCTGTGGTATAGCAAGCAGTATAAGCTTAGACTCAGTAACACCATTTATTCCACTTTCTGTCTCTTAATTTGTCTATTCTAAGTACCTCAAATAATAGAATAAGACAGTATTTGTCTTTTTGTGAATAGCTTGTTTCACTTAGCATAACAACCTCAAGGTTTGTCCATGTTATAATATAGTCAACATTTCCTTCCTTTTCAAAATTTCCTTCCTTTTACAGGCTGAATAATATTCCATTATATGTATAAACTACATTTTGTTTATCCATTCATTCATTGATGGACATTAGGGTTGCTTCCACATTTTGGCTATTGTGAATAATGCTGTCATGAAATGGGTATATAATATCTCTTCCAGACCCTGATTTCAATTTTTTGAGTTTTATACCCAGAAGTGGATTTGCTGGATCATAATATATGGTAATTCTATGTTTAATTTTTTTTGAGGAATTGCCACACTATTTTCCATAGAGATTAAATCATTTTACATTCCCACCAACAGTGTATAAAATTTCCATTTTCTATATATATCCTTGCTAACACTTGTTATTTTCTGTTTTGTTTTGTTTTTCTTTCTTTCTTTCTTTTTTTTTTGGTTGCACTGCACAGCTTGCAGAATCTCAGTTCTCTGACCAGGGATTGAACCTGGGCCACAGCAGTGAAAGTACGGAATCCTAACCACTAGACCACCAGAGAACTCCCCTTGTTTTTCTTTTTTTTTTTTACAGTGGCCATTCTAGTGGGTGTTAGGTGGTATCTCACTGTGGTTTTTTTTTTTTGCAGTATGCGGGCCTCTCACTGTTGTGGCCTCTCGCATTGCGGAGCACAGGCTCCGGACGTGCAGGCTCAGCGGCCATGGCTCACAGGCCCAGCCGCTCCGCAGCATGTGGGATCCTCCTGGACCGGGGCACGAACCTGTGTCCCCTGCATTGGCAGGCGGACTCTCAACCACTGCGCCACCAGGGAAGCCCTCACTGTGGTTTTGATTTGCATTTCCCAAATGATTACTGATGTTTAGCATCTCTTAATGTACTTATTGGCCATTTGGGTATCTTCTTTGGAGAAATGTCTATTCAAGTCCTTTGCTCACTCTTAAATTGTGTTGTTAGTATTAAAACATATTTATTGGGACTTCCCTGGTGGCACAGTGGTTAGGATTCCGCCTGCCAATGCAAGGGACACAGGTTCAAGCCCTAGTCTGGGAAGATTCCCACATGTCGCGGAGCAACTAAGCCCGTGTGCCACAACTACTGAGCATGCACTCTAGAGCCCATGAGCCACAACTCCTGAGCCTGCATACCACAGCTACTGAAGCCCACATGCCTAGACCCTGTGCTCCACAGCAAGAGAAGCCACTGCAATGAGAAGCCCATGCACCACAGCAAAGAGTAGCCCCCACTCACTGCAACTGGAGAAAGCCTTGGTGCGGCAGCAAAGACCCAACACAGTCATAAATAAATAAATGAATAAATAAATAAATTTATTTATTAAAAAAAAAAACATTTATCTTGGGACTTCCCTGATGGTGCAGTGGTTAAGACTCTGAGCTCCCAATGCAGGGGGCTCAGGTTCGATCCCTGGTCAGGGAATTAGATCCCACATGCACGCCTCAACTAAGAGTTCGCATGCCACAACTAAGGAGCCCATGAGCCGCAAATAAGGAGCCCCCATGACGCAGTGCAACCAAATAGATAAATATTTTTTAAAAACCACATTTATCTTGCTATTTAATCTATTAGGTTATAATAAACTTGAGAAAATCAAAATGTAAAAAATTGACAGCAAAAAGAATATTTTGAGACCATTATATAAATTTTATAATTATATTGTATGTAACAATTTCTTCATATTAAAAAGTATGGGGCTTCCCTGGTGGCGCAGTGGTTGAGAGTCTGCCTGCCAATGCAGAGGACACGGGTTCATGCCCCGGTCTGGGAGGATCCCACATGCCGCGGAGCGGCTGGGCCCGTGAGCCATGGCCGCTGGGCCTGCGCTTCCGGAGCCTGTGCTCTGCAACGGGAGAGGCCACAGCAATGAGAGGCCCGCGTACAACAACAACAACAAAAAAAACAAAAACAAAACAAAAAAAAGTATGGTGCTCATCCTATCCTTTTCTCTATCTTTAATTGGATTGTAACTCTTGGCCTTGAGACAACATATGTTTTGTAATTTTTTTAATCAAATGTATGGAAAGGATATATCTCAATGTAAGAATTTCTATCTTATTTATATAATGTTAAGAATTTTTATCAGAATGGATATTGAATTTTATTAAATGTGTTTCCAGTAATATTTGGAGGCTGACATGATTTTTCTCCTTCAGCACATTATAATGAACTATTCTAAAAGCTTTTCTAATGCTGAGTCAACACTGCATTTCCAATACAAAAAAACTTGGTCATGGTGATTATTCATTCTTCTAATGTGCTACCAGATTCTATCTGATGATGTGAATTCTCACTCCCACAAGCAATGTTTTGGAGTTTTATATTATTTTTAATATAAGTTCACTAGAGTCCTGAGAATGGGCTGAAGGTAAAATATTTCCTCCCTGGATTTTTACCAGTCTCACATGTTTCCGACTATCACCTTGTGCTACCAAACCTTGATTGGTGTTTCTAATTGTCCTTCTTCCACAGGGAGGGATTTTGCAGCTTTTTAGCTAAAAGGAAGGTCTGTGTGTGAGTATCTCTCACACTCATACATTGTCCTCTACTATCTTTTTATTTAGGTTGGGTGCGTGGGAGGTTGTGGGCAGGGGGAAGGAGGAATGGGAAGGCTTCACTGTCTTTGAAATGAGAGTTTCCTTTTACTTTCTTCTATTGCCTCTGAGAGCTTTGGGTCTGGAGGCCTGACCACCAGGCAATCAGCTGCCTGAGTCTAAAGCCTGGAGATGGTGGATAATTCCCAAGCCACAGAATTTTTGTCTCTGGAGAACTGCCTTATTCAAAGAGGAGGTAGGGGGAAGTGAATTGGTTATTAGTTTCCGAGTTTTGCCAAATAAAGTAGAATCTAAGAAGAAAAAAACCCCATGTGAGTCATATTATGTATTTTTCAATATAGACTGTACATCACACTAGAGTACATTCCAGAAAAAAAAATGTAATTCCACCAGAAGCCTATATCGTGCAGTCCAGGTAAGTAGGCCTTTGATAACCTAGCTTAATTCAGAGTTAGAACTTAGAGTATCTAAAGCAGGAGGTCATTCTCGATGACTACAGGTAGTGAGAGCAGATATCCTCGTCTTGTTTCTAATCTTAGAGAATGTTTACTATTAGGCATGAAGTTAGCTGTCAGTTTTTCATATATGCTCTTTATCAGGTTAAAGTTTCTTTCTATTCCTAATTTGCTGAGAAGTTTTATTTTTATAAGTAGATATTGAATTTTGTCAAAAATTTTTTCTGAAATGATCACATGGGTTTTTTTCCTTTATCCTACTAATATGGTGAACTGGGATCATTGCCTTTTGAATATGAAACCAACCTTGCATTTCTGGGATACACTATACTTGGTTTATATATATAATACTTTTTTTTTTTTTCTTTCTGTACGCGGGCCTCTCACCGTTATGGCCTCTCCCGCTGCGGAGCAGAAGCTCCGGACGCACAGGCTCAGCAGCCATGGCTCACGGGCCCAGCCGCTCAGCGGCATGTGGGATCCTCCCAGACCGGGGCACGAACCCGTGTCCCCCGCATCGGCAGGCGGACTCTAAACCACTGTGCCACCAGGGAAGCCCTTGGTTTATATTTTAAAGCTGAGATTCTTAACCTAGGACTCTGGAAAACATAGATACTTTAGGGACTTGCCTGACAGTCCTGTGGCTAAGACTCTGTGCTCCCAATGCAGGGGGACTGGGTTCAATCCCTGGTCAAGGAACTAGATCCCACATGCCTCAACTAAGGGTTCGCATGCCGCAACTAAAGATTCTGCACGCGGCAACGAAGATCCCGTGTGTCACAACTAAGACCCATTGCAGCCAAATAAATAAATAAATATTTTAGAAACAAAAGAAAAAACGAACAGGGGCTTCCCTGGTGGCGCAGTGGTTGAGAGTCCGCCTGCCGATGTGGGGGACGCAGGTTCGTTCCCCGGTCCAGGCGGATCCCATGTGCCGTGGAGCGGCTGGGCCTGTGAGCCATGGCCGCTGAGCCTGCGCGTCCGGAGCCTGTGCTCCGCAATGGGAGAGGCCACAACAGTGAGAGGCCCGCGTACCACAAAAAACAAACAAACAAACAAAAAACGAACAAACAAAACATAGGTACTTCATAAAGGATTCTCATTGGTTGGTGAACTCCCTGACGTTGTATGCAAAATTCTGTGTGAATACACTCATGGTAGACCATGGCCAAAGATAGCCACTAACTGTTTCTCTCATCCCTGTAGGTACATGCTATGTCTCCCATCAAGAGGTGGAGTCTATTCCTCTCTCCTTAAAACTCAGTTGGCCTTATGACTGCTTTGACTAATAGGATGTGAGAGAAGAGAAGCTACACCAGATCTAGGTCAAGCCCTTAAGAAGTCTGGCAGCTTGTTTTCATTCAGAGAGGTCATGTGGAAAAAAACCAGGACACCCCATCCAACAGTGAGCACAAAGACTCCAAACATGGGAATGTGACTGTCCTAGGTATTGCAGCACCAGCTGAAATCCAAGCTGAATGCAATTACATGAGTTAACCAGATGACACCACATGGTACAGAACTGTCCATAACCCACGTAACCATAAAAAAAAATAATTGTTGTTTTAAGTCAATAAGTTTTGGGGTAGTTTGTTACACAGCAATAGATATCTGATACAGGGCTTACCCACACATCTGGAGAGAAAATATACAGTTTTTTTGTTTGTTTGTTTGTTTTTCTTTTTGGCTATGTTGGGTCTTCGTTGCTGCACACAGGCTTTCTTTAGTTGCAGCAAGCGGGGCCTACTCTTCGTTGCGGTGCACGGGCTTCTCATTGCGGTGGCTTCTCTTGTTGTGGAGCACGGGCTCTAGGCTCACGGGCTTCAGTAGTTGTGGCATGTGGGCTCAGTAGTTGTGGCTTGTGGGCTCTAGAGCACAGGCTCAGTAGTTGTGGTGCATAGGCTTAGTTGCTCCATGGCATGTGGGATCTTCCCAGACCAGGGCTCAAACCCGTGTCCCCTGCAATGGCAGGTGGATTCTTAACCACTGCACCACCAGGGAAGTCCCTACAGTTTTCATTAGATCCTCCAAAACAATTAAAACCAATAGAGGAATGAAACACTGAATATTCCTTAGGAAACAGCTGATAATTATTCTGTTTTTTCAGTGTTTTTGATAGATATTAGCAGCAATGTGCTTAAGATTATAATCTTTTGCCCTATGTAAGTAGACTATAGCTACTGAATTTGGCAATTGAATGAAAGGTCATATGCTTTAGCAATCTAATGCAACTGACAACCTAAGGTGAAAAATGAGAAAACTTACTGGACCATCCCTCCTCTACTCTGAAGCAAGTTTACGTAGTACTTGAAGGTTCTTCAAAACTCTTCACAAAAAAAATATACATATGAACATGTGAAAGTATACACACAAAAATTATATGCAGAGGAATGAACAAAATGAACAAAAAAACCCCCAAAGTTCTACACCATAAAATGTCATAAAAATATAGTTGCGTATATAAACCAGCTGAATGTATTCAACTGTAATCATAATAGTGCACCCATGGTGGGAAGTGAGTGTGATTTGAACCTGAGCTACAATCTACCTGGGTAAAATCTGGATAAAAAATGACTGAGAAATAGGGCATGGCTTCCATCTGATAAATGGGGTGGGGTAGAGAAGAGGGTTGGAAGGATAATGATAATGATAATACTGTAGAAAACTAGTTCCTATCGAGTAACAGGCATAATGAATCAGAAGGGTCCAAGGTAGTACGGCAAAGAGAAGCTAACCCTGGAAAAAGGAGCTTGAAGAGATCAGGCGAGGTACCCAGATAGTTCAAAGAGAATACATCAGGGACCCAGGTAAGGCCTGCTAGGCAAATTGGCTCCCATGTTAGGCATTATTTAGGGAAACAACAGCTAAATGTTCCTTTAAGTGTCCAGGATGTTGAAGGCCAAGATATCCAAGGTCTGGACAAACCCAGGACTCTGGGTGGCATTCATAGAAATCCTTGCTGCAGCATATCACAGAAGGAATGACCCAGCCCAGTGACAATATACAAGAAAGCAAACCAAATGAGTTACATACTGGAACTCATGGGGAAACCCTTGATGAAGGAAACACAAGAAAACAAGGTGAGAACCAAGGAAGCTGATCAGTTGTAATGCTGTAATGGAAAGATTAGAGCAGCAAGCAGTTGAAGAGATGAAGTGAGGGTCAGGAATATGGGTGCAGCCAAGATAGGTTCTACTAGAAAAGATCTCTCATGAGGTTTCAGTCATGCTGTTGGCCAGGGCTGCAGTCTAATCTGAAGACTCAACTGAGGGAGAATTCTATTCCAAGCTCACTCCCATGGTTGTTGGCAGAATTTAGTATCTGGATAGCTGTTCAATCGAGGTCCTCATTTCCTTGCTGCCTGTTAGCTGGAGATCTCCTGCATGCAGTTCCTTGACACATGGGCCTCTTCAAAGGGCAGCACAACCTGGCAATTGGTTTCCCTCAGAGCAAGTGAGCAAGAGAGAAAAAGAGAGCCCTTAAAACAGAACCCACAGTCTTTTTCCAAACTAACCTCAGAAACAACATCTTATTACTTTTGCTGTAGTCTGTTAGAAGTGACTCACTAGGCCCAACCTACTGTCAAAGGGAGAACACAGGACATGAATACTAGAAGAAGGGGTACAATGGAGGCCCCATCTTAGAGGCTGTGTATCATATTACTCAGATCTAAAAACTGTATCCCTATATTTAATTGTCACAAATATCAAATTTCTGGCAGTGATGATCTGACTGGCCTAGTTTGGGTTGGAATTTCTCCTTTGGGTCTGTTAGCCTTGGCTAGATGGGGCAAGATCATGTAATACATTTTATTATTTTTAGACACTTCTAGAGAATAGGAAATTGTTGTAGGCTTGTTAGTCACATGAAAATTTGTTACAAAGATACACTATCAAGCTATTATTACAACTATATATAAACCTAAAAAGATTACTTGAGATTTAGTACTGGGAAATCAAGCTAAGGAATGTTTTCACTCAGTTTCATTGATGATTGCCTTATTCTCTAGAGCTAAAGGGAGAGAGTGAGCCATCATTTTATCACCTGCAGAGACAATTTAATGGGACAATTTAGACACATCTTGTCTAAGTCAAATTAGAAGACTCTCAGAATTATGAAGGAAGTAGTGGGGGAGAGAATAAAGAAAACAGATATAGCAGAAACAAGACCAATAAAAGGAGAGATTTTTAAAGAAAAATTCACTTGATGTCCTTGAAAGTCAAGGCGTCTCAAAGGTAAATAGAAAATCATCTTTGCTGACACTGACACAATATTTACATAAAGGCAAATAACTTAAGGTAGGCTCTGAGTATCACTGCTTTGCTTCAATTGTCTTATTTTTAAAGTTATTCTGTAGGGAGTTCTCTCAGTAATGGTGGAGTTTCTTGCAGACCAAGCCTACAGCAAAAAGCAACTGGAAAATATGAACAAAATTTAAAATAAAAAAATCTATTTGTAGATATCAGAGAGGTACCAAGGCAGCAAGGACTTGAGGGGCTAAAATCTCAGACAGAAAAGAAGTTCTAAGAGATAAGCCTGACATTCAGTGCTTCTTTTCCCCTTAAGGCATTACTGATTCAAAAGTAGTAACAAAAGTATGAGAAGCTGAGCAAAAAGCAGTAGCTAAATGGCTGAAAAACTAAACTGGTCTTCCTGTAGTTTTACAGAACTTGTGCGGGGGAAAAAAACTGGAGGTTCAGGACCTAACAAGATAGAGGAAACCTGGCAACCACCCCTTACTTTTAGTTGAAACCCTCAAAGGCCTACACCTAAGGAGAGACCAGCTCCTATAAATACTAAAGCTCACCTTCTCATTACAAAATCCCTGGCTTGATTAAGAGAGTCTAAGCTTACCCTAACTGACTGTCAGAAGCAAAAACAAACCCTTGCAAGAAGAAGACTACACCATTCAGGGCTTCAAATTATCTCTAATTTTTCATAAACCATTTTCAGTATTAAACAAAAAATTACTAGTATTCCAGACAAGATCAAATGACAAGAACTGAAGAGATATCAGAGAAGAGAAACAGATCCACAGAAGAGCCAGATACTGGAATTATCAGACTTGAACTTTAAAATAACCATAATGAATAGGTTTGAGAAATTAAATGACAAGATGGAGAAATTCCATAGAGGAAACTGTATGAAATATGAAATGGAAATTCTAGAACTGAAAAAAATCACATTTAAGAACTCAACAGGGCTTAACAGCACACTGCACACAAATAAAAAGATAATTAGTGAACTAGAAGACAGGTCAGAAAAATCATCTAGACTGAAGCTCACAGAGATAAAAAAGAAAAAGAACGGGAATTCCCTGGTGGTCCAGTGGTTAGGACTCCTTGCTTCCACTGCAGGGCGCCCGGGTTCAATACCTGGTTGGGGAACTAAGATCCTGCAAGCTGCACAAAGGAACAACAGTAAGGCTAACAGTTGGCTTCTCAACAAAGTGAGGAAAGCCAAAGATAATGGAATGACACAAAGTGTTGCAAGATAATAACTGCCAAGCTAGAATTCTATACTCAATAAAAAATGTCCTTCAAAAATAAAGACAAGAAAAAGAGAAGAAGACAAATTAAATACATTTTCAGACAAGCAAAAACTGAGAGAACTTGCCACTGGCAGACCTGAATTAAAGGAATACTAAAGGGAATTCTTCGAATAAAAGGAAACGAATCCTAAATGGAAGCACAGATATGCAAGAAGAAATTTAGCAATAAAAAGGGTAAATAAGAAGGTAAATCCTAAAGAATATTGAGCTGACATTTAAGGATATATGAGAACAGGTAAAAATAAAGAACTTATGGAATGAAAAGCTATGATCTTCCAGGAAAACAATTTGCAGATGAATTAAAGGAGAGAATGTTTACTGTCCAGATCTGAATTGTGGCTGGAAAATTAAGCAGAAGGACTATCTCAAAGCAAAGACCTTAAATGCAAACAGAAACATGATGGAAAATACAAGACTTAGAGGATAGATCCAGGAGACCTAATACGCAAATACTGGCAGTTCCAGAAGGGAAAAGAGAACAACAGATGGCAATACTTTAAAAAATACTATAGATTGCTGGATACAGAAATATACAAAGGCTCAAAAGAGTGCGCGTCCGTCGGGTGCTCTCGTGGGGCTGGTACGGCGCCGCTCAGGGCTGCGGGAACCTGGGAGCGCGGCTGCAGCCTTGGTGAGGCCGGGAGGAACTGAGCGGCGGGACGAGCCGAGGACTGAGCTAACTGGACAATGGCAGTTAAGTAGGCTTTGAAAAATGTCTGAAGTTTAGTGAACTGCATCCACGTTCTGCCTTTTCCCCATCCTTTACAAAAGATTAATGGGATGTTTGAGAAGAGAGCTGTATTAAAAGAAGAGTGTTACAAATGGCTTCAGAACCTATGAATGCAAAACAAGCTAGGAATCGCTCCACAAAGGGGAAAAGGCAACAGCACCAGCAAATAAAGAACAGATCTTCACTTGGTGATGGTGATGGAGAAGACTCCTTTATCTCTGACGTAAATGAAGCTTGGAAAGATTTTCATGGTTCTCTTCTTCAGTTTTATGAAAATGGAGAACTCTGTGATATCACATTGAAGGTTGAACTGGTGGCTAGAGCTTGTTGTGAATACATGAAGTTACATTTTCATCCCTCCAGCTGTCTGGCAGTAAGAGCCTTTGCAGAAAGTCACAATCGTATAGACTTAACGGACATGGCAGATCAGTATGCCTGTGAGCATTTTCCTGAAGTGGTGGAGTGTGAAGACTTTGTTCGTTTGCCGCTGTCGCCAGTTGATTTTCTTATGGGTGCTGTGGCAAAAGAACAGATTGTCAAACAAAACCTAAAATGTAGAGAATTATTGGATGAAGCAAGAAATTACCACCGTCACTTGAGTAGCACGGCAGTACCTGACTTTGAATACTCCTTTCGGACTACCCCAAGGAAACATACTGCTGGTGTGCTATTTTGTGTAGGTGGTTGAGGTGGATCAGGTGACCCCTTTTGCTGTATCGAATGCTATTCTATCAACAAAAACAGCTGGTTCTTTGGACCAGAAATGAACAGTCGAAGGGGACGTGTGGGTGTAATCTCAGTGGAAGGTAAAGTGTATGCAGCAGGTGGACATGATGGAAATGAATATTTAGGTAGTATGGAGATGTTTGATTGTCTCACTATTAAATGGATGATGAAGGCATCAGTGAACACAAAGAGGCGAGGAATTGCCTTGGCCTCCTTGGGAGGCCCAATTTATGCAATTGGAAGGTTAGATGACAACACTTGCGTCAACGATGTTGAGAGATATGACATAGAATCTGATCAGTGGAGTACAGTGGCACCAGTGAATACTCCCCGTAGAGGAGTTGGCTCTGTGGCTCTTGTGAACCATGTTTATGCAGTAGGTGCCAAGGATGGAGTATCTTCTCCATCTAGTGTGGAGAGGTGTGATCCACATCTCGATAAATGGATAGAAGTTAAAGAAAGGGGTCAGCAAAGAGCAGGCAATGGAGTTAGTGAGCTCCATGGTTGCTTACATGTTGTTGGTGGTTTTGATGATAATTCTCCTCTGAGTTCAGTTGAGCGGTATGATCCTCGAAGCAACAAGTGGGATTATGTAGCAGCCCTTACCACTCCCGGGAGTGGAGTGGGGATCGCAACAGTGATGGGCAAAATCTTTGCAGGTGGTGGTCATAATGGCAATGCATACTTAAATACAGTAGATGCATTTGATCCAGCGCTGAATAGGTGGGAGCCTGTTGGATCTGTGTCTCACTGCAGAGCTGGAGCAGGTGTAGCTGTGTGTGCCTAACTACGCAAATTTGAGATGTAGGTCGTGGATCCAATAATGTGGTTGACTGTATGTGACTTGAGTTCTAGCCACCAACAATTTAATCATATCTGATAGGCAAGAAAGACTACCAGGATTTTGTAATGGCCACCTTTGAACAGTTTTAACTACTACTAGAGTCTCATTTAAATGTAAACTGTTGTATTGTGACTACGTGCAACTTTTGAAATTGTAGCTTAAACTACTAGTAATAAAGTTCATACTTCCCACTTTAACAAATAATGAAGTAGGGAAGGAAGACACTCTAACCTGAAACCATACATCCTCCAAAGAAAATGTGTTTAAAGGAGTGCCAAAACCTTGAAATTCCTTTTTTTTAAAAAACTATGGATGAATCAAAATGTAAAATGAAGTCATTTGCTGAGCTTTACCTTTTGCCTAAAGGTGTTAACCTTAGGCAGTGGACTTTTCCTAGGGGGAGATGTGAACCTATTCATCAACACAAGGATAACAGGACACATAACAGACCTGCTCCATTTGAAGATCTTTTCTACTTGGTGCTGATGAATTTTTGCCTTGTTTTTTTCTAGGTGTTGATTTTTCAATCCCTTGAATATTTACAGAAAGCCTTGCTTTTTCTAGGTGTTGAGTTTTCAATTCCTTGGATATTTACAGAAATCGGAAAAATGTTTCATCTTTCTGAGTGCCCTTTGGTTGTGTTTTCAGAAGCTTATAGGAATGCCGTAGGAAGCCCTTAATTTCAGTTTGAATTGTTAGGACACCAAAAGATCTAACTGAACTAATTCCACCTGAACGAATCTGCACTTTTATTTTTTTATCTCATGCCAAAAGGATTTGTTTCATAATCAAAAATTGAACCAGAGGGGATATTAGAGGAGAAGGCTTTAAAGTCAACATTATTCTAAGTGCCCACTCGAGAACCTTGAGAGGGAATGGTGTCCGTTACATGACTCCCCAATGAGGGGACTCCAAAAATATGTTTAACTCTCTTCTTTGATTTAATCATTTCATTTTGAACCCAAGATTTATTATCTTTCTATTTTTCTATTTGCCGCCATCATAGTTTTTCTAAACTGTACAGAGTCTGGATTTATTTATTACCAGGAAATGAATGCATTTTTTAAAAAACCCTTTATAGACTGTAGTTGAACAGTTGATTACCTCAAGTCCATCATTACCAATAAAAGATATTGTAAAAACAAACCAAAAAAAAATACAAAAATCAACTACATTTTTATATACCAAAAATGATTAGAAGTTTTAACTTTACAAAGGATATTGTTCATAACAGTATCAAAAAACATATAAAGTGCCTAGGGATAAAATTACCCAAAATATGCAAGACATATTTTAATAAAACTTTATTGAAAAACACTAAAACACACTTAAATACATGGAATTATATACTTAGTCTGTGAGTTGGAAGAGTCACCTAATAAAATGTGAGTTCTTCTCAAATCAATCTATAGATTCAATGCAATTCCAATCAAAATCACAAAAGGCTCCATGTGTGTGTTTGCACATGTCATCTAAGCATGCACTTGACAAACAGCATATATCATAGATGGCACCATACCAGATTTTTTTTAATACAGAATGAATAAAAGTTCCTGTGGACCATTTTATACAACACAGGGAATAGTGGCATCATGAGACAAAGTGCTTTCAGGGGGTCTGCTCTTCTAGAGCAGACTTCCTCATCCTTCTAAGGCTTTGGTAAATATCAGTTATATAGGCACTATGTTTATTTAGGCACTATGCTATAAATTGCCTTTCTCTGTAAGAAAATTGAAGGATAAGAATATTTACTACTCAGAAAGCTAAATACAGATCCTTTTATGTGGCTATTCAGGCTAAGGTGAAGGACTTAGGTAAGATTAAATTTGACTATGTTCTGTTGTGTGTGTTCAGACTTTCCCTGTTATAACAATTTTCTTGACAGATCATGTAAAGAGACAAGGATTTTGTGTGTGTGTGTGTGTATGTCAAACCGTTATGCTACAGAGTCTATCTTTACCATTCTGGAATGTAGCCCCTTCAAATTGGGCTAACAGGAAAATTTTACAATATGATTTAGAGAATTAAAGAGAGTCACAAATATGTCTATAACAGATTTTTGTTAGTTTATAAATTGTACCAGCATTAATCAAATAAGCTACTAAGATGATCTTACTAGCTTTATATTAATTAACCAATAACCATATATGCTGTATAGATTCCCTAGTTAGAAAAATCACAGATCTTGGATCTAGTTTTCTCTTGGCAAGCTTGCAAATTATAAATAAAGAAAAGAAATGCCTCTAACAGATTCATAACCAAATACAATTCCAAGTCTTCTTTTTCCACAATATATAGTATGTATAAATCCATTTATATAAAATTATGTACATATATGTACATACATAGATACCTAAAGGATCTTTATCAAATCTTACAGTGTTTTTACTAATGACAAGAGTTCACGTAAATTTTACTTTCATCATAACTTTCTAAGTTGTCTGAATTTTCTAGAATGAGTATACAGAACAAAGGAAAGAGGAAATGTTTAAAAAGAAAGGAATTTTTCTGATATGAACTTAAAAAACTGTTTATACTGGCTATATAGGCTGGGTGTCAAAAAAAAAATCCAGGGTATTCTCAATGATGCACTCTCTTAGTTTTACAAGTCTATTTATAGCTGATGGCTAGCATGCTCTAGATGCCACTCCCAGTTAAAAACTTCTCAAATCATTACCTTATAAATCACTTTGTGGCAATGAATTAGGAAGTAATTTTCTTAAAAGAACACATTAGAGGTGCTAATCATGGGACTTCCCTGGTGGTCCAGTGGCTAAGAATCTGCCTTCCAATGCAGGGGAGGCTGGTTCAAACCCTGGTCAGGGAACTGCCACGGGGCAGCTAAGCCTGCATGCCACAACTACAGAGCCCATATGCTCTGGAGCCCACACGCCACAACTAGAGAGAAGCCCATGTGCCACAACTAGACAGAAGCCCACACACCACAACTAAGACTCAATGCAGCCAAAAAGAACAAATAAATAAATGAAATAAATATTTTTAAAATATATTTTTAAAAAAGATGTTAAGCAAATGTCTCACCTGCAACCTTGAGCCTGAGCAATTCTCATTCTTTCAGTTTTTTTGATAAAGAGCAAAAAATTTAATTTTATCAAAAGAGTATAGGGTTTAAGCAATGTAGTCATAAATAATAGCACCAACTTTAGGAATACTCTGATGTAAATGAAGTTTTCTTCTGAAGAGTCTCACATCCTTATTCAGCACCTCACTTTCTGGTACTGGCCACTCTCAACCCTTACCCATACTCTAATACCCCATTCTGTTTCTCTTACCCAAAGCTTTAATTTCTATCAACAGCCTACTAGTATCTATAAAAATAGTAACTGATTAATTAAAATACCATCTTTTACTAAAGTACTGGCATTTAAACAGGGAATTTTTAGGAACTAAAGATTTGACTTTTAAAAAACCACCAGGAGAAGAATTTTAAGCACTGTCTTAGGCAAGGCAGATGACATTTTGGGTAGCTATTTCAAGTATCCTGAGACATTAAAATCAGAGTACACAGTGATAGACTAGCATCCATTCTCCCTACCCCAAGGTTAATGCCTGCCCCTCACACTTTATCCCTTGTAGGTTTTTTTCCCTAATATAACAATTTTATTTAAATATAATTCACATCATACAATTTAAAGTGTACAATTCAATGATTTTCAGTATATTCAGTGTTGTGTGACCATCACCACAATCAATATTAGAGCATTTTCATCATCCCACCCCCCACGCAAAGAAACTCTGTAACCTAGGCAACCCCCACCCCTAAAGAACCACTAATCCACTTCCTGTCTCTTTACAGCTTCCTATTCTGGACATTTCATATAATGGAGTCCTGAAAGCCCACAGGCACACCTTCCCATCAGGGGCTCCCCATGCCCTTCCGGCCAGCTTTCGATTTTCACCTGCCCCCAGTCTTCCATTTTCCTGCTGCACAGTTCTGTAAACATCAGTAAACTCATAAAGAAGACCCAAGCTCCAAACACAGCCCCCAGTGCTGTGCCTGACCTGGCAGGAAAGTTTCCCCAACAGCCAACGGTTCCTTATGGACATGAACCCTCCTCATCTCTCCACCACTCTGGGCGTCTGGGGCTGCAGAGAACAACCCACAGGTCCTCTCCCCTGCCATGTTCCTCTCCAAGGCAACAATCTTTGCTACCACCCCACCAATGTAGCACGGGTGGGCGTCTTCCTTGCCCCATTCTCCCTTCCGTCACCTCCCTTTCCCCACCACGCACAGAGAATAAAGTCCTGGGGGAAAATAATAAATAAAGAAATAAGTAAATAAGTGAAATAAATAGAGTACACAATATGTAGGTGTAACTGGCTTCTTTATTCCTTTTTTTAAAAAAAAGTCAAGTAGACATTTTTAAAAAAATATTTATTTATTTATTTATTTTGGCTGTGCTGGGCCTTAATTGCGGCATGTGGGATCTTCGTTGCTGCACTCAGGATCTTTAGTTGTGGTACGCAGGCTCTAAGTTGTGGCACACATGTGGGATCTAGTTCCCTGACCAGGGATCGAACCTGAGCCCCCTGCATTGGGAGCATGCAGTCTTACCCACCGGACCACCAGGGAAGTCCCAAGTAGACATATTTTTGGAATATTTCTTTTAAAGTACTCCAGACTGTTATAGGGTTAGGAAACACCAGTAGGGCAAGAAAAAAATTAAATATAGCAATTTCTCTGTCTTGTTAATCAATATATACTTCACATACCATAAAATTCACAAATTAGTGTACAATTTTAGTGTACAATTTGTTTTTAGTATATTCACCAGGTTGTGCAAACATTACCACCATCTAATTCCAGAACAATTTCATATCCTACAAATAAACCCCTAAACTCTGTGCCTCTTAGCAGTCACACCCCATTCAAACCTCCCCCTAGCCTATGGCAAACACTAATCTATTTCCTGTACCTATGGATTTGCTTATTCTGGACATTTCCTGTAAACAGAATCATATAATATGTGGCTTCTTTTAATTAGCATGATGTTTTCAAGGCTCATCTATGTTGTAGTGTGTACTTCATTTCTTTTTATTGTCAAATAATATTCCATTGTATAGAGATACAACATTTTCTTTATCCTTTCATCAGTTGATGGGTGTTTGGGGTGTTTCCAATTTTTGGCTATTACAATAATTCTGTGAAAGATAGCAGGATTTGCCACCCCAAAACATGCCACTTTGTCATAAAGATTATTTTGAACTGAAGTCAACTAAGAAGAAGCAGACACAAAAAAGCTCTCTGCTTTCCCCCATTTGCCTAAAAGCAGGCAGGACATAAATTTGCACAGAAGTTAATCACTGATAACTCCAGACCTTTATCAGCCCAGAGACAGCACCAGAGGTTCTCTACAGCAAACTTTACTGACGAGCCCTTATCTTCCATTAGTTCCCCACATATTTACTTTCCCACAATTTGCCACCCCTAGAGACTCAAGATCCTTTCTTTGCCTTTGTCACTTTTCTAAAAATTTGCTCCTTTGCTAAGATGCTATATAAGCCCAAGTTTTAAACAAACCTTTAAATTACTATTCCTGAGTTTCTCCCATGTATATATGAGATATACGTGTTAATGAACTTCTATTTTTTTCTTATTAATCTGTCTTTTGTTACAGAACTCCAGCCAAGAACTTAGAAGAGTAAAAGGAAAATATTTTTTTCCTCCCCTACAGCTGCTATGAACATTTGTGTATGAGTTTCTGTGTGTCCATATGTTTTCATTTCTCTTTGATACAATCCTAGAAGTGGAATTTCTGGTTTATAGGTAACTCTATGCTTAATATTTTGTGGAACTGCCCAACTATATTCCAAAGTGGTTGCACCATTTACATTCCTACCAGTAGTGTAGGAGAGTTCCAATTTTTCTATACCCTCACTAAGACTTATTATCTTTCTTTTTGATTGTAGCCATCCTAGTGGGTGTGAAGTGGTATCTCACTGGGATTTTGATTTACGCTTCCCTGATGGTTAATGATGTTGAGCACCTTTTCATGTACTCATTGGCCATCTGTATATCTTCTTTGGAGAAATGCATATTCAGATTCTTTACCCATTTTTTAATTGGATTATTTGTCTTTTATATTGAGTTGTAAGAATTCTTTACATGTTCTAGTTATGAATATCTTAGAATTTGCAAATATTTTCTCCCATTATGTGAGAATGAATAAAATGGATAATATTATATACATAATTTTTTTTTTTTTTTTGGCCACGCAGCATGTGGGATCTTAGTTCCCCACCCAGGGATCGAACCTGTGCCCCCTGCAGTGGGAGCACAGAGTCTTCATCACTGGCCCACCGGGGAAGTCCCCATACTATTTCCTGATACAGTCCTTTGAAACACAGAAGTTTTTAATTGCCTATGTTTGGGATACCATATCAAAGAAGGCTTTGACCCAGGGTCATTAAGATTTACTTCTATATTTTCTTCTAAGAGCTTTATTGTTTGGTCTCTTACATACACTAGGTCTACGATCCATTTGAGTTAATGCGTGTATACATGTTTGTGTATGTGTGAGGAAGGGATCTAACTTTATTCCCTTACATATAGATATCTAGTTGGCCCAGCAATATATGTTGAAAAGACTATTTTTTCCTCATTGAATTATCTTGAAACCTTGTCAAAAATTAATTGACTATAAGTGTGCAAGTTTATTTCTGGACTCTTAATTCTATTCCATATATCTATATTTATGCCAGCACCACACAGTCTTTTATTATTAATTTACTTATTTTTGGCTGCATTGGGTCTTCGCTGCTGCATGCGGGCTTTCTCTAGTTGCGGCAAGTGGGACTACTCTTCATTGTGGTGTGCGGGCTTCTCATTGAGGTGGCTTCTCTTGTTGCAGAGCATGGGCTCTAGGCACTCAGGCTTCAGTAGTTGTGGTACTCGGGCTTCAGTAGTTGCGGCTCGTGGGCTCTAAAGCACAGGCTCAGTAGTTGTGGCACACGGGCTTAGTTGCTCCGAGGGATGTGGGATCTTCCCGGACCAGGGTTTGAACCTGTGTCCCCTGTGTTGGCAGGCAGATTCTTAACCACTGTGCTACCAGGGAAGTCCCACACCGTCTTGATTATTGTAGCTTTGTAGAAAGTTTTGAAATCAGGGAATATGAGTCCACTAACTTGGTTTTTCTTCAAGTTTTTTTGGCTATTCTTGGTCCCTTGAATTTTCATATAAATTTTAGGATCAGTTTGTTAATTTCTGCAAAGAAGCCAGCTGGGAGTTTTGATAGGGATTGCATTGTATCTGTATATCAATTTGGGGAATGTTGCCATCTTAACAATAGTAAGTCTTCCGATACTTAAACATTTTTCCATTTATTTAGATCATCTTTAATTTCTTTCAACAATGTTTTATAGTTATTTGATGACGTTAAATGCAATATTATCCATTGTTAGACAGAAGTATTAGTTATAATTAATGTTACCTGAAGGAACACTATTGTGCTGCACAACATATTCTCTATACTCATCAGGGATCCAATATGATCATTCCACTGGGATGGCTTTTTACATCTGTGATAAGATGCAGGGATTTTAGCCTACTTGGGTTTATTAAGTAGAATATTTTATTCTACAGCTACAGTAGAGAACAGCATTAAGACACCTTCTGTAGGGACTTCCCTGGTAGCACAGTGGTTAAGAATCCGCCTGCCAATGCAGGGCACACAGATTTGAGCCCTGGTCCGGAAAGATCCCACCTGCTGCGGGGCAACTAAGCCTGTGTGCCACAACCACTGAGCCTGTGCTCTAGAGCCCGCGAGCGGCACTGCTGAAGCCCGCGCCCTCTAGGGCCTGTGTGCGGCAACTACTGAGACCACGTGCTGCAACTACTGAAGACCATGTGCCTAGAGCCCATGCTCCGCAACAAGAGAAGCCACCGCAATGAGAAGCCCGCGCACCACAAAGAAGAGTAGCACCCACCCGCTGCAACTAGAGAAAGCCTGAGCACAGCAACGAAGACCCAGTGCAGCCAAAAAAAAAAAAATTAAAAAAAAAAAAAAAAGGAGCTGTCACCACAGAAGTCATACACATTAAAAAGATAAACTAGGATATTATGAAGATTTAATCCAATAGATTTGTATTTAAAGATGAACTGAGAAAAAAACTTCAAGAAGAAATTAAAAATCTGACTAATCACATAACCACTAAAGAAACTGATTAGAAGTTTAAAAAAAATCTTCCCATAACAATACCACCAGCACCATCCAGGTTCAGACTGCTCTACTAGCAAGCTGCACCAAATTTTAAGGGAAAAATATTCCAATATTATACCAACTCTTCCAAAGAATAGAGATGGCACAGTCCTTTATGAATCTATCAAACTCTTACACCAAAATTTGAAAGATAAAAATATATAAGGAAAATTACACCCAATTTCACACATAAACATTGATGTAAATATCCATGCAAATATTAGCAAACTGAATCTAGTAATATATTCTGAAATATGATACACTGTGACCTAGTCTGACTTATCACAGCAATTCTAGGTCATTTTAACTTTAGGAAACAAATTGGTATAACTTGCCACAGTAACAGAGTAAAAGAGAAAAATCAGAGGATCTCAATAGATGCAGAAAAAGCATTTGCTAAACTTCAACATTCATTCATGATAAAACTTTCACCAAATTAAGGAAACCTTAATCTGATAAAAGACATCTATAAGAAAAACTACAGCAAACATCATTCTTAAAGATGAAACATTAAAACCATTCCCTCTGAGTGCAGGAACATGGGAAGAATGCTCATTATCACCACTTCTTTGATCATTCTAATGAAGGTCCCAGTGAGTAAATCAAGAAAAGCAAATAAGAGGAATAAGGAATGCAAAAGAATAAATGTAAATGCAAATTAAATGGTTATGGTATAATAAAAAATAAGTATTTGGTTTTTGTCTCTTATTTCCTGGCACAGAGCTCCTAAAGTCCTTGGAATATCCTGAGTAAGAAGAATGTCTTTTGTATGCTAATAAGATAATGGGGTGGGGGGTGGTAATAGATAGCTTTAGGATGGGGGTTGGTCCATTGAAAGACCAAACGAAGATTAGAGGGCAGAAACTTTCAGTCACACCTCACCTCCAGGGAGAGGAGAAGGACTGGCTATTGAGGTCAGTCACCAATGGACAATGATTTAATCAATCATGCCTATGTAATAAAATCTCCATAAAAACGAAATGACAGGGTTTGGAGAACTTCTGGGCTGGTGAATACATCAAAGTACTGGGAGAGTGGTGTACCGGGAAAGGGCATGCCTCCCCCGACACCCTGCCCTAGGTAACTTTTCCTCTGGCTCTTCCCAAGTTATCCTGTATAATAAACTGGCAAACATAAGTAAAGTGTTTTCCTGAATTCCATGAATCCTTCTATCAAATTATTGAACCTGAGAGAAAGGGTCATGGAAAACCCTGAATTCATAGCCTGTGGGTCAGAAGTACAGATGGCAAACTGGGACTTGTGACCGACACCTGCAGTAATGACAGTCTGGGTGATTGAGTCCTTAACCAGTGGAGTCTGCAAGAACTCCATATAGCTGGTGTCAGAATTGAAATGACTTGTTGAACCTCCAGTTGGTGTCAAAGAATTAGAGAACTGATGTGGATATATACACTACTATATATAAAACAGATAACTAATAAGGACCTACTGTATCGCACAGGGAACTCTACTCAATAGTCTGTAATAGACTGTATGGGAAAAGAATCTAAAAAAGAGTGAAAGAAAGAAAAACAGAGAGAATTGATGTGGAAAACACCATGTATTTAGTGTCAGAAAAAACCTTACAGAATGCTTACGTAATGTAAAAATTCCCCCCAAAATGTTCACGTAAGCTATTAGAATTTAAGAATTTAGCAAGGTTGTTGCTAGGTACAAAAGTCAATAAATAAAAATCAATTGTACTGGGCTTCCCTGGTGGCGCAGTGGTTAAGAATCCACCTGTTAATGCAGGGGATGTGGGTTCGAGCCCTGGTCTGGGAAGATCCCACATGCCACAGAGCAACTAAGCCCGCGAGCCACAACTACTGAGCCCACGTGCTACAACTACTGAAGCCCACAGACCTAGGCCCGTGCTCCGCAACAAGAGAAGCCACCACAATGAGAAGCCTGCACACCGCAACGAAGAGTAGTCCCCGCTCACCACAACTAGAGAGAGCCCGTGCGCAGCAACAAAGACCCAACACAGCCAAAAATAAATAAATTTATAAAAAATTTTTTAAAAAGTAATGCATTTGGATTAAAGAAATTTTGCTAAATATAGACAAGCAGAAGGAAGTTTTTTTCAATCACCACAAATCTTACCAGTCAATATTGAGATTTCATTTTCTTTTCACAGGGTAAACATCAGCCTATTAAGTATTTCCTTTGTGGTAATTCCCTGGCAGTCCAGTGGTTAGGGCTCCGCGCTTCCACTGCAGGGAGCATGGGTTCGATCCCTGGTTAGGAACTAACATCCCACATGCCATACTGCGCGGCGGAAAAAAAGAAAAAAGTATTTCCTTTGTAAATACTGTAGCAATTTGCTTTCTCAATTTTTAAATTATTTTCTGAATCTGTACTCCTTTCTTATAGACTATAGTTCATATACATAAATTCAGATCATGGTTAATCTCTACTTATTCTCCTTAATCCTCTTTAATTGTTATTGGTACTTTATTTTCATTACTTTCAAAATGCCTTGTCACCAGTTCTCATTTAATCTGAGGAAGCTGAGCTTTCCTTTCTTCTCTGTATAGAAACTTTAAATACTCAAGTCTCTAGATGTTCACTGTGTAATATGGTAGCCACTACACATGACTATTTAAATTTAAATTAATTAGAATATACAATGGAGAAAGACAGTCTCTTCAATAAGTGGTTCTGGGAAAACTGGACAGCTACATGTAAAAGAATGAAATTAGAACATTCTCTAACACCACACACTCAAAATGGATTAAAGACCTAAATGTAAGAGCGGATACCATAAAACTCTTAGAGGAAAACATAGGCAGAACACTCTTTGACATTAATCGCAGCAATATCTTTTTGGATCTACCTCCTAGAGTAATGAAAATAAAAAACAAAAATAAACAAATAGGACCTAATTAAACTTAAAAGCTTTTGCACAGCAAAGGAAACCATAAACAAAACAAAAAGACAACCCACAGAATGGGAGAAAATATTTGCAAACAATGTGACCAACAAGGGATTAATCTCCAAAATATACAACAGCTCGTGCAGCTCAATATCAAAAAAAAAAAAAAAAGGGGGGGGACTTCCTGGGTGGGTGGGTAAGAATCCACGCTCCCAATGCAGGGGGCCTGTGGGTTCGAGCCCTGGTCAGGGAACTAGATCCTATATGCATGCAGCAACTATGAGTCTGCATGCCACAGCTAAGAAGTCTGCATGCTGTGACTAAGAAGTCCGCATGCCGCAACTAAGAAAAAGCCCATATGCCGCAACTAAACACGCTGCAACAAAGATCCCACATGCCGCAACTAAGACCCAGCACAGCCTAAATAAATAAATAAATAAATTTTTTTTAGATAGCCAAAAAGCACATGAAAAGATGCTCAACATTGCTAATTATTAGAGAAATTCAAATCAAAACTACAATGAGGGGCTTCCCTGGTGGCGCAGTGGTTGAGAGTCCGCCTGCCAATGCAGGGGACACGGGTTCTTGCCCCAGTCCAGGAAGATCCCACATGCCACAGAGTGGCTAGGCCCATGAGCCATGGCCGCTGAGCCTGCGTGTCTGGAGCCTGTGCTCTGCAACGGGAGAGGCCACAACAGTGAGAGGCCCGCGTACCGCAAAAAAAAAAAACACAACAAACAAAACTACAATGAGGTATCACCTCACACCTGTCAGAACGGCCATCATCAAAAAGTCTACAAACAATAATAGATGCTGGAAAGGGTGTGGAGAAAAGGGAAACTTCCTACACTGTTGGTAGGAATGTAAATTGGTACAGCCACTATGGAGAACAGTACGGAGGTTCCTTAAAAAACTAAAAATAGAGCTGTCATATGATCTAGCAATCCCACCCCTGGGCATATATCCAGGGAAAACCATAATTCGGAAAGATACATGCACACCAATGTTCATTGCAGCACTATTTACAATAGCTAAGACGTGGAAGCAACTTAAACGTCCATCAACAGATGGATGGATAAAGAAGATATGGTACATATATACAATGGAATATTACTCAGCTATAAAAAAGAATGAAATAATGCCATTTGCAGCAACATGGATGGACCTAGAGATTATCATACTAAGTGAAGTAAGTCAGACAGAGAAAGACAAATATGATATATCACTTACATGTGGAATCTAAAAAAATGACACAAATGAACTTACAAAACAGAAACAGACTCACAGACGTAGAAAACAAACTTGTGGTTACCAAAGGGGAAAGGTAGGAGGGAGGGATAAATTAAGAGGCTGGGATTAATGTATATACACTACTATATATAAAATAGATAATCAACAAGGACCCACTGTATAGCACAGGGAACTCTACTCAATACTCTGTAATAACCTATATGGGAAGAGAATCTGAAAAAGAATACATATGTATATGTATAACTGAATCACTTTGCTGTACACCTGAAACTAACACAACACTGTAGATCAACTACATTCCAATATAAAATAAAAATTGAAAAAACACTGAAAAAAATTAAATAAATTAAAATTTACAAAAATAAAATATTCAGCTCCTCAGTCAGACTAGTCACATTTCAGGTGTTCAATAGCCACATGTAGTTAGAGGTTACCATATTGAACAGCACTGCTCCAGATTTTAGTAGTATTTTCAAAAGCAGTATTATCAAAAGCATTTTTATCTCTGCTGATATCTTAACTCTTTAGTATTATTAATTTTAAATATCTGTCAAAGAATATATGTACATGGTTCAAAAATGAAACATTCTTGATCTGGTCGCTAATTTACACAGGTTTGTTCACTTTAGGTTAATTTATCAAGCTGTACTTTTATGAGTTGTACCCTTTTCTGTATGTAGGTTGTTACATATATATTTCAAAAAAAAATTTACAAAAACCACAAATCTAGTACTGTTATTTTAAAACAATGGTCTTCCTGTATCATTCCTCCTCTACTCTAGACCTGTTCACCAGAGGCAATTACCCGCAATTCATCTAACCATTTCCCTTGGAATTAACCTACTTATTTCTAAATAATGTGTCTATGCAGCTATGTCTTGATTTATCAATTTTAGACATTACCTATTTACTTTTCACCATATTAGTTGAGAACTTAGTTCTTTTATACTCCTCATATTTCGCCTCCTGGCTATCTCACCAAAAAGTTTCAATTTAAATAAGCCAGTGCAGGCTTCCCTGGTGGCGCAGTGGTTGAGAGTCCGCCTGCCGATGCAGGGGACACGGGTTCGATCCCTGGTCCAGGAAGATCCCACATGCCGCAGAACAACAAAGCCCGTGCACCACAACGAAGAGTAGCCCCTGCTCACCGCAACTAGAGAAAGCCCGCGTGCAGCAGCGAAGATCCAACTCAGCCAAAAATAAATAAATTAAATTAATAAACTTAAAAAAAAAAGAAATAATACTAAGCCTTCTTTACATTATATCTGTATAGGTATATGTTTCATATGACATTCCTGAGAATCTGATATATCCTGGTATAACATTATCATTTGTAATTTCAGCTATTATCTTTAAATGTTGTATGTCACAGAAATAACCAAATTCTCTTGTCAACTGCATTATAATGAACTCTTAGATCTTTAACTTTTGCTATTTTTAAGTCTTTTGTCATTTATAGATAGTAATTGTTTTACTCTGATGCTTTGCAAAAATGTTCCCACAACCTGAACGAATTTCATCTTCAAGGAGATTCATGGGAAAGACTTTGACAAGTACTCTAGAATGCAGGGTTTCTTGTTTCGTTTTGTTTTGTTTTGTTTTTGGCCGTGCATAGTTCCCCCACCCAGGGATCAAACCCGTGCCCCCTGAAGTGGAAGTGCCGAGTCTTAACCACTGGACCGCCAGGGAAGTCCCTGGAATGCAGGTTTCTGATAACTTTAAGATCATAACACTGAACTGGATAAAAATTTCTAAGACTTTAATGGCAAACTGATTGATTCATAAAGTTGCTAACCCAAGATCAAGATCAACAAGAATTAATTACAGGAGACTAAATGAACCTGTAAGGATGATTATAAATTTTGACTTCTTATGCTGTTTCTCTAATGTTTTATTTTTCCAGATTTAAGGAAACTTTTTCTCTTAAGCATCTATGACTTACAGCAATTTGGTAAAAGATATCTTTGTAAGCAAAGATCAAATATATATCTTTTTATCCCTTCCTGATCCCTCCAGAATTCAGAGACTCATATTATTCTTATTGTTAATCACAATATATGTATTTGCATAAGTTCAATAAGAATCTACTCTCCTTGTAACAGAAAACAATTGGAAATATTGGCTATTTTACCAAGGTTTTGACTAGCTTAACATACTCAAGAGAGATATACATAGACTTAGAAATAATCAGACAGTTTTAAGGAACTACTTGTAAAAATTGGCCTAGTACCTTGCTTTCAAGCTTCCAACAAGATAAGCTTAAAAAGAGCTTATATGATCAATCACTATTCTCACTGTGTTTATGTAAATAATCAGGCCAAATTTACTACAACCAAATTAGTTTTACTATGATTATCTTTGACAAAAAGGAGGATGATTATGAAGAGAGAAATTGTTTGCACCTTTGTAGATACTAGATTCTTGTCCTGCTAATTATCTTTAAGGTTATACACCTGAGCTGGACTGGATCCTAAACTCTTCTAGTTTCATCACATATCTGGCTACAAATCTCCAAATGAACGTTTCCAATTTCTCTCACCCTTCTGATTTCAAATCAATAAAAACAACAATTGCCCTTAAATCTCCTTGGAAGGGACTATAATAGGTCCTCCTCACTACACAGGTGAACGGCCAAACTTGAGACCCAAGCTTTGGGTACACATTTCACAGCTAAAGAAGGCTCCAACTGACATCCAGTCCTGTACAAGCACTGGAGACCTCTGAATCAAACCGATCAGGAACTGAAGCAAATGATAGCTGAAGGGGACACCTTTCCCAAGATGACCAGACCAGGCCTGTATACCATTTCCCACTGTTACTTCCTACCTTATCCTTTCCCTCTTTTTCTTGGGAAGAAATGCTCTTATCTGTATTGCTCAGTCTATTACAAAAGGGGAAAAGTTATCTAATTGTTAGGTTTGCCACCAGAAACCTTGATCTGTTCACAACAATAGTGAACCTTTAGTCCATACTGTAATGAATTTTTTTTCACTTTTCCCAAGGGCTACTGCTAATTTCACCTGGTGTTCCTTGATGACAGCTACAAAGTAAGATTTTTGAAGCTTCCCATTGTTCCACCCCATTAAGCCTCCATGGTCACCTTAAACAAGAACTTCAAGGAGGCATACATGACTCCAAGTATGCCTCCATAGGGAGAACGTTTCTCCTTTGGGTCAGAGTAAGTGCCAATGAAATGCATGATCAGAGATCTCTCCCAAACATCAGGAGTGCTAGCTGATTCATCAGCCAAAGAAATAGCAACCCAACAATGACCACTTGACTCCTTGACTAAAGTAATTTTGGATAACTGCATGGCCTTTGATTATCAACTTGCTGAGCAAGGAGGCATTTGTACTACAGCAAATAGTACCTGTTGTGCATAGATAAGTGCCTCTAGAAAAACAGAAACTCAGTTACACAAAATCAGGGAACAAGCCCATTGGTTACAACTTCCACCTGATGGCCCTTGCCTGGTCTTTTGACCTATTTAGCTGATTACCTTCAGGTGTGGGCAGCACATTCTACAAACTGAACTTATATTAATTTAAATTATGTTTCACATAATCATTTTTAAGCTTTGTGCCTGTCTCCTGTTAAATCTTTGTAGAAATAACTTACCCAA
The DNA here is from genome assembly GCF_000442215.2 of Lipotes vexillifer. Classification (NCBI taxonomy): domain Eukaryota; kingdom Metazoa; phylum Chordata; class Mammalia; order Artiodactyla; family Lipotidae; genus Lipotes; species Lipotes vexillifer. The sequence continues at coordinate 537,994 of NW_006779087.1, read as the reverse complement.
CTTAGCTCAACACTTCAAGATGATCTCAAATGCTTAAGACCTTGGTGAGATATAGAGGTTTTTTGTTTGTTTGTTTTTTGTTTTGTTTTGTGCTGTACGCGGGCCTCTCACTGTTGTGGCCTCTCCCGTTGTGGAGCACAGGCTCCGGACGCGCAGGCTCAGCAGCCATGGCTCACGGGCCCAGCCGCTCCGCGGCATGTGGGATCTTCCCGGACCGGGGCACGAACCCTGTCCTCTGCATCGGGAGGCGGACTCTCAACCACTGCGCCACCAGGGAAGCCCTAGAGTTTTTTGTTTTTTGTTTTTTATTTACTTACTTTTAATTTTCATTTTATTTATTTTTGGCTGCGTTGGGTCTTCCTTGCTGCGCATGGGCTTTCTCTAGTTGCGGCGAGCGGGGGCTACTCTTCATTGTGGTGCACGGGTTTTTCTTTGCGGTGGCTTTTCTTGTTGCGGAGCACGGGCTCTAGGCGCGCAAGCTTCAGTAGTTGTGGATCGCAGTCTCCAGAGCGCAGGCTCAGTAGTTGTGGTACACGGACTTAGTCGATCCGCGGCCTGTGGGATCTTCCTGGACCAGGGCTTGAACCCATGTCCCCTGCATTCGCAGGCGGATTCTTAACCACTGCGCCACCAGGGAAGCCCCTTTTAAGGAAAGGTCTTGATCAAAAGGGGTAAATGTGAACATAAATAAAGGAAACTTCATTTTAAATGGAGTCAGGAAGCCCTAAAGGGGGGGACTCTCAATACAGGTAGCACAGTTGCAGTCAAAACCAGCAGGAAGAAGGAAGATAAGAATGTTACTTTTCTTCTGGTACAAGGGAGGACATTTTCACATAGGAATTTCACCTCCTCCTTTTAAAAGAAGGAAGATCCCTCCCAACTCCAGCAACAACACTCTAACCACCACTTGCAGCCAGAGAGAAACTGCCACAATCTTGAACTCTCTTTCTTCTCCAGAGAACTTCTCTTCAAACGGTCCCCCCCCAATTTCCTCCTAAAATCTAATAAAAGCAAGTCACTCTCCTTTGTTCGCTGGATTTGCCTATGATTCCCCATTGCTTGCTTGTCCCGAATTGTGATTCTCTGCTATTCCTGAATAAACCCACCTTTTTGGTAAAATAACTGGTTGCTTTATTTTTGAGGGTAACAATGTATATAAATATAAAATCACTATGTTGTACACTTGAAAGTAATGTAACATTGTTTGTCAATTACGCTTCAATTTAAAAAAGTTTTACAAAACTCTAAATAGCACAAGGAATCCCTACTTCCTAAATATCCTTCAGAGTCAAACAGTTTCCTCCCTCCCCAAGTTTCTGTCCTTACTCCTTCAATTCAGCTACCAAATTTGAAATGTGTCTTTAAATCTCTCTTTCTAAAAGACCCTGGTTGGTTTAGGTCTAAAAATGGGGCCTACCCTACCCTTTTAACAGCTTAGATGTTCAGTGCTTAGGTGCTTACTCTTTGAATGACTGAAATACTGTTTGGTAGCTTTAGTTTAAATAACAAGTAAACCAAATAGAACTATTTTTTCTAAACCTTGCTCCTCCACATTATCAGGTAAATGCTTTCTGTACTGCCTTTAAAGGAACTGGGAAGAGAAAAACAAAACTCATTCACAAATGGTGACAACGCGAAAATAATCAGCTGAGCTATCTGGACCAGAAGTTTCTCCATTTCATGGTGCTTCATCTTTAAAACTGTGTGGACTTCATCAATCTTAGGATTCGTCCAAATTAAAGCAATCGAGCCCCCATTCCCATGTTGGTTTCTTCCGAACCTGCGCCCCACCCCCCACCCCACCCCCACCCCCACCCCCGCCCCCGCCCCGGCCCTG
>NW_006779087.1:498165-536097 GCF_000442215.2 Lipotes vexillifer | reverse complement strand
GAAGGGCTCGAGGCCAGGAGCCCGCCTCTGCGGCGGCCGAGCCGGGCGCCGAGTGGGTACGCCGGACCGGGGGAGGGGCCTGCGGCCATGGCACCGCCTGTGCCCGCCAGCCCCTCCCCGGACCGTTACTTAAGTGGCTCCCGCACCGCCCTCGCCTCAGTGCGTTACTTACCTCGACTCTTAGCTTGTCGAGGACGGTAACCGGGACCCGGTGTCTACTCCTGTTGCCTGCGCCTGCTGACCCGTAGCCACCATGGTGAGTGGACCGCCGGCCTCGCTCGGGAAAACGGGGAAAAGCGAGCCCGGGGAAGCGCGGAGGGCCTCTAGCTAGAGCGGGCTGGCGCCACCGCTGTTCATTTGGAGGGCGAACAGCGAGGCGAGGGCCGAGGATGAGAGTAGATAGATCCCGTTTGTGGAGAACGGCTGGGGCCCGGGAAGAGGGAACGGAGGGAGCCCACCGCCTTTTTTTCTGGGACTCTGGAAGGGGATGGCGGCACACTAGATCTCCTTCACCGTGGTTGGGGCTCTCATTTAGCCCTTAACTCCTGGGCGTGGTGCCCTGAAGACTGCATTCTTTTCCCGCGCGTTCCCATCCCCCTCTTCCCCCCAGCCTTTGGCGAGCGCGCGCGCGGCTCTCCCCTCCCTCACTTCCTCCTCAGCACGAAAAGCGGAGGCGGGAAGGAGCTGAACACAAAAGCGCACGCGCGACCGTTACCTTCCCGCCAGGGAGTGGACGGGAGCCCGCCACTGCAGTGCGCACGCGCGCTGCAAGTCTATGGCTGGAGGGCGTGTCTCCTGTTACCCTGAGTTCTTTCTTTTAAAAAATAAAAACAGTAAGATGAATGTGGAGAAGGACTCCTTCTCCACAAGTACTGCGCTACGCCAGTGTATTAGGGCAGCTAGCTCCCAACAGCCTGTAGAGGCCGTCTGCCCCTCCCTGCTTTCTGCTGTGTTAGGAATGCGTGTGGGAGCAGGTGGTAGCGGTGAGGGGTTTTGAGGGAACGGAAATCGGATATTGGTCCAGCTCTGGGCCGCCGATAATCCCCTGCTGCGTCGTGACACATGTGGAGGTGCTGGACGGAACTGAATGCCTACGGGAAGCGGAGGATGATTGGGCATGGCTGCGCCTCTGCAGACGTGGCTGTTGAGAGCCTCTGCAGCTGCGCGGCTCCACGAACCGCGGCGGGGGGAGGGGAGGACGCGGGCGCGCGCACCCGGAATTGCTCATTCATCCTTTGCCGCAGAGCCCCACCCCTTGTCTCTACAGCCAGACATTTCCTCTGCACTCTTCTGGCCACGTGCTTCCCGTGTTGGGAGCTGCCCAGAAATCTGGCCACCTACTCTAAAATGGGATTCTGGGGCCTGAGCGCTAGATGGATGACCTCCTCCGTATCTTGATCCTCCAAAGGAGGAAGCAATGACTAAGGTCTGTTCTTGGTCTGGAAAGAGGCCTTCCCAATTTAGAGGGGAAGAGGAAATTAATTAAAACTAATGGAGATAAAAAGTATAGCCCTTCTCCCCTAGACTAAGAAAAAAAGCATTACACTGTAATTCGTTTTGAAAGGAAATTTGTAAGATTGTTTCCATAAACATTTTGTTCTGCTTCACAGTCACCACTAATTGGGGGTTTTTTTGTTTTGTTTTGTGCTGTACGCGGGCCTCTCACTGTTGTGGCCTCTCCCGTTGTGGAGCACAGGCTCCGGACGCGCAGGCTCAGCGGCCATGGCTCACGGGCCCAGCTGCTCCGCGGCACGTGGGATCTTCCCGGACCGGGATACAAACCCGTGTACCCTGCATCGCAGGCGGACTCTCAACCACTGCGCCACCAGGGAAGCCCCACTATTGGTTTTTAATGTTTCTTTTTTCTCCCTCTCACAGCGTGAGTGCATCTCCATCCACGTTGGCCAGGCTGGTGTCCAGATCGGCAATGCCTGCTGGGAGCTCTACTGCCTGGAACACGGCATCCAGCCTAATGGCCAGATGCCAAGTGACAAGACTATTGGGGGAGGAGATGACTCCTTCAACACCTTCTTCAGTGAGACAGGCGCTGGCAAACATGTGCCCAGGGCAGTGTTTGTAGACCTGGAACCCACGGTCATTGGTGAGTTGACCTCAGTAATCCTAATGAGATCCCGGGGATCCGGAACAGGAGGTGTATCCTGGGGGCTCCATTGATGCCATGGGGTCGAGCAGACTTGTGCAGGTTGTTAGTGATGGGTGGCTGCTTCGTTTTCCTTTTCCAGATGAAGTTCGCACTGGCACCTACCGCCAGCTCTTCCACCCTGAGCAGCTCATCACAGGCAAGGAAGATGCTGCCAATAACTATGCCCGAGGTCACTACACCATCGGCAAGGAGATCATTGACCTCGTCTTGGACCGAATTCGGAAACTGGTATGTTTATTCTCAAGAATAAAGTAAATTAATGAATCTAAAGGAGATATTTGAAATATGCTCTTTTTTCCAAATACAGAATTGAAATGTAATAAAGAGTGAGGTTAATTATTCCTTTAAAGTTTTTTTTAAGTTCAATTAAAATATGAACTATTGATGTCATTTTATAAATATTAATGGAGATATTTTTAATAAAGAAATGCTGAGTAATTTAAGGAAGGTCTACATTTTTAAAAAAGTGTTTCTTGTCAAAATACAACCTAAATCTTTGGAGTTAATATGAAAAGTGAAAATATTTATTATGATTACTATGAGGGTATCCCAAAGAGCAATAACTATGTTTTTTTCCTATTCTTTTGTAACAGGCTGACCAGTGCACAGGTCTTCAGGGCTTCTTGGTTTTCCACAGCTTTGGCGGGGGAACTGGTTCCGGGTTCACCTCCCTGCTGATGGAACGTCTCTCTGTCGATTATGGCAAGAAGTCCAAGCTGGAGTTCTCCATTTACCCAGCCCCTCAGGTTTCCACAGCTGTAGTTGAGCCCTACAACTCCATCCTCACCACCCACACCACCCTGGAGCACTCTGATTGTGCCTTCATGGTAGACAATGAGGCCATCTATGACATCTGTCGTAGAAACCTTGACATTGAGCGCCCAACCTACACGAATCTTAACCGCCTTATTAGCCAGATTGTGTCCTCCATCACCGCTTCCCTGCGATTTGATGGAGCCCTGAATGTTGATCTGACAGAATTCCAGACCAACCTGGTGCCCTATCCCCGCATCCACTTCCCTCTGGCCACATATGCCCCTGTCATCTCTGCTGAGAAAGCCTACCATGAACAGCTTTCTGTAGCAGAGATCACCAATGCTTGCTTTGAGCCAGCCAACCAGATGGTGAAATGCGACCCTCGCCATGGTAAATACATGGCTTGCTGCCTGTTGTACCGTGGCGACGTGGTTCCCAAAGATGTCAATGCTGCCATTGCCACCATCAAGACCAAGCGCAGCATCCAGTTTGTGGACTGGTGCCCCACTGGCTTCAAAGTTGGCATTAATTACCAGCCTCCCACTGTGGTACCTGGTGGAGACCTGGCCAAAGTACAGCGAGCTGTGTGCATGCTGAGCAACACCACAGCCATCGCTGAGGCCTGGGCTCGCCTGGACCACAAGTTTGACCTGATGTATGCCAAGCGTGCCTTTGTTCACTGGTACGTGGGTGAGGGCATGGAGGAAGGAGAGTTTTCTGAGGCCCGTGAGGACATGGCTGCCCTTGAGAAGGATTATGAGGAGGTTGGTGTGGATTCTGTTGAGGGAGAGGGAGAGGAAGAAGGAGAGGAATACTAATTACCGTTCCTTTCAGCCCTGCAGCATGTCATATGCAGAACTTGAGCTTCAACATTAGCTGACAGGAGTAAAAGCTTTCTGATTAGATTGTCTTCACTTTCAACTGTGATCATGTATTGCTTTTCCATGTGTACCTGTAAGATTTTTGTCATGTCTGAAAAGTAAAGGCTTTAAGAAAGAAGGTTCTGTTCTTCTAAATTGGTTTCTCCAATTCAAGATGTGCTACCACTGCTACACCTGAAAGTCTCTGCAACAGGGTGGTAATATCAAGGATTTCATTCTAGAAATCTCTATGGGGGGGGGAAGGAGCACATTGGTCTGAAAAAACAGAAGAGCTGGATTCTGAAACGGGTCTGTTAACTTCACCTTAACCAAGATTCTTTGTTTTCAGATGTACACCTAATTTTTTAAAAAACTTTTATTGGAGTATAGTTTATTTACAATGTTGTGTTTCAGGTGTATAGCACAGTGAATCAGTTACACATACATCCACTCTTTGATCAACCAGTGTTGAAATCCAGGTCAGGGGGCTTGGGAAAATGTAAATGCAGATGAGAGTGGTTTTGCTGATCTAGATCTTGAAGTTACTGGGTAATTACAAGTTAGGTATGGGAAGTAGTTTTTAATATGCTGCAAATACTGCTGTTTAAAGAGGCCTGCTAACCTATCAGTGGAACAAAAAATTCTTAGTGATCCTTGAACAGGTAAACATCAGGCTGGAGAATATTTGAGCAGGAAGATGTAAAAGCTGTTTCCCGCCTGTAGGGAGGATGGGAGAAGAAAAGTTGCAGGATCAGAATGCTGGTGATCAAAAATCGTAGTATAGAAAAAAAAAAAGGGAGTAAGCTATGTGCATGTGTGGGAAAGCGGCTGAGTGGGGGCTTTACAAGGGATGAAATGGCAACATTTGCAAAGGTTAAGATAAAAGTTTACAATTTATAGCACTTGGCATAGTTAACATTCTTTTCAGTGTATAGTTTGACTACATCTAAAGTTGACTATAGAGATAGGTTAAATCCTCTGCATCTCATTTGCCTCCAAGAAGATGTACATTTCAAATTCAGGAAGCACAGGGATTATTAAGGTCTGAAGACGCTGATGTTTTGGTTTAAGAGTAGAGAAGACCAAAATTTTATCAGTTTTTTCCCTGGTCCATAAATCCTATAGACTTAAAAATAGCTGTCCTCAATTGAAAAAGTCAGTCTATAGACATTTGAGAGAGAAAGATCAGTTGGGTGGCACAGCAACACCCATATAGCCAGATACCACAGGTCCCAGGGGAAGGCAGATCCCAGGGCTTTAAAGCACTGAGGGGAACCCTAACGGAATTAGTGACCAAATGCAGATAGGATTTTGAGTTGTTGAACTCTCAGACCATCTTGAGAGATGACTAAAGAACCTTTGGGAAGTCGTTCTGTTCTTTTCTGCAATACAAGAGGGAAAGATAACTAGGCTGGAGCCCGGGAAACAATAACAGAAGAGCTTTTCAGGAAAAGCACACACTAGGTATCCAGTGTGCCATGGTGCTTTTTTTTTTTTAGGAGTTCTGAGGCGCAAGGCAGGGGCAGGATAGAGAAGAAGCCAGGGTTTCAACTATAATGTTTTATTTTTATTTTTTTGTTTTTGTTTTTGTTTGGGGGGAGGGGTGTTTATTTTTAAGAAAAGATCTGTAGTAAATAAAGCGTTATGACTGCTTGGGTGGTAGGTACATAGGTGTTTTCAATACCGTTATCTATTGCCCCAAAACTTTGTGGCTTAATGTATGTGTTTAAAAAAGAAAAAACTAGATAAAACCTCATGCAGTTTCTGAGGGTCAGGAATTCAGGAGCACCTTAGCTGGATGGTCGTGACTCAGGATTTCTCATAAGGTTTCAGTAAAGATGTTGACTGAGGGTACAGTTATCTGAATGCTTGATTGGAGCTGGAGGTTTGGTTCACATGCCTGGCAAGTTGGTGCTGGTTGTTGGCAGGTCGCCTTAGTTCACCACATGGACCTCTCCATAGGACTGCTTGAGTGTCCTCATGACATGGGAGCAGTCTTCCCCCAGAGTGAGCTAAGAGAAGGTAAGTTGAATACCACAAAGTCTTATGACCTAACCTCGAAAGTCACACTCATTTCTACAATATCCTATTTGTAACACATGTCAGTCCTGTTCAGTGTGTGAGGAAACTACACAATGATAGGAGGCAAGGATCAGTGGGAGTTATATACAAAACCCTAAGGGTTAATGTTTCTATCAAATAGAATACCAATTATATTATCCTTTTTTCCTGTATGCTTGAAATATTTCATTTTTTAAAAGAGGAAACCTATAGAGGGAAGGGATTTTCCATTTTCTACAATTCAAACTCCAATTTCAGTGTCTGGTTTTTTAGAACAGACACCTCCTACCTACACTCCTAAACTATCCAGTCCCCTTTATACCCTAGTTATTTGGTTGTTGATTTGACTTGCTCAATTCAGTATTTCCCCCTGTCTCGTCTGTTCCCAGTCTTATAGGTCAAGATGATAACTAGCAGGTAGTAGTCAAAGCCTTTGGTAATATGAGATACTAAGTGTGGGACATGGGGGTGGGAAATGGTTATATTGAAATGCTGAGGCAACCAGGAAATGCCATCAAGCATTCCTTTGGTGGGGGGATTGGGAGTCTTAACTATCTACATCTTTGCCCCAGCAGCAATCGCAGTGCCTGGTAAGGTTTAGGGCTCAGAGTGCTTTAATGGAAGTAAAAATAAATAATGATTATTTCACTCTTAAGCCAGATTCTTTATTGCTCTCTTTAACATAAACAGCAGACTCTAGGGTTTTGTAAAACACATTCACTTTCTTTCCAGGCCCAAGTCTCTTTTAGCACCCTCTGAGAAATTGAGCCTCAGGGTAGAGAGGCCTTGGAAACAGATTGACTGAGACACTTGATTCCTTGTTCTGTCACTAGTCGTGCTCCCTGAACCTTCTGGGCCTATTTCCCCTTTTGCTCTATAGAGTTCCATCCTGTCTTTCCCAGGTGTGTGGGGAGTTGAGGGGTGGCAAATAGGGCAATCAAGTCTGGAAGGACTTGTAAGCTTAGAGTTGTGTGTCCAAGCTTGGGAAGTGAGGGGCAGGGTACCCCAGGACCTGACAGCTCTGCTCAGCAGGACACCAGAGCCACTGCCAAGGAAGAATGAACCATTTAGAAAAGAAATAGAAATAAAGCCCAAGAAGTGTTTACTTAGAGATGGCGAGGGTGATGATACTGATGATAATGATTATTAACCTTAACATCAACACCTTCAATTTACACCCACCCACATTTAAAAAATTTTTTTAAATTTATTTTTGGTTGCATTGGGTCTTCATTGCTACGTGAGGGCTTTCTCTAGTTGTGTCGAGCAGGGGCTGCTCTTCGTTGTGGTGCGTGGGCTTCTCATTGCGGTGGCTTCTCTTGTTGCGGAGCACAGGCTCTAGGCGCGTGGGCTGCGCGTGGGCTTCAGTAGTTGTGGCATGCGGGCTCAGTAGTCGTGGCTCACAGGCTCTAGAGCACAGGCTCAGTAGGTGTGGTGCACAGGCTGAGTTGCTCTACGGTATGTGGGATCTTCCCAGTCCAGGGCCCGATCCCATGTCGCCTGCATTGGCAGGCAGATTCTTAACCACTGCACCACCAGGGAAGTCCACATTTTACAAAATTTTAATACCATAATATAATGCTTAAGTGCCTTCACAACCCAGTATTCTCAACCTCACTGAGGTGACCTTAAAATGGGAGGAGCCCACTTCATTTTTTACAGAGGACAGATTCAGTTGGCAGGGAAGAAGGGAAGTGATACCACAGCCCTTGTAGGACCAGGTTCCTTAAATATTGCCTGCCAAAAAGTCACAAGAAATAGGGGTCTTTTAGCCCTATGGGGGACCAGGGCTATGATTTAGGGACATGCTCAGGTTAAGAGTCTGAGGGAGGGAGGAGAGAGATGCCATTTTCCCCTCCCAGTCCCATCAAATTCCTGGCAAATTCCTTAATGCCCTGCAGATGGCACCACTGACAAGGAGTTCTCTGCCCAGAAAAGTCAAGCTCAGATTTGTTAATTCTGCTCTCCCTGTCACTTTGGAGCTGAGCCTAAAAGATACACCACAAACAGGAAGAGACTGACCTGGTATTCCTGGCATTCAAGGGCTTGTCACTTTTTGTTCTGTCCATTCCTGGAGGCAGCTGAGCCTCCTGCTTCCATTCCTGGAGGCAGCTGAGCCTCCTGCTAGGTCACTGTGAATCAGTCAGCCACAGGAATCCCCACACTGCTGGAGCTCTTGACTTCAGCTCCTGCCTCTAGGGTGCTTCCCAGGGTGGAATGAGTTTAAAAATATGGCCTTGGGGTCAACATGTAATAATGGAGGAGCATGTTGTCAGATCAAACTGAACTCAATACTGATATAAAATTAATAACCACCTGATGATGTGGACATCATCATGTAGATACTGATATCACTGTGTTTCAGGGGCCAGCTTCTTCCTCTCTGCCAAAATAAATACCCTACCCCACCCATCCATCCCTCAACTGACCAATCCATCTCCCAACTGACAGCCTGCTGTGTGTTACTGTGTCCAGCAGTGATGGAATCAAGCCCGTCACCTCATTCCTGGGGCCTTCGAACACTCTTCTATCTGCCTATAATACCTTTTACAACCATAACTGATCCCACCACTTTTGCCCAGTTAACTCAAGCTCTCTTCCTTTGATGATGAAAACCCAAGTGTCTCCTATTCAAGGCCTTGAAGGCTAGGTAAGACTAGGTCAGATTCTCCATTATATATTTTCATAGTCTAAGAATTAATTTTGAGCAAAAGCAGATTCATACTTTTAACTCTGAAAGCTAGAGGTGACTGTCCCTATGCTACCTTCCTTTTTTCCCCAGGCCCAAAGATCTAAGATGCCTCAGGAAGACACTATAGGGTGGACAGTGATATCAAATGGAGGTAGAAGGGAAAGCTGCTGTTCTGTTCTAAAGATTCTTCATAAATAATATCCTTCAGGGACTTCCCTGGTGGTCCAGTGGCTAAGACAGCATGCTCCCAGTGCAGGGGGCCCGGGTTTGATCCCTGGTCAGAGAAGTAGATCCCACACGCCACAAATAAGAGCTTGCATGCCGCAACTAAAAGACCCCACATGCTTCAACAAAGATCCCACATGACGCAACCTAGACCCAGGGCAGCCAAATAAGTATTTTTTTTTAAAAAGTCCTTCAGCCTCTCTCTGGCCCAGCTTTAAGGTCTCAGCTCTAATGTCTCATGATACTAGCATGCAGGAACTTCTACTGACTCACATTGATCAAATGCATGTGTGCCATGAGTGAAGGTGTGACCCAGCTGCCAGAACAGGCGGATGTCAACTTAGACATTCCTTCTATACAACACTGTGTAAAGCTAGGCAAGTGAGCGTTCCCACTATCCTCTTCACTGGTCAAGCTACTATGCAAATTGTTACCCGGTTCTGGGCACCTCTAGAAGGATATGGACAGACAAGCGAGTTTCCTCCAAGGGGTAAGTAGAATGGCAAGGGGTACTGGGTAAAGCCACTCAGAGAAATGAGGATGTTTAGATTACAAGAGAAACCCACAAAGAGTTGCTGTCCAGAAATGGCAGCAGACTCATTCCTTAAAAAAACAGCACAGTAAAGGATGAGGAAGAACATTGCAGCTCACTTTGTAACAACTTGCTAAGCCCAACAATGGACCACAGCACCATCCACGTCATGAAGGACAAACAGGCAGAACTGAAGACTTCTAGTATCCTTCTAAGATTCCCAGAGTCTAAGATTTCACAAATTTTCCTGGTGTCTCAAGCCAATCTTTAATTAAGACTATTCTCTCAAGTATTTTTGGAGAAGTCAGAGATAGGTAGGAACAAAGGAACAGAATCTCTCAAAACATGTTTCTTAAACCCTTTCCCTCACCCCTGCCAACAACAAAAACAACAAAAGTTCTCAGACTCAGAGAGGCCTTGCCTAATGGGAACCTCTGGTTTTCTGGCTTCCCTGGCAACCTAAACAAGTGGGCAATTCCAAAGTTGCTGGTCTATTTCTAGGAATTAGTCTAATTTCCATCAGAGATAAGGAAGGTTTATAGCCTGTCTTAGTTTGGACTGCTGTAACAAAATACCATAGATCAGATAGTGTAAACAACAAACATTTATTTCTCAAAGATTTGGGAGACTGGTAAATCCAAGATCAAGGTGCTAGCAGATTCAGTGTCAAGTGAGAACCCTCTTCCTGGCTTGTAGATGGCTGGCGGTCTTCTTGCTGCGTCCTCAAGCGGAGAAGAGAAAAAAACTTTACTCCCTTTCTCTTCTTATAAAGATAATCCCAGGACTTCCCTCGTGATCCAGTGGTTAAGACTCCACACTCCCAATGCAGGGGGCATGGGTTCAAGCCCTGGTGGGAGATCTTGCAGCAGTGCCCCCCCCCAAAAAAAGATAATCCCATCATGAGGGCTGTACCTCTTGACCTCATCTAAACCTGATTACCTCCCAAAGTCCTCACCTCCTAATATGTCACATTGAGGGTTAAAGTTTTAACATATAAATTTTGGGCGGACATATTCAGTCCATGGTATTCTTAGAGTGAGCAGGAATTTTTCCGTATTTATTGTGTTTTCTGTGGGAAAATTAGGACATGTAGGTAAGCAAAGAGAAAATGAAAATAACCTATAATCTGAATGAAAAGTTTTTGAAGTTTTCATTTAAAGAAAAGGGCAACTTTTCCTAATGCCCCTTTCTGTCCCTCTCCCATCCCAGTCACCTCTGGGATGGGTGACCCTGGGCCCTCTGTCTGCTCCTCTCAAAGTGCTGTTCAGCAATAAGTCTTCATCATTTGGAAGCTCAAAGGTAGCCCCACGGGAAGGAGCTAAACAGTGAGCCTTCTAGATACAAATGGAAGGTACCAGGGTTATTGAGGATACTGAAGTTCAAATTTTAGCCTTCTATTACACTAAGTATCTAAGCAGTGGAGTAATGAAGGGAATACAGAACTAGGGGGGTATATCTACTAAGAGGCAACTGCAGAATACTGGGAAAAAAGGAGGCTTTGGAGTCAGAGAGACCAAGTTCAAATCCCAGTTACACCTACTATTGTAGGTCCTTGTACAAGATACTTAATCTCTTTGAACTGTTTCCTCATCTATTAAAAAAAAATAAAGTCTATTTTGTAGGATCCTTGTGACACCAAATAAACCAATCTTTGTAAAGTATCTGTTAATGCTTAGCACTTAGAGGAGGCTCAGTCTGGATTAGTTTCCTTCCCTGTGTTGCTTGAGGACATTGAAATTTACTCTCCACAGTCAAGATGGCCCCTTTCCTACTAAGAATAGGTAATTTATCTCCTGGACAGATCAAATCCACAAACATTGTTTCAAGTGGGAGAACTGCACTGGGTTAAGAACTGGTGTTGGAATGAAAGGGGTGAATTAGAAGCCAAATCAGGTTTCCAACTCTCTAAGGGGAGAGGAAAGGAGAAAACACATAAATGGAGGTAAAGTTAACACAAAAGATTTAAATAACACCTCAAGGTAATGAATGGTCTGAGGCAGTGCATATATGTCTAACTGGTCACTGAACTATACAACTGGATGTTGCTTCGGGAGTTTAGATAAGGAGGAAATCCCTTCAAGAAAAGATGGAAGAAAAGATATTTGGGCTGAGGCTTGGAAGTAGATAGGATTTGGACAAAGGGAGATTTGGTAAGTTTATTGTTATTATTATTATTTACTTATTCAGATTGATTTCAATCTATTTTGTTAACCAGATTGTCTTTTTTAAAAATTTAATTTAATTTATTTTTTATACAGCAGGTTATTAGTTATCTATTTTATACATATTAGTGTATACACGTCAATCCCAATCTCCCAATTCATCCCACCACCACCACCACCACCACCACCATCCCCCCTTAGTGTCCATACATTTGTTCTCTACATCTGTGTCTCTATTTCTGCCTTGCAAACCGGTTCATCTGTACTGTTTTTCTAGATTCCACATATATGCGTTAATATGCAATATTTGTTTTTCTATTTCTGACTTACTGCACTCTGTATGACAGTCTCTAGGTCCATCCACATCTCTACAAATGACCCAATTTTGTTCCTTTTTATGGCTGAGTAATGTTCCATTGTATATATGTACCACATCTTCTTTATCCATTCGTCTGTCAATGGGCATTTAGGTTGCTTCCATGACCTGGCTACTGTAAATAGTGCTGCAGTGAACATTGGGGTGCATGTGTCTTTTTGAATTATGATTTTCTCTGGGTATATGCCCAGTAGTGGGATTGCTGGATTATATGGTAATTCTATTTTTAGTTTTTTAAGGAACCTCAATACTGTTCTCCATAGTGGCTGTATCAATTTACATTCCCAACAACAGTGCAAGAGGGTTCCCTTTTCTCCACACCCTCTCCAGCATTTGTTGTTTGTAGATTTTCTGATGATGCCCATTCTAACTGGTGTGAGGTGATACCTCATTGTAGTTTTGATTTGCATTTCTCTAATAATTAGTGATGTTGAGCAGCTTTTCACGTGCCTCTTGGCCATCTGTATGTCTTCTTTGGAGAAATGTCTATTTAGGTCTTCTGCCCATTTTTGGATTGGGTTGTTTGTTTTTTTAATACTGAGCTGCATGAGCTGTTTATATATTTGGGAGATTAATCCTTTGTCCGTTAATTCATTTGCAAATATTTTCTCCCATTCTGCTGGTTGTCTTTTCATCTTGTTTATAGTTTCCTTTGCTGTGCAAAAGCTTTTAAGTTTCATTAGGTCCCATTTGTTTATTTTTGTTTTTATTTCCATTACTCTAGGAGGTGGATCAAAAAAGATCTTGCTGTGATTTATGTCAAAGAGTGTTCTTCCTATGTTTTACTCTAAGAGTTTTATAGTGTCCAGTCTTACATTTAGGTCTTTAATCCATTTTGAGTTTATTTTTGTGTATGGTGTTAGGGAGTGTTCTAATTTCATTCTTTCACATGTAGCTGTCCAGTTTTCCCAGCACCACTTATTGAAGAGACTATCTTTTCTCCATCATATATCCTTGCCTCCTTTGTCATAGATTAGTTGACCATAGGTGTGTGGGTTTATCTCTGGGCTTTCTATCCTGTTCCATTGATCTATATTTCTGTTTTTGTGCCAGTACCATATTGTCTTGATTACTGTAGATTTGTAGTATAGTCTGAAGTCAGGGAGTCTGATTCTTCCAGCTCCATTTTTTTCCCTCAAGATTGCTTTTGCTATTTGGGGTCTTTTGTGTCTCCATACAAATTTTAAGATTTGATAGGGATTGCATTGAATTTGTAGATTGCTTTGGGTAGTATAGTCATTTTCACAATATTTATTCTTCCAATCCAAGAACATGGTATATCTCTCCATCTGTTTGTGTCATCTTTGATTTCTTTCATCAGGGTCTTATAGTTTTCTGAGTATAGGTCTTTTACCTCCTTAGGTAGGTTTATTCCTAGGTATTTTATTCTTTTTGTTGCAATGGTGAATGGGATTGTTTCCTTAATTTCTCTTTCTGATCTTTCATTGTTAGTGTATAGGACTGCAAGAGATTTCTGTGCATTAATTTTGTATCCTGCAACTTTACAAGATTTGGTAAGTTTAAAAAGAGAATGTGTCTTTTTGCAGTGTTCTGAGTGGTAATTTAGTAAACAAAAGCTTTCACCAATTCTAAACATAGGCAATGGAAAAAAGTTATTGTGCTTCCAATGGATTTGTAAACAAGGACTCAAGGACCTGTGGGCAAATAAATCACACTGCTGCTGGGCTCAAAACTACTTTCTCAAGGGAAGTCTTCTAGATGCTTTATCTCAGTTCTGAGCTCAAGTTTGTCTTATACTATGAGGTTTCCATTTTATTTGTTTATTGATATTTTGCCTCTTAAAGTTCACTTCACTTGTACATTCTGGATGATGATAAGTCTCTAAGCAGAGTTTATGTTAGCCAACTGTTGAAAGAATCAGATGTAATAGTCTGTGACTTGGGTGATGTCACAGCACCTTGTAAACTGTAAAGGACTGTGAGCATTAGATTCATAGATTTGGAAGTAATCTTAAGGGTCTTCTAGTTTTGCAAATGAGACCAAGCATAGCCCAGGATGACAGTGCTAGAACCAGAACCCAGCTGTTCTGATAATTAGCAATGCCTGCCATTTTTCTCACTACATTTACCAATATTTGAGCACCTACGTGAATTAGGCATGGGGCTAAGAGCTAAGGAAATAACCACATTCAAAACAAATATGATTATTTCCCTTTAGGAGCCTGTATGGGGGAAACAAACAAATGCAAACAAATTAAATTGTGGCAACTTGTGATAAATGAAATTACAAAAATAGGTTGCTTTAGATAAGGCAGTGGGGTAACATTTAAGCTCAAACCTGAAGAAGACCAGAGCCAACCAAAAGTGAATTGGGAAGAAACAGGGGAAGGGGAGAGCTCTTCCAGGCAGAGGAAACAGCAAGTGCAGAGCCCTGGGGAAGGAAAGAGCTTCGCAGGGTCCACCAGGAACTGACCAAAGATCAGGGTGAAGATGATGCCAAGTTGAAGCAGTAGAGAGGTGCTAGCTCATAGGTCACAAACTCAAATGCACAGCTGGGCTGACAAGGGCATGTTTGTTCAAATTTATTAAAGATTCTGTGAGCCAAACAAAACACAGCATGTCTAATGCAGCCCAGAAGCCACCATTTGGTAATCCCTGAGGGCCTTTTTTTTTTTTTTTTTTTTTTTTGGCAGCGCCTCGAGGCTTGTGGAATCTTAATTTCCAGACCAGGGATTGAATCTGGGCCCTCGGCAGTGAAAGTGCAGAGTTCTAACCACTTGAACCACCAGGGAATTCCCAGGGCTTGGTATTCTTACTTTATGGCAGGTGAATTTCTAAGTTCTCTTTCTATCTCTGCCCTCTCTCCCCATTGGATTCTCTTCACTCCAAGCTTGGTTGCTAAAAGGGAAATCAGCTATTCATGTCCTCTCATTATCTTGCTACTACCAAAGACATATATATATATATATATATATATATACATCATACATACACATGTGTAGTATATTATATATAACATACACACAAATACAAATATGTATGTATATACAAGTATATGCTTTTTATTTCCCAAGGTTCTACTTCAAATCACTGGGGAAACAGAATAGAGATAAAAGTACATGCCCTGTTTCAAGAGTACAGAATTCATTTGTTCATTCTGGCCTCTGACTCTTGCTCAGATAGTAACGGGACACAGTCTAGTCCTTTAGAATTGCGCTCTTATTCTTCAGTGGGGGGCTTTGTAAAACTCATTCCTTCTTTTAAGTTTCCCTGTACTGCTCCCTCCATTTTAGAGGAAGGGTTTAACTCCACGAAGGTGGGACTTCCCAAACAGTACATGTATCAAGGTCATAGGAAGGTAACTTGCATCCCTTGTGACAACCTCTCACCATTTTCTAATCTCTAAAATGCTAATCATAATTTATTTCCCTGGGTAAAATGAGATAAAATCTATAAAGTGAGTGGCACATAGTAGGTGGTCAGCTAATGTTTGACTCAGCCCATGATCCCCTGTGGGCATTTCCTCACAAAGTTTCAGTCACAAAAGTGACTGAGTGAAAACTTCTTGGCAGCAGTGGGTTCCTCACCCCACAATAAACACTTTCAGAAAATGCTACTACGCAATGGAATATTACTCAGCCATAAAAAGGAACGAAATTGGGTCATTTGTAGAGACGTGGATGGATCTAGAGACTGTCATACAGAGTGAAGTAAGTCAGAAAGAGAAAAACAAATATCCTATATTAACGCATATATGTGGAACCTAGAAAAATGGTACAGATGAACTGGTTTTCAGGGAAATTCAGGCAGAAATAAAGACACAGATGTAGAGAACAAACGTATGGACATCAAGAGGGGAAAGCGGGAGGGGATGGTGGTGGTGCTGGTGGTATGAATTGGGAGATTGGGATTGACATATATACACTAATATGTATAAAATAGATAACTAATAAGAACCTGCTGTACAAAAAAAGAAATTAAAAAAAAGAAAATGCTACTACGGGCCTTTTGTTACTGAGCAGCGGTACCTTTCAGAACCCTTTGGTGCTCTCACATTTCACCTGGATGGCCTGATCCAAATGGCTTATTTAACCAAGGTCACACTCGTTGCTTATCAACTACGGGAGGTGAAAAAGACAGTTGCTTAGTTTTAGAACTAGCACCGGTAAGCCCCAAAGATCCCGCCTCTTTCCATGGGGCGAGCCTATCAGCGTTCCTCTAGCGAAGAGCGGCAGCTCAGTAGGAGCCAATGAGTTCCGCTCCCTGGAATGATCCCGCCCATCCGTTGTGTTGTCACTCTGCCTCTTGTAAAATAGAACCGGGACTTGTGCTTCCTCTTAGCGTGCGTATCGGCGGGTGTCTGCGTTGAAACTCTACGGAAGCCTGACCTTAAAGGGGAGGGAGCAGCGGGGGGCCGGGGCCCTTTAAAACGAGGCCCGCGGGTGCCTGCCCCTTTAAGGGAAGGGCGTCCAGACGACAGAACCTGAGCCTCAGATTACCCCGAGTCTTCGTCACAGGCTGCAAGAAAAGGCTCCTTCGGTGGGTCCGGGTGCTTGGCGGCGGCGGTTTCATCCCCGCTGGTCCTCCCCGGGCCCGGAGACACCCCCGACCCAGTCATGCTGAGCAGAGTATGGAAGCAGCTGACTACGAAGTGCTATCCGTGCGAGAGCAGCTATTCCACGAGAGGGTCCGCGAGTGCATTGTGAGTGCGGGACCCGGGCAGGAAGGGTAGGACCAAGTGGGGAACGGGAGTCGCGGGAGAGGGAGAGTCCGGGTCGGAGTGAGACCACTTGGGCTCAGAGTGCCGGCCGACGATGCTTGGTCCAGGGGCTAACGACGAAGGGCCCTGGTCCGACCAGTGCTCGGGCTGGCGAATCCCTAGATCTGGTCAGCTGGGTAGCTGCGCGATAAACAAAGCCGATCGGTTTCCGTGCCTCCCACTCGACACGCCCCTCCCCCCCTCCTGTCCCCCACCCCCGCCCGTGTTCGGAGTGCAGGTCTTCGTGTGTCTGGGAGTCTGGTGAGCCTGCCGGTTTTAGTCAGATGGTTGGAGAGGGATGGGTTTGGCTGGGGGGAGGCTTATTTGCCCTTACCTCTCAAACCCAAATAATGTTCGATGAAGGGGAGACGAACAGTGGACTTTGGTGGGTTTCCCACTTTAGAAGAAAGTACTCTTGCTGAGGTGGATTCTACTGTGTAGAGATGGAGAACAACTAAAGTTTCCCCTTCTTTTCCTCCCCCTTATTGGTGTTTGTTAGAAATCGTGCAAGCCGAGTTTCCTAGCTTCCCAGCCATTCAGGGATTTCCTGTGAGTAGTTTCCCCCGGTGCTACGGAGGGCACCTGGCTGCTTTCCTTACTGCCTCACTGCCACCTAGAGTAACAGCTGAAACTGCCACACAGCAAGGGACTCCTCACTTCTGGGCCAGGGGCACCCAGTGGAGTTTAGGGGATCGCATCTTTCTCAGGCCTGCTCTGAACTCTCATCTCTCTCCTTTCTTCTCTGTCTCCTCCCTTGGAGCTACCCTGGGTAGCCCTCACCCACAAATACTAAAGGGAAAGGGAAGGGTTTAGAAGAATAGAAGTTAGTGAGTGGAGAACCCACTGATGGGGTCATCCTTCATTTTTCTCAGGCTTGGCCCTAGTCTGGCCTGGGCAGCCTCAGATTGGAGGAGGGCTAAAGTGAGCCATGGCATAACTAGGTCTGCCCTTATCTGTGAGGACTGAGAAGTAGGGAGTATATCTGTCCATGTGTAGAACTCCAGATCTGCTTTCAGGAAGCTTTCCTTGTGTGTTTCTTAGTGGATAGTTCCACATGACAGGGTTGGGCATATCGTAGAGGCACACCCAGGCCTTGAGACAGTGTAGAGCCAGAGACCCATATTCCTAGAGAACAGGGAAGGATGAGACCTTGGACAGAGAAGCAGCATCCTGGATGTCTCCCCCATCCTTTAGTCCCATTAGCTGAGGACATCAGTGCTGGCCAAGGGCAACCTCCCCCACCTGGCTCCAATCCCCTGCTCTAGAAAATGACCTAGCCTCTGCTGGAACTGCATGGAACTGCGTGGAACTCCAGTCTGACCTTTTGAGCCCTCCCACCTTCCTGCTTATTAAGCAAGCCCAGGGCAGAGCACTAGGCAGTAAAAATATTGCAGTTACAATCTGAGTGGCTCATTCTACCCTACTTCCCTGATATTAAAAGCTACAGTTTTGTCCTGGACCCTTGGTTCTCCTGGGGTCTATGACTTCTCTCTTTGCATAGAGAGCTGTATGCAGATTCCCTGTAGGGTCAGCTCCTCTTGGGGACTGGAGCACCTATGAGACTGATTCTGCCTTCTTTTTTTTTTTTTTAATTTGTTTATTTTTGGCTCCGTTGGGTCTTCGTTGCTGCGTGCGGGCTTTCTCTAGTTGCGGCGAGTGGGGGCTACTCTTTGTTATGGTGCATGGGCTTCTCATTGCAGCGGCTTCTCTTGTTTTGGAGCATGGGCTCTAGATGTGCGGGCTTCAGTAGCTGTGGCACGTGGGCTCAGCATTTGTGGCTCTCAGACTCTAGAGCGCGGGCTCAGTAGTTGTGGTGCGTGGGCTTAGGTGCTCCGTGGCACGTGGGATCTTCCTGGAGCAGGGCTCAAACTCGTGTCTCCTGCATTGGCGGGCGGATTCTTAACCACTGCGCCACCAGGGAAGTCCCTGATCCTGCCTACTTCAAACACAATAACATCTCAATATTCTCTGGCCCTGGTTGTGGAGCCAAGCTGTCCAGTGGCTCCTTCCCTGGGCAATAGCAGCTTACTTGCGGTAGAGTAGGGATGCATGCATGTGTAGAATAACCTGGCCAAGTCCTGCCATAACTGTCCATTGGAGGAGTAGTCCCCCAGGGGCATGGGACAGACCCTTTGAGGCCTACCCTGCAGTTGCAAATCACCTTAGGTAGGGACCAGGGATTGATAGCTTTTAAAGGGGCTGATGCCAGCTCTAGAAACTTTATAGATGTGGGGCCCCAATTAAAGCCTACTGTTAAGGACAGGGCATAAAAGAGGCTCTAGTTTGGTCCAGAGCAGACTTGATCTTTCAGGGCCCCTGAATAAACAGAGTGGAAGCTCTGAGTTGGTCTAGGAACATGATTCCTACTTATTTTCTCCTAGAGCTTGGATCAAGGTGGGAGTGAAGGAAGAGGGGGGTGGAGCACCAGGACAATGCAGACATCCCCTTCTTCCCCTCAAACCTGCTTCCTTTTCCAATAATGTGCTAGGAGTAAATTCCCTCTGGTTCTGTGGCCTGTTTCAGGTGTGTGGATATGTGCATCGCTAGGAGTCTTCTCTGACAATTTACCAACCAGGGTTCAGTTGGAACTCTTTTTTTCCTAGGAAAAAACCCTTGTAGAGCTGGGCATGGTGTTGTTTACCCAGGTGCATGGGACAGCCCCTGTCTGGTGCTTCTTGTAGGCCCCTGAGGGCCTGGGGAGAAAGATGGAACCCCTGGAAGTATGGAGCTTAGTTTTGGGAAAGTGTCCCTGTGGAATTAAGAGAGGCCATTGGGGCTGTGAAATGTGTGGGGCTTAGAGCTTCTCATCTCGCTCACACTCTGCCACAGATCTCAACACTTCTGTTTGCGACACTCTACATCCTCTGCCACATCGCCCTGACCCGCTTCAAGAAGCCTGCTGAGTTCACCACAGGTACCTGTGACTTCCCTCCCTTCTGCCTGCCCTCTGCCAGTGTTCCCGTTGCCATGGCACCAGCCTCAGGGGTAGAGGCCTATGGTGCCTGCTGGGAAAGGAGAGGTGGCTGTTCTGGAGCCTCTGCCTCTTCTGCCTCCCTCCCTCCACAGGCAGAGACAAGGTGGTAGAGTGGAAAGTCTAGATGGAAGTCCCTCAACTAACAGAGCCACAGAGCAAGTAATGTAACTCTTGTGACCCTCAGTTTCATCGTCTACAAAATGAGCCTAACAGTCTTTACCCAGTCCACTGTCATTGTGTAGACCAGATATGATGGCTAATGTGAAAGCTCTCTGTGAACCTAAAGCAGGCAACTGCAGGGTGAATGTTATCATGGGCACAAGCTCTGTCATCTCCTCTCCTAGTGCTCCTATACCCAGGACCAGAGACCTCCCTGACCACTGGGGCCCCAGGACCTGGTGATGGTGACCTTTCTCTTGGTAGAGAGTTCAGATTAAAGCTTTCTGTAGGCATTGTGTGGTTAAGGGGAGGGACACACTTACCACAGTTCCTAGCTCCAGCCTGTCCAGATCTTCCTGTCCTGGCCTGAAGCTTTCCTCCCCTCCAGACGGCTTTATGCACCCTCAGCCAAGAAAGCAGCTAGTCCTCAGTGTGGTTTCCCTGGGGACTTTCTCAATGATTCTCCCTCCCACCCTGCGCCCCTGCCAGTTCCCTTTGCTATACTTAGCCACTGATGTAACCAACCTCACAGACCAGTCATTCATTGTATTTGCAGCTTACAAAGAGGAACCTATGATGGAAGAGAGCTGGGGAAGGAGGGAAGTGGGGGAATTTCTGGTCCATACTCTCTCCACCTGGGACCACTGATTTTTTTTTTTTTTTTTTTTTTTGCGGTACACGGGCCTCTCACTGTTGTGGCCTCTCCCGTTGTGGAGCACAGGCTCCGGATGTGCAGGCTCAGCGACCATGGCTCACGGGCCCAGCCGCTCCGCTGCATGTGGGATCTTCCCGGACCGGGGCACGAACCTGTGTCACCTGCATTGGCAGGCAGACTCTCAACCACTGCGCCACCAGGGAAGCCCCTGGGACCACTGATTTTTTAGCTGCCACCCTGGCCAGAGAATAGGTTGTGGAGTTCATAGTGTGAGCTCTCCCAGGGCCTCCTGCCCAGCTCTGCCTCAGTGGGCCCAGGCCCTTCTTTCAGGAGACAGGAGGGAGCAGGAGAGCACACTGCAACACAGATGGCTCCCAGAGCTGCACACACTGATGGCCTGCCTCTTCCCCATGCCTCTGTCTTTTGTAGTGGATGATGAAGATGCTACAGTCAACAAGATTGCGTAAGTGTCATTGCCTCAGCACCTGGCACTAGTAGCCTTTAGAAGCTGGGATCTGAGGCCCCTGGAGCTGGGGGAGAGTAAGGTGACAGAAGAGAGAGTTTCTGCTTCCGCCCCATTTCTGGCTTCTTCTGGCTTTATGCTATCTTAGGGATGCTTGGAAAAGCTGCTGCTCCTGTCTCCCAGGTTAGGCCGGGAGCTTCAAGCAGCCTCTTGGCCAGGAACTCTGAAGCCTCTTCTGCGGGCCTAAGTCACCAGAAGTGGCTCCAGCTTGGCTTCACCTCCCAGCAGCCACTGGAGAGGGTGTGGGGTGGGGATACAGACTGATGGAAATGGCAGGGGATGGGGAAGGTGGGACCCTCAAAGGCGGGGCATGCTTAGTTCTGAGAGGATGGCCCTTACTCTGGCTGTTATTATTCACTAGCACCTAAAGAGAAAAATATAGAGATGACCCCTCTGATTCAACAGGCAACAGATTAAAAGGCAACCCCCCTCTCTCACCTCCCATGGACCAACTAGATAATTGTCCCTTCTTTTCAGCTGATGCAGCCCAGGGCACAGGCCTTGGCTATGAAGCTGGGTTTCAACTCCCCTTGTCCCCCCTTTGCCTTAGTACCTTCCCATAGGGCATAGCCATATGGAGTGACCCTGCTCTGTCCAGGCTGAAGAAGGCAAGCTCAGAAACCCACTTCCCTGAGCTGAGCAGAGAAGTCAGGCCCCTTAGCTTGGCATCATGCCCGGCACACCCTATAGGCAAGTGCGGGAGGACCACATTCCTGGGGACAGTCTGGGCAAGTGATATGGCAGGCGACCAGTTTCCCATAAATGCCTGAGGTGTTCCCATCCCACATGCCAAGGCTTTCCTGGAGGTAAGGGCTATGGTGGGGAGGCAGTGGGTAGAGCCCAGCCCTTTCCCTAGGGCTGTCACTGCTACAGCTGCTTCTAGGAGAAGTCACAAGTGCCCTTGGGGACGAATGGGGCTTCTTGGGCCCAGGGAAGTGAGTGTCTGAGCTAATCACTGGCACTTCCCCTTCTCTGCCCAGGCTCGAGCTGTGCACCTTCACCCTGGCAGTCGCCCTGGGTGCTGTCCTGCTCCTGCCCTTCTCCATCATCAGCAACGAGGTGCTGCTCTCACTGCCTCGGAACTACTACATCCAGTGGCTCAATGGCTCCCTCATCCATGGTACATCGATCCTGGTTGCAGCTGAGGGTGGGGATGGAGAGCAGATAAGGTAGGGCAGACACAGACAGCCTGGGCTAATCCATCACTTTGAAACACCCTATCCCTCCCGCCTTCCCTGCCACATGGTCAGTCCCCAGTGGGTTGGGGTCCCCCCTTGATGACCATCTCTGCTTCTCCTTTTTGGGTCTAGGCCTCTGGAACCTCGTTTTCCTCTTCTCCAACTTGTCCCTCATTTTCCTCATGCCCTTTGCATATTTCTTCACTGAGTCTGAGGGCTTCGCTGGCTCCAGAAAGGTGAGTGGGGGAATGTATCAATCAACCTGTGCAGACAGGAGACAGAATTCCACTGAGATGGTTCAACTGAAGAGATTTTAGTGAAGAGACTATTTGCAGACATTTAATCAGCACTAAGGAGCTTGAGGCACTAGTGACAACAGGAGGTCATTACTGCCCCTAAGCCTGTGGGAGCCAAAGGGAGAAATAATTTCTGGAACCCACTGATAGTGGAAGCTGGGGAGGTGTGGCCACCCAGGAGAGGAGCTAGTGTCAAAGGTGCCCAAGGTGGGAGGAAACACAAAAAAATACCCTGGACTCTTTCTCTTCCTACCTTCCACTCTCCTGCCAGCCCTTCCCATTGGGCAAGGTGAACAGGAAACCAGAGGGCAAAGAGCTTATGTGACACAGACCTTGGGGTCAGCCTCCCAGGACAAGACAAGGATGGAGAAGGGATCTGGGGAGGGGGATTGCAAATGAAGGATATCCAGTAGAGGGAATGATCCCGGACTGTGGGGCAGGAGGACAGAGTGACTTAGCAGAGTAAGTGGGAAACGCCCTCCGCTGCCTCCTGAATCCAGTCCTCTCGGGTCCCCAGCCAAGCTGCCATCTCTGCCGTCTCCTTCCTTCCCCACACTGCCCGCCCCCCACCTACTGCCTCCTCCTGTAGGGTGTCCTGGGCCGGGTCTACGAGACGGTGGTGATGTTGATGTTCCTCACTCTGCTGGTGCTGGGAATGGTGTGGGTGGCGTCAGCCATTGTGGACAACAATAAAGCCAGCACGGAGTCCCTCTATGGTGAGAAGGCCAGCTTCCTCCCCACCCTCCCGGCTGGGTGACTCTTCAGCTGGCTGGTGTTCCCTTGCCTGGACCAACTGTATCCCTCTAAAGTGGAGAAGCTTGGGACCTTCTCCCTTAGACTGAAGTTTCAAAGTGATGGATTTCAGGCCAAATCCAACCTGTAGAAGTGTTCCATTGGGCCCATGCAATGATTAAAAAAAATGTGAGTCCGTTGAAATGGGGAGATTTCACATTAATATCCAGATGTCTGGCTTTGCTTGACAAGGTTGAGGATCTGGCCACACTAGGCCCCAGTGACTTGGGCCAAATAGTGGTTGTGCCCTTTAGATAGGGCTTAGGGTCTCCAGTTTGCTTTAGTCTCTGTCGCTCCTTCTTCTGCAGGCCAGCTTTCCTCATTTACATTACTTTCCTAACCCCTGTAGGCTTTTGTCTTGTGCCTTTGCCTAGACTCTGAGGCCTGTCATCCCCCAGTAAGCAGGAGGAGAGAGATGGGCTGACGTACTTTTTTTACCCTTAGACTTCTGGGAGTACTACCTCTGCTACCTCTACTCTTGCATCTCCTTCCTCGGGGTCCTGCTGCTCCTGGGTGAGTGTTCAGGACCTGGGAGGGAATGGGTAAGGTCCTCAGGCCAGAGCAACCAGGGTAGAAGGCGGAATGGAAGGGTGGGTAGGGGAAGCGGTAGAGAGAAGGGTCTGGCAAGTGACTGGCTCCTGTCCCCACAGTGTGTACTCCGCTAGGTCTCGCCCGCATGTTCTCGGTCACTGGGAAGCTGCTGGTCAAGCCCCGGGTATGTAGTGCCCCTTGTCCTTTGATCCTGCAGGGCGGGCTTCCTGCAAAGCTGGAGCCAAACAATGAAGCAACCCTACAGTTGTGCAGTGCACACCTTGCAGAGGGCCACAGCCTTTGCTGGCTCCTGTATCCTTGACCCTCATCACCTGGAGCTGGTCACCAGACATACAAAGCAGAACACATGGCAGTTGGGAGGGACTGCATAAAGTTCCTGGCCGCAGGGTGGTGAATGAGGGTAGGGGAAGGAATAGGACAAAGGAGGCCTGAGATGAGCAGGCTTCTCCTGGGGCCTTTGGGATCAGGGAGCCTCTGACAGCCCATCCCTCCCTTTCCCCCGCCCACAGCTGCTGGAGGACCTGGAGGAGCAGCTGCACTGCTCAGCCTTTGAGGAGGCAGCTTTGACCCGCAGGATTTGCAGTGAGACGCAGCTCTTCCCAGTTGGGATGGTGAGCGTGGCTTGGGCAGGGCCTGTGCAGGACTCGGGGACAGCACCATCTTCTCTGCCCTCAGATCCCACTTCCTGCTGGCTGCCCTTGGACATGGAACTGCTGCACAGACAGGTCCTAGCTCTGCAGACACAGAGGGTCCTGCTGGGTATGTGGGTTGGTAGGCACTGGGATGCCTGATTTCCCCAAGGAGAATAGAGCCTCATTCTAGGCCCTTGCTAACTGCTTCCCATCCCTGCACAGAGAAGCGGCGGAAGGCTTCAGCCTGGCAGCGGAACCTGGGCTACCCACTGGCCATGCTGTGCTTGCTGGTACTGACGGTATGGATACCAGCCTTGGTGGGGCTGGGAGGTAGTAGGCCCTTGAGTACCTTAGCCCTTCTCAGGGAGCAGGGAGGAGATGCAAGGACCTGGTTATCATCAATAATAGTAGTTGCCTCTCAGCGAGTATCTACTTTGTGTCCTGCCTTGTGCTGAGCACATCAGTCCCCATTTTGTAGATGATGAAACTGAGAAGTTAAGGAGTTTGCCCAAGGCCACGCAGGGCCTAAGCAGATATGCAGGTTTGCTCTGGGGTGAAAATAAGGGTCGAAATCCAGTCCATCCCCCCATTTGCTACATCCTGGACTTGGGAATAAGTCTTATTTGTCTGGAGGAAGAGGTATATTTTTCTATTTGGCCTTTTTGCAATCCTTCCATCTGGAGAGGGTGTATCTTATAATACCCTCAAAGGTGCTCTCTTGCTAGCATCAGCCTTCAGGAGGTCCCACACAGCTAACTAGAAACTGAAAATGTTGGACCAGAGTGTCTGCTCTTAACATTCAACTCTGGATACAACCGTGGGCTGGGACAGGGATGGGAGTCCATGACCTTGCCTCACACAGGGTCTGTCTGTGCTCATTGTGGCCATCCACATCCTGGAGCTGCTCATCGATGAGGCTGCCATGCCCCGGGGCATGCAGGTACTGGGCTGCCCTCCCACTGTATCTTTTGGGGAGGGCCTAAGAAAGGCCGGGTGAGGAGGCAGAATCTGAGGCCAGAGGGTAGGCTGGGTGCAGGTGGCATTGATGATGGTGGGGCATGCTGCATAGTGACACTGCTCCATCTCTCAGGGTGCCTCCCTGGGCCAGGTCTCCTTCTCCAAGCTGGGCTCCTTTGGTGCCGTCGTTCAGGTCGTACTCATCTTGTATCTTTCTGGAAACCCACCGTTGCCTCTCTTCACCAAACCTGTCTCCTCTGGGTTGCTGGGCAGAGCTACAGTGGGAGTGATAGGGAAGGGGGCAAGACTTGGCCAACCCAGGGTTCAGAAAGAATGGAAAAGACTTGATTTGAAAGGAGTGCTGGGGGAGAGAGGTCTGTTCCCTTTGAGATGAGGCATTAATCCTTGGGAGCAGACCAGTTCTTCCCTAACCCAGTGACAGTTACCTGATGGTTTCCTCGGTCGTGGGATTCTACAGCTCTCCACTCTTCTGGGGACTGCGGCCCAGATGGCATGACACAGCCATGACACAGGTAGCTGGCCTGGGGGGCGTGCCTGAGCACTAGGTGCTGGCAGCTCTGCTACCCTGACCTGACCTTTCCTTAATCCCACCCAGATAATTGGGAACTGTGTCTGTCTCCTGGTCCTAAGCTCAGCACTTCCTGTCTTCTCTCGAACCCTGGGTAAGTAGCAAAAGGAGGTAAGAGAATTGGCTTTTTTTGAGTACCTACTGGTAAGCAGACACATTATATTCATGCTCTCTCTAATTCCCACAACAAACCTATGAGGAGGGATTATCTCCATTTTACAGATGGAGAAACAGAGGCTCTATAAAATGCTATGCTGAGCTTCAGAGTAGTGTTGCTTCAAAGCTCATATTTTTTCCATTTGCTACATCCATCCCACAGCCTCCCCTACTTACTTCCATTTTTTTTTTTTTGGTGGAGAAGCACCACTTTCCCCCAAATCTTCTTTTGCGGTGGATCATCTGATAAACAGTTCTTTCTTTTTCTGTGGCATGAGGAATCAACCCTCGCCCCCTGCAGTGGAAGCACGGAGTCTTAACTGCTGGACCGCCAGGGAAGTCCCAACATTCTCATTTAAAAGACGAAAAACAGGAACTTTACTGGCGGTCCAGCGGTTAAGACTCTGTACTTCCACTCCAGGGTGCGCGGGTTCCATCCCTGGTGGGGAAATAAGATCCTGGCTTGCCGCGCTGCGTGGCCAAACTAAGATAAAAAAAAAAAAAAAAAAAGAAAAAAAAAAAAAGAGAAACAGAAAAGCTAACTGATTTACCCAGAGTTATACAGCTTGTTTGAAGCAAGGCCAAGTCAGGCTAGAACCTCTGTCTCCTGAACCCCAGTCCAGTGTCCGGTGCTTTTTCTACACGCTGGGCATCAAATAACATGCTCAATTCTTCTCCCATCTTTAGCTATGATCTAGCATTACCTGGTAAAAATGTTCAAAAGTGTAACTGGTTCACCCAAGGTAGTAGGGGAGTTGCATAGGTCCCCCACCTCCCCACCATCATCATCCATATACTGTACATAATTTAGAATTTAAATCAGTTCTATTTTATTCTAAAGTTCATATTCTCTCTACTCTACCATTTGTACTTATGCCATGGCGATTTAGGAAACTTGGCCTGTGGGTCCACCAGTTAGTTCCTTTAGGTTGGATGCTGGTAGGAGTATTTTTTATGAGTGTGTGGGGGGGCAGGGCTCCAGAATTTTTTTTTTTTTTTTTTTTTTTTGGCGCTACGCGGCCCTCCCACTGTTGTGGCCTCTCCCGCCGCGGAGCAACAGGCTCCGGACGCACAGGCTCAGCAGCCATGGCTCACGGGCGCAGCCGCTCCGTGGCATGTGGGACCCTCCTGGACCAGGGCACGAACCCGCGTCCCCTGCATCGGCAGGCGGACTCTCAACCACTGCGCCACCAGGGAAGCCCTCCAGAATTTTAATTTATGATGATTATATTATTATTGTTAGGGGCTCGGTAAGTGTTGGAGTAGTGCCTGACACATATAGTGCTTTATGTGTGTTGTCTCATTTAATTCTCACAGTCCCATTATTTTCTCTACTTTATAGTTGAAGAAACTGAGGCACAGATATTTCAGGAATTTGCCCCAGATTACACAGTTAGATAGGGTGGAGTTCGGATATGAACCAAAGCAGCCATGACCAGAGTCAGAGCTCTTAGCCTCCACACTGCTCTGTCTACTAAAAAAAATATTTGGTGACATTTGGCTTGTAGGCTCCTGGCCCAGGAACAAGTAGCAGGCCCAGGATGCTCCTCAGGACTCCTGGAGCCAGAGGGCACCCCCCATAGGAGGAGAAGATGCCAAACTCTGGAAGGGAAGTTAAAGCAAGCCTAGCTGCTGACACTTTCTTCAATAGCCCTGAACTGTCCCTGAGACAGAGTTTGGGAGATAGGAATAACTAATGAATAGAAGCCAACCTATGAGTTGCAGTGTTGAGATGTGGCCACCAGGAGGCAGCAGAAAGCTGGGCTCTGAACCAGGGAAGGGTTGGGGAGCCTACCTCCCATCCTGGCCTTTGTACTTCAGGGCTCACTCGTTTGGACCTTCTGGGTGACTTCGGACGCTTCAACTGGCTGGGCAATTTCTACATCGTGTTCCTCTACAACGCAGCCTTCGCGGGCCTCACCACTCTCTGTTTGGTGAAAACCTTCACCGCAGCTGTGCGGGCAGAGCTGATCCGGGCCTTCGGTGAGAGGGAGTGGGGGTGAGGCTGGTGGGGTTGTGGGATGGAGCCCTCTGGAACAGTGGTCATCCCAAGCAGGGGAGATGGCATGCTGTCTGCTTTGTTTGCAGCGTACCTCATCCACCCATTCTGTGGCTTGGTTGTCTTATCCCTGAGGACTGAACCTATATCCCGCTTTTGACTGCCCACCCTGCCTCTTCCACAGGTCTGGACAGACTGCCGTTGCCGGTCTCCGGTTTCCCCCGGGCATCTAGGAAGACCCAGCACCAGTGACCTCCAGCTGGGGGTGGGAGGGAGAAAACTGGACACTGCCATCTGCTGCCCAGGCCTGGAGGGGTGCCCAGGGGTGGGTGGACCTCAGGACCTGGAATCTGAGAGAGTGGGTGGCAGAGGGGAGCTGAGCTGTCTGCACTGTTGCATCATCTGAGCCAGAGTTTGGGACCAGGCCCCCCTGCTTTTCCAGATTTAACTGGGCCCCAGCGTGAGGTGGGGCTGGGTGGCTGGGTCTGGCTCCTGGTCCCAAACTCATTTACACATCAATCTGCCTCACTGCTGTTCTGGGTCATGCCCATAGCCATGTTTACATGATTTGATGTGCAATAGGGTGGGGTGGGGTCAGGGGAGGGACTGAGCTGGGGGCAGACTTGGAAGGCAGATTGTCTCCCTTGCCTCTGGCCCAGCAGAGCCTAAGCCCTGTGCTATCCTGGAGGAGCTATGGACCACTGGAGAGACGGGGTCATAGGGAGGAGAGGCCACAACCATCAGCAATAAAGTTGATCCCAGGGTTTGCTTTGGTTTTTTTAAAGGGCCTTTCTCTGTGTCTATTTGAACAGCTTTGCTCCCTCCAGTCCTGAGTCTACAGAGAGAAACAGAGGGGCCCTTCCCACCATCCTTTCCCTTCCCCTCCATCCGCATCCTCAGTGACCTTTGGGGACTTGGGTCTGGTATTAGACCATACAATTAGGCAGTGGAAAGCTCCTCCTCCCTTAGCCTTCCTTAAAGCTGGCTGGTCACCTGACTTTTCCCTATGCCCAGGCCTTATTTCTGTGCCTTGGTTATTGGGGGTAGGTGGGCATCAGTGTAGGAATGGGATAACATCCCCCTATATAATATCCCCTTTCCCCCTACACCAGCCCTTTCCTCCTTGACCTGCCTGTTGGATGTAGAGTAAAAGAAGTGGCTGCCTGACAAGGGTTTATGATTCTCAGAGAAGAACCTAACTCCATCTTTCCGGAGGCTATCAGTGCCTTGAATACTCTGCAAGCCCCTGCTCTGCTGGGGGTAGAGGCAAAGTTTCTGCTCATGGTTATGTAGATTGTACATTGCACAACTGCTAGAGGCACCATTCACCTCACAGTCACTGTATGTATAGTTACTATGACTTTTCTTGCAAATGGCCATCAGGTGGCTTGAGGAAGGGCTGCTTTTTTCTAATGTACACAGTTACTGTGAATGTTAGCCATGGAGCTGAGTGAGGAGTGAGTATGGAATACCAAAAAAAAAAAAAAAAAAAAGAGTGTAGTGCCACAAATACTTGCTGAGCACCCTACTATATGCCAGGTGCTCAGCAAAGATTGTGTTTAAGTTTGTGCTTAAGAACTGCTCTGTGTAGTAACGGTGACATAATTTTAATACCATACCACAGTGGATGGCAGTTAATTACTGGTTCTCAAGGAAACGTAGAGGTCCAGTGTCAGAACATCAGGGAAGCCTTCCTAGAGAAAGATTTTTTTTTTTTTTTGTAGTACGCGGGCCTCTCACTGTTGTGGCCTCTCCCGTTGCGGAGCACATGCTCCGGACACGCAGGTTCAGCGGCCATGGCTCAGGGGCCCAGCCGCTCCGCGGCATGTGGGATCTTCCCGGACCGGGGCACGAACCCGCGTCCCCTGCATCGGCAGGCGGACTCCCAACCACTGTGCCACCAGGGAAGCACAAGAGAAAGATTTCTAAATGATAGTAGATTAATGGGTGAGGTGTTGCAGGCTCAAAGCCTCTGAGATGAGACCCAAATGGCTCCAGCGGGGGCAGAGAAGGAGAAAGATAAAGAGGTGACTAGATGGAGGGTAAAGGGAAGAGATCGTTAGCCTGTTAGAGACTATGACTTTAAGTACCCACTGCCCTCCAGCAGTTTCCTATCCACAGGTTGGGTGTTTGGCAAGGATAAGAGAGGGGACAAAAGTTTGAAGTCCTAAACCAGACTATAGGTATGCAGCTCTGTTCCTGATTCTTGGGAAGCTCCCAGCAGAAGACTGCAAAGTTACCAGGGAAAATGGTCCCCTGGTATCCAGCCCTTCCAGTCTTGGTTACTGCTAAGGAGGAGAGATGGAAGTGGGGGAGGTTGGGGGAGGACCACAGAAGGGAGGCTCTGGTTGTGTGCCCAAAGGGCTTGTGTGGCCTTGGGCAGAAATTGGATCCCATAGCTCCTAGATGATAGCGGGGGACATGGCCTGCCAGGTAGGCTTGGGGAGAGCAAAGATCCAATTCGAGTATCAGAGGAGGGTGGTTTGGTGCCACACATAGGCTTAGAGGTAGAGGGATGCTTATCCAGGCAGCCAAGGACTGTACAGCTGTTAGAATTTCCTAGGCAGGTGCCTGCCTGGTTTCCAGGGTGGAAACGAAGTGGACCGGCGGTGGCCGACTAGAGCCCCCGCCCCGGTGGTAGGGGGCGGGACGGTCCTGGGAGAAGGGCGGGGGGCGGGGCCAGGGGCCACTTAAGGCGGAGCCCCGGCGTTCTGGCAGAGCCGGAGCCTGACGGCAGAGCCCGGCAGGATTGGCACTTACCCACGACCCCCCTTCCCTGCTATGATGGCCGGTCAGTAGCATGTTCCAGACCCCCCGGGGGTATGTAGGCAGAGCTAGCGGCAGCCAGGTGTGCTGAGCCACAAGAGCTCTAGGGCACTCTGGGGGCAGCTCTGCCTGCTGCGCTCTCTGGTGCAGGGGGAGATGCCCAACTGACGAGCGAGCTGGTGAGGACAAGAACGTTCCCTTTTGGCCCGAGTCCGCTGCATCCATGGCGCTGCCGGCCAGTCTGGTGCCCCTGTGCTGCTTGGCACTTCTGGCGCTGCCGGCCCAGAGCTGCGGGCCGGGCCGGGGGCCGGTTGGCCGGCGCCGCTACGTGCGCAAGCAGCTCGTGCCGCTGCTCTACAAGCAATTTGTGCCCAGCGTGCCCGAGCGGACCCTGGGCGCCAGTGGGCCGGCCGAGGGGAGGGTGACAAGAGGCTCTGAGCGCTTCCGGGACCTGGTGCCTAACTACAACCCCGACATCATCTTCAAGGATGAGGAGAACAGTGGTGCAGACCGCTTGATGACCGAGGTAAGGAGGGCCTCTCCCCACCTGCTCGAGGGCACCGCCAATTTCTCTGCTCTCCTGTGGCAGCTGGCGGAGGGGACGGGGGATGGTGTGAGCTGTACTTCATCTATAGAGACCTTGATCTCAAGGACCTACCTACACTCCTCACCCCTCACCCGCCCCCCCCCCAAAACACACACACACACACACACACACACACACACACACACCTCTGCTGGCTGTACTGAGTAATCAGGAGGGATCCAGGGAGAGGCTGCATGGGGAGGGGGAGAAGGGACTAGTGAGAGTGAAGCTGGGAGAGACAGGGAGGGCGGGGAAAGGAGGATGGCGGCAGGCGAGACGGGAAATGGCTGAGGCGTGGACCGGGGGTCAGCTACCGAGCCAGGCAGGAAGGGCTGGGGTGAGCTGGGGGCCAGGAGCTGGCTAGGCAGCAGACAGAAAGCTCTACCCTTAGCCTGGCTCCTGACCTGATTGTGTTAAAGCTCTGTGGGCCAAAGAGACTGAAGGGGCTGGGAAAGGGGTGACCAAGGGTCAGGTCATCAGGCCATCTACCTGAGGAGGGGCTGGGCAAGAATTGTCTTTGGCGTGGGGGAGGCATCCCAGAACCAAGGTAAAGCTATTCTAGAGTCTAAACGACTGTCCCGGAGTGAAAAGTGATCTTTGATGGGAAGAACAGATGGGCCCACCTGAGAATCAAAGGGTCCCTGTGTCCCTCAAACTCAGTGTAGCTCAGGGACTTTCCTTGGAATTAAAGGGTTAAAATGAATTCAACTACCACGTATTAAGCATCTGCTGCAGACCAGAACCTAACCAACCTATGGTGAGGTGTGAAGGACCACCTCTGCTCTGTGATCTCAAATGTCAGAGCTGGAAGGAAACTTGGAGGTCACATTCTTCCACCCCCCCCCACCCCACCCACACCCCCGCCTCCCATTTTTACATGAGAGCTGGGCCCCAGGAGGAAAAGTGATTTAATCAAAATCTTGAAACTAATTAGTGGCATGCCTGGGACTAGAATTCAGGACTCCTGATTCTAAGTCCTATACACTTTCCATTACACCACCTAATTGTGTATGGAGTGGGGAGGTGGGGGGAGAGGGAGGTGTACGGATTTCCTCTGATTAACTGCCATAGTTTTCCAGGTTACTTTGTTAGGAAAACCTGTCCAGGGGAGAAAGAATTCCTTCTTGCTCTTGCCCTGAAGCATTCCTCCTACCCAGAGATTGGGAAGGGGATACTCCTTCCCTCCTGGCCAGGGATGGAATATCTTGGCCCTTTCCTCTGGTTTCCACCTGCAGCAGAGGGGGCAGAACAAGGGATAGGCCCAGGAGAGGCTCTGACAGGCCTGGGAGCCCCCCTCGGTCCTGCTTATCTCCCACACCCTGGCTGCAAAAGGCCTCCATTGAGTTGGCTCTGCACTGGGCTGCTGCCCCCGCAGGTCAAGGCCTCAGGGCCTCCTTAGGGGACAAAACGACAAAAAGTTGGAAGGAGTTACCACTTTTCCTGTCTTCCCCCTCCCCTCGTCTCCAACCCTGCGGAGGTGTAGAAGTCTCGGGAAGAAGGGCAGGGGGGAGACGTCCCTCTGGCAGTTAGGAGAAAACCAAGTCCGAGGAGAGGTCAGAGCGGGGAGAAGAAAAGGAAGCTGTCCTCTCTGTGCCTCCTCCCGCGAGGTCCGTGCTGTGGTGCGCGCCAAGGTCTCCGGCTCCCAGACTGGAGCGGCCGAGATAACCGTGGTCTCACTCCCCCGGCGCAGGCTTCCAGCCGCTGCTGCTTTTCCTCCTCTCCACTCCCACCCTGCAGGGGGCCCCCCAGATCCGCGCAAGGGCTGCTTGCGTTATTCTCAGGTGTTACTCCCACGCCTTTCTGCGCTGCCTCCGGAGCAGAGACGGAGAGATGGGGGGCTCTCAGGGCTGGCGGAGCCCTAGCTGGAACTGGGAGGGCTGGCCGCGCTGGGGGAGGGGACCCGGCGGGCCGGAGCAGGGATGGGGGGCGCGGCTTTCTGCCCTTTCCTCTCTCTGAGCTGGGGCGGCTGAAAAGCGCCTTTGTGGATGGAGCTGCTGAGTCCGCTTCTCCCGGCGCGTCCCCGGCCTCGGCCCGGGATTCTCGCTCGGTTAAGTCATCCGGGAGAATGGCCATTGTACTTCGCGCAGCCCCCGCCACCCCAACCCATTTTCCAGCAGCCTAGATCCTCCCGCACGGCTCCGCTTGGGCACCTCTGTGGGGGGCACTCGCACCACGAAAGGGTTAATGCTAGGGGCTGAAAGGAGGAGGAGGAAGGAAGGAAGGAAGCGATGCCCGGTGCCAGGGAAGGCAACGAAACAAAAGATGAATCAGGCGGAGGGAGGGCAGCCGGGGCTTGGGGCGGGGGCCAGGCCAAAACAGGGGCTCCTCTCGCGGAGCCGGGCTGCTCAACCCCTCCCTGACCAAGCTTACACCCGCTCTCTCCACTCTTGCCCTCTCCCAGGTTGAACTGAGGTCCCAGAACAACTAGGGATGAGGGGCGGAAATTAAAAGTGGGGGAAAGAACTAGGTTTGGGCGCTCCCTCTCAATCTCAGGGGTGACCCCACAGTTCGCCAACGACGTTCTGGAGAGCATAGATTAGCGACTACACCCATTCAGATTCTCACTTCCTCAGGACACTCAAAATCTGGGAGGGACTGGAGGGGTGTCGGGAAAACAAAGAAGAATTAACCCGCCCGTCCAGGTCGCTTTAGCCCCCATGCTGGTGGTAGTGGGACTGAGGAGACTGACTCCTTTATTCCCCGACAGCGTTGTAAAGAGCGGGTGAACGCGCTGGCTATTGCGGTGATG
Organism: Lipotes vexillifer; assembly: GCF_000442215.2. Taxonomy (NCBI): domain Eukaryota; kingdom Metazoa; phylum Chordata; class Mammalia; order Artiodactyla; family Lipotidae; genus Lipotes; species Lipotes vexillifer. The sequence goes on along the minus strand of NW_006779087.1, from coordinate 501,987 downwards.
AACATGTGGCCCGGAGTGCGCCTACGGGTGACCGAGGGCTGGGACGAGGACGGCCACCACGCTCAGGACTCACTTCACTACGAAGGACGTGCCCTGGATATCACCACGTCCGACCGCGACCGCAATAAGTATGGGTTGCTGGCGCGCCTGGCAGTGGAAGCCGGCTTCGACTGGGTCTACTACGAGTCCCGCAACCACGTCCACGTGTCTGTCAAAGCCGGTACAGTACGGGGTGGGTGGTGGGGTCCCTCCGGGAAACTGAGGGTGCGCAGCCCTGTTGCGACTCTAGGGGACCCCAGGCGGGCGTTAGTGTTGAAAACCCCCCTTCCATTTCTGCCCAGGTTAGGACCAGATCCGTAGGAACTTGCATGTTGTTCCGGGACTGGTGAGGTCTGCGCTGGGCTTGACCCACGTCTTTGACAATCTGTACTAACATTCTGGAACTGGTCTCCATTCAATCCTCTCTCTGCTTGTCCCCTCCAGATAACTCACTGGCGGTCAGGGCAGGCGGCTGCTTTCCGGGAAATGCCACCGTGCGCCTGCGGAGCGGCGAGCGGAAGGGGCTGCGGGAACTGCACCGCGGTGACTGGGTGCTGGCGGCAGACGCGGCAGGCCGGGTGGTGCCCACGCCCGTACTGCTCTTCCTGGACCGGGACCTGCAGCGCCGGGCCTCTTTCGTGGCTGTGGAGACCGAGCGGCCCCCGCGCAAGCTGTTGCTCACTCCCTGGCACCTGGTGTTCGCCGCTCGAGGGCCTGCGCCCGAGCCAGGCGACTTTGCACCAGTGTTCGCGCGCCGGCTGCGCGCGGGGGACTCGGTGCTGGCGCCAGGCGGGGACGCCCTTCGGCCTGCGCGCGTGGCCCGAGTGGCGCGGGAGGAAGCCGTGGGCGTGTTCGCACCGCTCACAGCGCACGGGACGCTGCTGGTCAACGATGTCCTGGCCTCGTGCTACGCGGTTCTGGAGAGTCACCAGTGGGCGCACCGCGCCTTTGCTCCTCTGCGCCTGCTGCACGCGCTGGGGGCGCTGCTTCCGGGCGGGGCCGTCCAGCCAACTGGCATGCATTGGTACTCTCGGTTCCTCTATCGCTTGGCGGAGGAGCTGCTGGACTGAGCGCTCCAGGCATAGAAACCTCGTGGCATCCGCCTAAACGGGAGTGTGCGGGCTGAGATCTGGAGATGTGGGCAGCAGACGATGCTGATTGGGAGGGAGGGAGGGATAGGGAGAAAAATGGACGCGATGGTTTAGGGCCAACCTCTAACTGAGAGGTTGGGTCCTAAGTAGGTGGGATTGATGATGGGTAGTCATCGACGAGGACTATTTCTCCTTTTCTTCCCCAGTGCCTCAGCCCCACCCGATTATTTTATTTTATTTTCTATTTATAAATTGTAATATAATAATCTGCTTGCCCCGCCTGGCAAGATGAGGGGCTGGGGCACAGCGTTAACAGTTATCTGACATGGGAGCCAATCTGACATCTGACATTTTCCTACAAGTGGGCTAATAAAGGGAAGGCTTCCAGGAGCTTATTGGGAAATATCTCTATTCAGATGGTGATTTACTTCCAGATTGGGGGAGGAGGGTACGAAGAAAGGGAACCATACTTTACTTCCCATTCCCCTCTCCTTCCCCAGCAGGTCGTCCCACCCTGCTTCCTCCTCTCAGAGGAGGCATCCCAATCGACCAGCAGAGTCTGACCTTTGCTAGGCTGCTAGTTCTTTTTCCCACCCAGAGAGGACTAGCATTCTGCCCACATGTTTGCATACGACTGTTGGAGGGACCAGGGTTACCCAAGGAACAAGAAAACCCAAAAATGTCCTTTTTCTGTTCATAGGGGCTCCAAAGGTGGCTCAGGCCACTGTGGGTACTGATACTTAAAGAATTCTGGCCCCCAATTGTTAGCCTGCAGTCCTGGTCCCTCCCTCAAGAATCACTGTAATCCCCATCCTACTCTGGTGTAAGGGGTCTACATGGGGCTGATGTTTTTTGGGGGGATGTAACTGGACCAACTGATGACTCATGGGAATCCCTAGCTAATTCATAACTGATAGTCCCCACACACTCTTGATCAAGAGAAAGAAACTGGACAGAGGGCTAGAACCTATCCCTCCTGATGGGCTGAGCCCAGATGTATGGTGGTAGAGGGGGCATAGGCTCTCCAAGCAAGGGCACATAGGAATTAAAACCTGAGCTCCCTTCCTGATCACCTGTCCTGGTTGTTGTTTCTACTGGCTTCCTCCACCTTTCCCCTCTCACCTCTCCCATTATTTCTAGCTCTGCTTTCCTGGCCTGGGTGTTTCTGGAAGCTCTGGGTCCAACGCAGCAGACACCTGGAATCCAGGCAGGCAAGTGCCCCTGAGTTAGGAATGGAACTCAGGGGCAAGTTGGACTGCACTGGAAGTTGCAGTTGGAGGAAGTTGGACTGCACTGGAAGGAGAGTGTCAGGGCCTGGGGGATGGTAGGGGTTGGGGGTACCACCAGGAGCCCACCCTTCCCTGTAGCGGCTATGCTCTTCCTGCACAGGGTCCCTGCTATATACTGCCCTCTAGTGGCCTTCAGGATCGGTTCCCTTCCTGGCCAAAGGAAAAATGCTGCACAGAGGGTGGACTGGATTTGTGCAGAGGAGCCTTCTCCCAGGATGCAAGAGATGGTGGATGGTACTTGTTAAGCTGCCAGGGGTTAGCCACAGGTATCAGAGGCTGGCGAGGAGCCCACCTGCCTCTCATTTGGAAAGTGGCATTTTTGTATCCCTTGCACCTGCTTTAGCTCTGTGGCTCCTGGTATGGTTGTAGCCTGTAGTATTCCAGATTTCCATGTGCATCCAAGTTGCCCACTCACCTCCCTCACCCTGTGACACTTTGAGTTCAGTGTCTGGAGGTGTCTGGAGGTGAAAGCATACTTAGGGTTCCAGGTAGTGCTTGATAAAGCTGACATTTGGAAGCAGGCTAAGTTTACCTTTAGTATCTTTCCACCTGCCATTTCCCTCAATCCACACCAGGTGCCCATTACCACCACCCTCCCCCTTTCAGAGGGATTTCAGAAACACGGTCCAAGCTGTGGACCTTTCCTTCCTACTTTCTAAACCTGCTCTTGTCTCATTCTATCAGATCCTGATGCCCTACTGTCATGTCACTCCAGGTGATGACTAATCTGATAAACTAATTAGTATTTCTATATTGATAGGCCTGTTTTCACTATTCTTTTCATGTAATGCATATATCTTTTTGTTTTTTTTGTTTTTGTTTTTTTCTTTTTCTTTTTTTGCGGTACGCGGGCCTCTCACTGCTGTGGCCTCTCCCGTTGCGGAGCACAGGCTCCGGACGCGCAGGCTCAGCGGCCATGGCTCACGGGCCCAGCCGCTCCGCGGCATATGGGATCTTCCCGGACCGGGGCACGAACCCGTGTCCCCTGCATCGGCAGGCGGACTCTCAACCACTGCGCCACCAGGGAAGCCCTCATGTAATGCAAATATCTTAAAGGTCTGCTGAAAATAAGGCCTTAAACCATAAGACCATAATGGTGCTGATTCCTAGCACCTTAATATGTTAGGCAGGAGATATCTGGGGACAAGGGGAACTAATTGTTTTCCCTCAAACTACATCCTGTAGATTACTCCCCAGGCCTGAGGCTCACCTGTCACCCCCAACTTCCATCCCTCCTTATTCTTGTCCCCTTGATGCCCTCCCAGCTTCCTAAAATAAAGTCCATTCCCTTCCCTCAAGCAGCAAAGAGTACCATCTCTATGAAGATGGCCAGGAAGGCATATTTACTTGGCCACACAACATCTCCAAATGCAGCACCCCTTCTCATTAACAGAATTGGCAAG
>NW_006779087.1:491497-498155 GCF_000442215.2 Lipotes vexillifer | reverse complement strand
GGGAAAGAAAGGGCATGGCTTGGAAGTCAGGCAGATCTGGAGATAATGATCCCTCCCTGACAGGATTGTTGACAATATCAATGTATGTGCCCAATGTGGAATAGATACCATTGAGTTTTATATGCTCTGCACCCATTTCTCACTGCCTTTGCTGCTGTCTGCTTCTGTCCTTACCACTCTACCAGATGCAGCATTATCAATGGTTCCCAGACTTTTGGGGATTGTGTTGTCCCTATAATTGTTTGATTTCATAACACTCCGTTCTTCAGAAGGTGCTGTGTGACAGATTTAGGTTTGCTTTAGAACTAAAGTATAGTTAAAAGTAATCTTGTTTTGAGAATTGCAGAGCATTTTGTGATCATCCTGGCAAGACCTCTCCACATAGTGGGAAACCGGAGTTGAGAAGCACTGCTTTAAGGTTCAGGTGACCTTTTTATTGCCCAGAATCCAGATTTTTCTCCCCTTCCTTTCTTCAAGCAGGAGTTACTGAACATCTACAGTGTAGTACCGTATTAGGCACTGAAATACACACCAAAATTAAGAAATAGCTTCTTAAAGGTATAAGATTGTTAGCTGCCAAAGCAACATTGTTACTTAATCAAGATGAGTTGGACGGGTGCTAAATGTCATATTTGTACATAGAAGGCCTTGTGGAGAAAGTAGGGCCTGAATAGGATGTTGTAGCCTGTGTAAGTGGAGGAGACTAGAAAGGCCATTCCAGACAGAAGTACCAACATGAGCAAGGACTTGGAATCTGGGATGAAGATGTGCAGGCTGGTTAGAGTAGGAAATTGGGAAGTGTAACTATATGTAGCTAAAATTTCCTGAGAACTTACTGCAGGCCAGCCCCTGTTTTAGCACTTTACATACTTTCTCATTCGGTCCTCACAATAACCCTATGAGATTGTATTACAGATGAGGAAAATTGGGGCAGGCATAATGAAATAAGAATGCCTTGATGGGGGCTTCCCTGGTGGCGCAGTGGTTGAGAGTCCGCCTGCTGATGCAGGGGACACGGGTTCGTGCCCCGGTCCGGGAAAATCCCACATGCCGCAGAGCAGCTGGGCCCGTGAGCCATGGCCTCTGGGCCTGCGCGTCCAGAGCCTGTGCTCCGCAACGGGAGAGGCCACAACAGTGAGAGGCCTGCGTACAGCAAAAAAAAAAAAAGAATGCCTTGATGGATGGGGCCACATCCTATGGGACCTTAAGCTGGTTTTTTTTTTTTTTTTTTTTTTTTCTGTTGATTACAGTTAGTATTGTCTTGTTACATCTCGTGGCTAAATTAAAAATGAACCATAATCAATGAAACCCGCGTCCCCTGCATCGGCAGGCGGACTCTCAACCACTGCGCCACCAGGGAAGCCCCTTAAGCTGGTTTTGACCCTTCCTCATCCCCTTCATTGGGTCACTAGTAAGTCTAGCTTTCTGACAGTTATTTCTCTCTCATTTTCATTGGCTCTTCTTCCTCCTGCCTGGATGACTGGCTTCCTTAACTAAAGCAACCTAGCTACCAGTTAAGGAAATACAGATGTGGGTGCAACTTTCTGGCAGTCATCCATGGCAGGTTGGTACACCAAGCCAGAAAGCATGAGAAGACTCTCAGCTCTTTTTGAATTAGAGGAGGGGAATGTTGCACTTTGTTAGGGACTGAATGCATGTGTCTCTGCCCAAATTCATATATTGAAGCCCTCATGCCCATGTGGCTGTATCTGGAGATGGGGTCTCTAAGGAAGTAATTAAGGTTAAATGAGATCATACGAGTGGGCCTTGATCTGACAGAATTAGTGTCCTTACAAGAAGACATAGGAGAGAGCTTGCTTTCTCTCTCTTCACATGTGCAACGAGAGGCCATGTGAGGACATAGTGAGAAGGCAGCCGTCCGCAGGCCAGGAAGAGAGCTCTCACCAGAAACCAAATTGGCTGGAATCTTGATCTTAGATTTTTCTAGCTTCTAAAACTATGAGAAAATAAATGTTTGATGTCTGAGCCACCCAGTCTGTGATATTTTGTTATGGCAGCTCTAGCAGAATAATATAAGCGTCCAGAAATGTTTGAAATAAGAAGAGGCCAATGCTAAGATGGGGTCCTTAGTGAAGATAAACAATTCTGCTTGAAAAATTAGCTTTTCTGACCTAGAGCCTTGAGATGTTTATCCCTGACTGTGCTTTTGTGGTCCCTGCTATACTGGAGGAAGCTTTCTTCCCTGTCTGGGTAACTGAGGCAGCTGTCTATGGGAAACAGCCTATGGCTGGTTAGGGTATTTTCCTGTGGGGGATTTTGTGGCCAATTATCACATTCAAGCCTTCCTCTCCCTGTTATTGTCTCTATATGTGACTTGGTTAATGATGAACATCTCCCATGAGAAAGTGGTATCTTTAATAAGGGTTTACTGAGTGTCTACTCTGTGTCAAATATTGTGTTGTGCCTTGGGCATAGGACAATAAAGTCAGGCACCGCTCTTACAGGTCATCTGGTGAGACAGGCATAAGTGGTTCGAAGGTTGTTGAGTGTGGTAAAGAGATGAGAAGTGGCATTTAAGCTGAGACCTGTACGATAGGTAAGAGTTGTTCAAGCCGAGGGAACAGAATGTGCAAAGGCCTGGAGTTGGGGAGCAGCAGTAAGATGAATCTGAGGAGCATCGACAAGTTCAGTATAGTGAGCGGGAGATGTGGTCGACTTTAAGGATTTTCAATCCTGTCTGGAAGTTGGAAAGCAATTGCAGGATTTGAAGCAGATGAGGGGAAAAGTCAAACTTGCATTTTAAAAAAAGGAAATTGCCGTGACTTCCCTGGTGGCCCAGCGGTTAGGACTCCGCGCTTCCACGGCAGAGGGCAAGGGTTCCATCCATGGTCGGGGAACTAAGATCCCACATGCCATAAATAAATAAAAAAGGAAATTGCCAATTGGATGGGCTTTTTGGGTCATCTTTATCCCTAAGTAGGTTGGTTCTCATCTGAGCATATGAGTATCGCTAATTCTGACCACAAGTAGGAAATGCCCCCGTCCCTACAGAGAGCGTGTTATGGGAACAGATGGAGGTGGGGGCAGCGTAGGGAAACTGGAGCAGGACAGGATAAGATAGGAACAGAACTGAAGGTGGTACCTCAAGCCCTGGCTTTGCTTCTCTCTGAAACCTGAACCCCAAATGTCTCTCAACTTCCCTCCTTGAGACCACATAACCTAAGAACACAGTGGTCTGCTTTCAAACCACATGGTGTCCAAACAGGATTTATTGGAACTAGGGACTCTTTTTCTGCTATTCTCTTTTGCTTTCCAGCGATTCTTTCCACGGAGCCTTGACTTTGCTTGGAGCTGATGGCCCTAAGCTGAGACAGAGCTGCCACCCTGAGAGCCAGGTCTGGGCTGAACATTGCAGCTGCCCAGGGAACAGCTGGTTAAGCCCTCAGCAGCTGCAGCAGCTGGGATTCCACCCAACATGTGAGCTGGGATTAATCCCATTTCCTCCACACACATCCTTTCCTTGTTTTAGTCCCTGGCTAGTCTATAGTAGCTCGTAGAATCTTTGAGGCTAGATATCATGAATCTCTCCCTGAAATAAGCTGGAGTCAAAGTCACCCACCTTCCTCTTCTCTTGGAGGCAGCTGGCCCAAAGCACCTTAGCACCACCACATGAGGGAGGATGTGGGTCTCTCTCTCACACACAACCTCCTTTCCCTCCTTATCTCTTATCCTTTGATAAACTGGCTAGGATGGATTATTCTTTGAAAAGTCTCATTTTCAATAACTTGTAGAATTGTCTAAAGATGAAGGGGCTTCTTTGGTGGGGTAAGAAGGTGGATTTCCTTTATCTTTGAAAGACTCTATACAGAGGCCTGGAAACTTGGTGGGAGTGTTGCAGGAGGATCAAGCATCCTACTGGTGGTTGTCACTTTTCAACTGTGATTGCTTCTCACATAACGGTGGCTCCACAGTGAAGAATAATAGGGCTGTATATTCTATTTGGTGCCTATGCACCAGCTGTGTGACCTTGAGGAAAATCACTTTGTAAGAGATGCCAGAGGCTACTACAATGAGGTGTTTCCAAGAGGTTGGAAACAAGGAGGTACTCTGAGATTTAAACAAGTCAAATTAACACACAAAGGGACAAGGCAGTTCCTCTCAGGTCCAGAGACTTGACTCCCTCCCTTCAACAAATATTTATTAAAGCCCCTGCAAATACTATTAGGCATTGTACTATGCTGGGGATTTTTGACAGTTTTCTAGAGAAACAGGCAGTCATTTTAATGGATTAAATTAATTAGGTTTTAGCTTAGAGGAGTGGCCTGATCAAATTTGGGTTTTAAAAAGATCACTCTAGCTCCTAAGTGGAGAATGGAGTTAGAAGGGAGTGGGCCCAGGGAGGAGTGCAAGCAAAAAGGATAATGAGAAAATGAGAGATGATGTTGGTTGAGATAAAGAGGTGGCAATGGAGATGGAAAGGACAGTTTCAGGAAATATTTGCATTTGTGGCATTGATAGGACTTGGTGGTTGATTGGACAAAGAGGAAGTGAAGAGTAAGGTAGGAGAAGAAAAAGATTTCTCTCAACTTTATCGGCTTGATATTAATGTATCTAAAATGAAAGAAAAAGTCATTGATCAACCAATATCAATCTATTGATCCAAAGTGCAATGTGGCAAATGGGCAACTCAGTCAATCAGAATTGTTACCATGTGCCCAGAATTATCCTGGGGAGAGAAGTGCCGAATGTGGTCACTGGCGGGGCAGGGACGGTTCTTTGGGCCTCCACGTGTCCTGGCCAAAATACCTTCACAGAGTTAGTCCTCTTCTTCTATCCTAATGTTCTGCTCATCAGGCACCAAATTGGTACCTCGCTGAAAAGGGAGTGCCCTAGATAGAGGATGCGCAGACTTCCTCGGTAGTGGAAAGGGAAAGCAACAGATACGTACATTGGCGCGGTGGGAACCCAAATCAGGCGTTCATGAATTATTGGGAGGTTTCCCTAGCGCATGAGCGTCTGGAGGTCCTGAGCAAGTCCAGTTCCCAAGTTGGCTAGACTGAGTGCTCTTCCCAGCAACATCTTTCTCAGTGATGTCCAGGGAGGGATCCAGACCATCTGCCTCTGGGCATACCTCTCTGGCCAAACTGTGAATTCAATTTCAAACTAATAACGATAATTACTATGATGGCTTCAATGTAATGAGTACCAACTATTTTTTAACAGAGTGATAGGGATACCACATACATTATCTCATTTACTTCTCACAATAGTTGTGCAAAATAAGTATTTGATTCCAGAAAGATTTAAGCGGTCACAGGAGGGCTGGAGGTCTGGGTTCCAAGGTTGTACAGCCAGAAACAATGCCTCAAATCATAGAACCAAGCCAACAGGGGCACTGCGGCAACTGCCACTAAACACTAGACAGTGCAATTTGCAGACCAATGCCCTGACTGGATGCTGGAAGGCACTGCTGACACCACGGCCACTATCCACCCTGGAACTCGATCTTTCTGTGGCAGCCAGAAAGAATGACAAACATCTACTATCTTGTTGTTCTAACCATTTCATAGAAGAGAAACTGAGGCTCAGAGCAGTTAAGTACCTGCCTGAGATCACATAGTGAGTCAGCCAGGATTTGAAACCAGGTCTGATTGACTGCAAAGTCCATGTTCTTTCCAATATGTTTTGCTGCTATGATGCACTTTACCTCTCCAGGCTGCAGTTTCTCAGCCTGTAGTCTGGAGAAGTTGTGTTACATCAGTGGTTCTCAAAGTGTAGTCCCCAGACCAGCAACCTCAGTATCACCTGGAAACTTGCTCAAAATGCAAATTCTTGGGCCCTACCCAGACCTACTGAATCAAAAACTCTGGTGTAGGTCCCAGCAATCTGTGCACCTCCAGGTGACTCTTATGTGTCCTCACCCTTCAGAATAACTGTACCAGATGATCACTAAGGTCCTCCAGCTCTAATATGTTATAATTCACTTATTTTGGAAGTTGCTGGTTGTGATCCGTGGATCGAGCAAGGTCCCCTGAGAGGAGCTAAGTACTTCTCATTTTCCTGAAATGGGTTGGTGTTTATCAAACTCCATGATAACAGAATTCAAGAATAGGTATAAGGGCTTCCCTGGTGCACAGTGGTTTGAGAGTCCGCCTGCCGATGCAGGGGACACGGGTTCGTGCCCCGGGCCGGAAAGATCCCACATGCCGTGGAGCGGCTGTGCCCGTGAGCCTTGGCGGCTGGTCCTGTGCGTCTGTCCCCAGCAAGGGAAGAGGCCACAAGAGTGAGAAGCCCGCGTACCAAAAAAAAAAAAAAAAAAAGAATAGGTATAAGAGTGAAGAAAGAACCAGACATATGGAACATGTAGGGAACATGCCTGCACTTGTATCCTGGCTATTTTTCTGGGCAGTGCCTAGAGACACATATCCTTAAGTGGCCCATCGACATGTGAACATCTGGGAGGTGCCCCAAAATCCACATGTCAAAAATAAGTGCATTGGGCTTCCCTGGTGGTGCAGTGGTTGGGGGTCCGCCTGCCGATGCAGGGGACAGAGCTTCGTGCCCCGGTCCGGGAAGATCCCACGTGCCACGGAGCGGCTGGGCCCATGAGCCATGGCCGCTGGGCCTGCGCGTCCGGAGCCTGTGCTCCGCAACGGGAGAGGCCACAACAGTGAGGGGCCCGCGTACCGCAATAAAA
>NW_006779087.1:476459-491376 GCF_000442215.2 Lipotes vexillifer | reverse complement strand
GCTTCTCACTCTTGTGGCCTCTCCCGCTGCAGAGCACAGGCTCCGGACGCGCAGGCCCCGCGGCCATGGCTCACGGGCCTAGCTGCTCCGCGGCATGTGGGATCTTCCCGGACCGGGGCACGAACCCGCGTCCCCTGCATCGGCAGGCAGACTCCCAACCACTGAGCCACCAGGGAAGCCCAGGTCATAAACTTTTTAACTTGAATCTGGAGTGCACTTTGTGTTAGTCCTCACCATCCTCTCTGTTGCTACTGTGGTCCAGGCCCTCATCTTTCTCCTCCTGGGTGTCAGCTTCCTAACAGTGCTCCTGCCTCCAGCACCAGCCTCTCTTGGTACATCCTCCTCCACAGGGTCGCCAGCATGATGCTTACAAAGCACAGCTGTCTTCATGGTACTGCCCTCCCCATAACACTCCCACCAAGGAAACATCAAAGGTCCCTTTGCTTATTGCAGTGCTTCCCAAACCTTGTACTATTTTCATAACTATGTCCATAGACCCATTCCACCCATATAATTGTTTAATATTTTTCTCTAATTTCACTGGCTTCTCTTTCTATCAATTTCAACCTCTTCTAAGCAACAATATTTGTGAAGTCAGAGTTTTGGCATTACAGCTCTTGTTTTTCCTACCACACATTAAAAATTAAATAGCAAAAAAAATTTCTTTTGTGTATTACCTAAGTCATCTTACACAGCACTAGTTGTATATTTTGAAAACCCTGGGGTACAGAATAAAGACAAAATTTTTTTTTTTTAAATTTTAAATTATTTATTTATTTATTTTTGGCTTTGTCGGGTCTTCATTGCTGTGTGCCGGCTTTCTCTAGTCGCGGTGAGTGCGAGCTACTCTTTGTTGTAGTGCGTGGGCTTCTCATTGTGGTGGCTTCTCTTGTTGTGGAGCACGGGCTCTAGGCACGCGGGCTTCAGTAGTTGTGGCACGCGGGCTCAGTAGTTGTGGTTCGTGGGCTCCAGAGCACACAGGCTCAGTAGTTGTGGCACACGGGCTTAGCTGCTCCTCAGCATGTGGGATCTTCCTGGACCAGGGCTCGAACCTGTGTTCCCTGCACTGGCAGGCAGATTCTTAACCACTTCGCCACCAGGGAAGTCCCAAGACAAAATTTTTTTTTTTTTTTTTTTTCGGTACGCGGGCCTCTCACTGTTGTGGCCTCTCCCATTGCGGAGCACAGGCTCCGGACGCGCAGGCTCTGCGGCCATGGCTCACGGGCCCAGCCGCTCCGCGGCATGTGGGATCTTCCCAGAACGGGGCACGAACCCGTGTCCCCTGCATCAGCAGGCGGACTCTCAACCACTGCGCCACCAGGGAAGCCCCCAAGACCAAATTCTTAAAGCTGGCATTCATAACCCTCCCTGATCTGATCCCAGTCAAATTTCCAGCCTGAATTTCCACACGTAGCTCCCCCCCACAGAATGCTCCAGGTACAGGGTCCACTCTGTATTTCCAGACACACTGTGCTTTCACTCTTCTCTGAGCATTTTGCCTTAAAAAAATTTTTTTTATTGAAGTATAGTTGATTTACAATGTTGTGTTAGTTTCAGGAAATCACAGCAAAGTGATTCAGGTGTGTGTGTGTGTGTATATATATATATATATATATATATATATATATACTGATTCACTTTTTCAGCTTCTTTTCCATTATAGGTTACTACAAGATATTGAGTATAGGGACTTCCCTGGTAGCACAGTGGTTAAGAATCCCCCTGCCAATGCAGGGGACACGGGCTCGAGCCCTGGTCCGGGAAGATCCCACATGCTGCAGAGCAACTAAGCCCGTGCGCCACAACTACTGACCCTGCACTCTAGAGCCCACGAGCGACAACTACTGAGCCCACGCACCACAACTACTGAAACCCACGCGCCTAGAGCCCGTGCTCCACCACAAGAGAAGCCACCGCAATGAGAAGCCCGCGCACCACAAGGAAGAGTAGCCCCCGCTCGCCACAAATATAGAAAGCCCGCAGGCAGCAGTGAAGACCCAACACAGCCAATAAATAAATAAATTTATCAAAAGAAATACACAAGTTATTGAGTATAGTTCCCTGAGCTATATACTGTAGGCAGGTCCTTGTTGGTTATCTATTTTATATATAGTAGTGTGTATATTTTAATCCCAAACTCCTAATTTATTCCTCACCATCCCAGCATTTTGCCTTTTTGCTTAGGGTCTTCTTGAGCTTTAAGGCTCAGCTCAGTTATCATGTGGAATCTCTGATCCTTCCAGACAGAATCAATCAATTTTTCTTTTCTTTCTTCCTTCCTTCCTTTCTTCCTTCCTCTCTCTCTCTTCTTTTTTGAAGAAAAATTTCTTCCATGCTTCTAGCTACTTATACTGTAGTGTGAGATGATATAATTTTGCCTTCTAATCTTTTTTTTTTTTTTGCGCGGTACTCACTGCCGTGGCCTCTCCCGTTGCGGAGCGCAGGCTCTGGACGCGCAGGCTCAGCGGCCATGGCTCACGGGCCCAGCCGCTCCGCGGCATGTGGGATCTTCCCGGACCGGGACCCGCGTCCCCTGCATCGGCAGGCGGACTCCCAACCACCGCGCCACCAGGAAGCCCTGCCTTCTAATCTTTTGCCTGATAATTTTCCCTACTATAACGTTCAGAGGTGTATCATTCAGAATCCTCGGAGGAAACATTGCATACTCAAATGGGAAACTGAAGATAATATAATGAAAGGGATATTCATAAAGGTGTGGACAGAGTAATGAAATATCTACAAGCGTGGTGAAGCATTCAGTCTGGCATCAGTGGGGAGTCATCAGAGGTGCTAACCCCTAGGCCTGAAGGGGCAAGGCAAGGAAGGATTACAAGAACTCAAGAGAGCTGCAATTGTGTCTAGTTGAAAGAGAGGGCTACCCAACAGGGTCTGTGACCTCTGGTAGCCCCATGAGTGAGTCCAGGAGAGACGACAGAACTGCCAATTTTATCCACAAAATCATGAGGAATAATACATTGTTATTGTTTTAAACCACCAAGTTTTGATACAGTTTGTTATGCAACAGTCAATAACATACATCAGCAGGGAGGTGAAGCCTTTCTCTACCAAAACTGTGGGAAACCAAGAATCTCTGAAGACCTGTAAAATGGAACCCATCATTTCAATGGAAACATAGTAAAAATGTTTTCACTTTTCATAGAGATAATTAAAACAGTTTTCTGGGAGCATTTCATCTTTATTTTATCTCAGCTGTTTGAGACAGAGCAATGTATGATGTTGTCACTAGAAATTTTATTCTAAGCTTATTTACCTAACATTAGGATAGTTTGCTTCCGTTATTTTATCCTATATTGGTGATCTTTGCATATCTGTGATTTTTAAAAATTAATTTGTTATTTATTTATTTATTTTTGGCTGCGTTGGGTCTTCGTTGCTGCATGCAGGCTTTCTCTAGTTGTGGCTAATGGGGGCTACTCTTCGTTGAGGTGCATGGGCTCCTCATTGGGGTGGCTTCTCTTGCTGTGGAGCATGGCCTCTAGGCTCACAGACTTCATTAGTTGTGGCACACGGGCTCAGTAGTTGTGGCTCACGGGCTTAGTTGCTCTGTGGCACGTGGCAGGCCAGGGCTCCAACCCGTGTCCTTTGCATTGACAGGGGGATTCTTAACCACTGCACCATCAGGGAAGTCCCTACCTCTGATCTTTACAAAGAAACCGTTTATGCCCTACCTTTTTTTTTTTTTTTCTTGCGTTATGCGGGCCTCTCACTGTTGTGGCCTCTCCCATTTGCGGAGCACAGGCTCCGGACGCGTAGGCTCAGTGGCCATGGCTCAAGGGCCCAGGCGCTCCATGGCATGTGGGATCTTCCCGAAACGGGGCACGAACCCGCGTCTCCTGCATCGGCAGGCGGACTCTCAAGCACTGCGCCACCAGGGAAGCCCTATGCCCTACCTTTTACGGTGACATATTTAACAAACAAATATCTTGGTCCCAAGATATGCAGGTCTTGTAGAATGGCTCTGTAAAAATTTGTTCCTATTCTCTTTTACTTTTCTATACTATAGAGGGTGGAAAAGAAAATGCTAAAATTTCCAGGCTTTTTTGCAAGTAGAGGTGGCCACATGATACAGCTCTGTTCAAGAAGACATAGGTGAAAATCTTCTGTGAGATCTTCTCACCCAGAAAAAACTACAAGAGAAAGCCCTTTGCCTTAGTCCTTTTGCCTTCTTCTTGATTGGAAACAAGAGAGTTTGAGGATGATTTAACAAAGAGAGTATTTACAAAGGTGTGGGCAAGGTGTAGGCAAGCAAAAGGGATAGAACAACACCTCCGGGTGAGTATCAGAGAGGCTGATATTACTGTAGGCCTGAAGGGTAAGGGGAGGGAATTACTGGAAACAGAACACTGAGAGCTGTCTGTGTTAGGGTTGGGGGAGTGCTTTGCGAGGTGCTGTGACCTTCAGTGTGGGAACAGACCTTCTCTTCCTTCCATTTGATCTTCTGTGAGTACTCCTCTTTGGCTGAACCCCACTGGAATCCAAGTGGCAAGGTCTACCTCCTGGACACAGATCTGGGTGGAAAAGAGTAGAGAGTTAATGTGGAAAGACAAACAGCATAAAAGGCATCTATCAATATTATTTATCTTTATATCCCTAGTGTGCAAAACATGGTAAGACTGCCTGGTACAAAGTAGGAGATGAATAAACTTTTATTGAATTGAATCCAGTTCTTTGTTTTATCCTACAGTGCTTACAACCTAACCTGGAACTACCGCCAACCTCATTCAAGCCCAATAATCCAGCATAAAATTGCTGGTCTGCAAGGAACTTCCTTTACCCAGGAGAAAAGGTATTTGGGTTCCTTTCTGAGGCCAGATTAAGAAGTGGCTCTTTGGGGCTTCCCTGGTGGCGCAGTGGTTGAGAATCTGCCTGCTAATGCAGGGGACACGGGTTCGAGCCCTGGTCTGGGAGGATCCCACATGCCGCGGAGCAACTAGGCCCGTGAGCCACAACTACTGAGCCTGCACGTCTGGAGCCTGTGCTCTGCAACGAGAGGCCGCGATAGTGAGAGGCCCGCGCACCACGAAGAGTGGCCCCCGCTTGCCACAACTAGAGAAAGCCCTCTCACAGAAACAAAGACCCAACACAGCAAAAATAAATAAACAAATTAATAAACTCCTACCCTCAACATCTAAAAAAAAAAAAAAAGAAGTGACTCTTTGGGGACTTCACTGGTGGCACAGTGATTAAGAATCTACCTGCCAATGCAGGGGACATGGGTTCGAGCCCTGGTCTGGGAAGATACCCCGTTTCGCGGAGCAAATAAGCGTGTGAGCCACAACTACTGAGCCAGCGCTCTAGAGCCCGCGTTCCACAACTACTGCGCCTGTGAGCCACAACTACTGAAGTCCGTGTGCCTAGAGCCTGGCTCCACAGCAAGAGGAGCCTCCGCAATTAGAAGCCCGCGCACCAAGGAAGAGTAGCCCCAGCTTGCAGCAACTAGAGAAAGCCTGCGCGCAGCAATGAAGACCCAATGCAGCCAAAAATAAATAAATAAATAAATAAAAAAATTTTTTAAAGGTGGCTCTTTGAAACAACTTTTGTAGATCTTGGACATTTTTAAAGAATTAATAATTTTATTTTGGCTGTGTTGGGTCTTCATTGCTGCGCGCAGGCTTTCTCTAGCTGCCACGAGCAGGGGCTACTCTTCCTTGGTGCGCGGGCTTCTAATTGTGGTCGTGAGCAGGCTTCTCACTGAGGTGGCTTCTCTTGTTGTGGAGCATGGGCTCTAAGTGGCACGTGGGCTCAGTAGTTGTGGCTCATGGGCTCTAGAGCGCAGGCTCAGTAGTTGTGGCCCCCCGGGCTTGGTTGCTCTACGGCATGTGGGATCTTCCCGGACCAGGGCTCCAACCTGTGTCCCCTGCAATGGCAGGCAGATTCTCAACCACTGTGCCACCAGGGAAGCCCCAATCTGGACATTTTAAAGCATGAGATGGTTCCATAGTTTTATAAAGCCTGTCCTCTAATCCAGTCTAACTCCTACACACCCACCTCATCAGTGCCTTGCAAAAGAAACAACTTCTGTGTGCTATCTGTATGACTCTCAGTTTCTACAACTGAAAGAGAACAGTGATAATAGCTACCCATTACTCAAGTCTCAGGCACAAATGTTACCTCCTCAGCTTCCTAGGATATCATATAAAAAAAGAGGAGTAACACCCCAGGTTACTCTCAGTGGGTTAGCCCACTAATGTCTTGTTTATTTTTTCTCATTGCAGTTATTACTTTTTTTCTTTCTTTCTCTCTCTCTTTCGCTGCTTCGGGTCTTAGTTGCAGCATGCAGGATCTTCATTGCGGCACGTGGGGTCTTTTTAAGTTGCGGCATGAGGAATCTAGTTCCCTGACCAGGGATCAAACTGGGGCCCCCTGCATTGGGAGCATGGAGTCTTAACCACTGGACCACCAGGGAGGTCCCTGCAGTTCTTACTTTTTAACTGTAACTCATTTATTGTTTGCTTGTAGATTGTTGGTCTTCTCCCCCAAAATACTTGCTCCTTGTAAGCAAAGACCTTGTCCCTGTTGTTCATGGCTCTATTTTAAGCACCTGGAAGGGTGCCTGGGACATGGTGGTTGTGCGATCAATATTTGTTCATGAATGAATGAATAATGCCAATTAACAACCTCAGGCTGTGGAGAATATTAAATGAGATGACAATGAAATACACCTGGCACAAAGTAGCACTCTAAATCTAGGTTTCTTTCCTCTTTATCCTCCCTCACCTCCTGTATCCAATCCTTCAGCAAGCAAGCCAGCTTAACCTCAGCCTCAAAACATACACTGAATTCTCAGCTTCATTCATCTCTACCACTCTAGTCAAGCCACCCTCACCTCTCACCTGGACTACAAGTAACAGTCTCCTAGCTGATCTTCCTGCTTGCTCCACTTGCTCCTGTTTCTCTCAAACCCCAATCCATTCTCTACAGCCAAGGAGATCTTTTAGAAACACAATTCAGATCATGTCATGACCCAACTTACTTAGTAACATAATCAATAGCTTTCTAGGTACTTAGAATTAGTCCAAACTACTCTACATAGCCTGGCCCCTGCCATCCTCTTAGATTTCATCTGCTTTAGGCTAACTGGCTTTCTCTCTCTCTCTCCCTTTTCTGGATTTTAACAAATTTATTTCCACCCTAGCGCCATCGCACTGATGGATTCTTCTGTCTGAATCTTTTGCTAGCTGGCTCCTTACTGTCATTCAGACTTCAACTTAAATGGGGCTTCTTTTGAAAGGAAGTGTCTCTGATCTAAACTGGTTATTTCTTATCACACTGCTCTATATAGCACTTAATACTATCTAATGCTTACTTGTTTAAGTTTGTTTCTTCCCAACTAGGTTTTAAGCTTTGTGAGTTCCGAGACCTCATCTGTCATGTCCTTCGCTCTATCTTCAAAGCTAGAGAAATGCCTAAAACGTATAGTATACGCTTAATAAATATTTGTTGAATAAATAAAACACTGTGATAATGATGACAGCTAAACCTCAGAGGACTTGGCCACAAATTCTAACAATTTTCCCAGGAATAAGATTTGCAGTTCCGAAGTTAAATCCTGGAAGACTGTGGAAACCCGAGAATAAAATATCTGGGGTTGAAGTCTGGGGGAATTGGAGGGAATATATTGCAACTTTGGCTTTTTTTCCCTACCCAAGGACGCCGGAGACCTTGCAAAAGGGAGGCCTAGAATTTTTCGACCAGAAATTCCAGCCCAGCCACAACGGATATTATCCATCCATGATTCTTTGCAGCCGCTTTTACTAGGTTGCAAAGGCGCAAACACCTCTAGGACCCCGGGTTCCTTTCTGTTTCTTTATGAATGAACCGGGTCTAGTCTGCGCACGCGCAGCTCCTGGTTCTCCCGCTCCACGTGAGGCCCGCCCTTTGCTTCTGCCAACGGCTCCGCCCTTATCCTTTCTAGTGGACCAATGGCGAGCGGCCTGGGGGGCGGAGCCCTGAGCGGCGCGGCAGTGTAGTTCCCCGGTCGCCCGGCTCCCTCGCCTTAGTCTTGCTGTGTTGTGATCACGTGGCCAGCTCCGGGCGCGGCGCTTGTTTTGGTTTCCCTCTATCTTGCCCCTGGCAGCTTCAGGGTGAGCGGCTTTCCTGTGCCGGTTGCTACACCTGCCTGCACTCGACTTTCTCTTCTTGGGGCTCTCTCAGCCCCAAGTTCTGCAAGCCCCTCGGGGCCGGCTCCTGCCATGCCGTTAGTTCGCTACAGGAAGGTGGTCATCCTCGGATACCGCTCCGTAGGTGAGTCTCGGTCTTGGGGAGAGCACGGGTGCACCGCGGCTTTTTGGCCAGAGGAGGCGCACTGCTGCGGGTACGCGACCCAGGGAGAAATGGTGGCATCCTTAGAACCAGTTTATAGAGCGAGGATTGAAAGGTTGGAGTTGAAAAGGCTGGGGTGGTGGTAGTGTAGAAGGCTGCAGGAAGCTGGAGCATGTAAGAGTTAACGTGGGCTTTACTGCTGGATCACCGCGGTGGTCCTCAGCGTTACTCTGGGGGGTGGAGGTGGGGTCAGGATTTGATGGCGGGGGCGCGGTCTGGGTGGGGCAAGTCTCAGGTGTCCGGTGCAGGACTGACTGGGTCCTAAGGAATCCCGGATCTTCCCAGGGGTGGGGTGGGGTGGGGTGGGGTGGGGAAAGGCGGCGGGAAAGGCTTCCTGCGGCGCTACTGTATGCATCCGGTGGCCAAGGTGCAGCGACCCAGGGCGAAAAGAGGGTGAAGGTAGCCTAAGGGAGAGCATTGCATGGGGCATTCCCAGGCTAGGATGCTAATTTGGGGTCCCCTTTAGTCCAGGGCCACAGCCCGAAAGGACAGAGGATGTGAATATGGATGGGTGATTTGGATAAAATTACCTCTGCTCCCCACAGGGAAGACATCTTTAGCACATCAATTTGTGGAGGGCGAGTTCCTGGAAGGCTATGATCCTACTGTGGAGAATAGTGAGTAGACTTCTCCCCTAGGGATTGGGTAGGGAAGGCTTGGGTGCCCCATCCAAGTCCATAGTTTGGGATTTTCCTGGTGCCAGAGGGATGACTTAATTAGACATTAAATCTAATCTCCTCTAGCAGTCCTGTTCTGAGTGGAGCTAGAGTGTGGATTTTCCAAGATACTGAGTCCAGGATGGTGTATATGTAGACAATAAGAAGCCTAACATTGTCTCTCCAGTTTCCTGGAGAGCTCTCTAGACCTGGCCCATCTATGTCAATATATAGGGGCACAGATGGCTAGTCCTACAAGGCACCTCACAGTCAAGTTTTCTTTTCTTTTCAGCTTACAGCAAGATAGTGACTCTTGGCAAAGATGAGTTTCACCTACACCTGGTGGACACAGCAGGGCAGGTACCAGTTTGGGGTAGGGTATCTAAATGTGGCAGTTCAGTCCTGGGAGAGGAAGTCTGGTAGCCTCTGAGGCTCATCTGTAAAGTAGGATTAAAAGAAAAGCATTTTAGCAGCATTTCAGTGTGCAGCGCTGATTGGAGCTACTCTATTAATACTTGTTGAACAGAAGTGACTGGAGTAGGGAGTGCCACAGGGAGGGTCCCCAGGATACAGCCCACCAACCTTGGCTATCTGAGTGCTGTGGATCTAGGTATTGACGTTTCTATTTCTTGTCAGGATGAGTACAGCATTCTGCCCTATTCATTCATCATTGGGGTCCATGGTTATGTGCTTGTGTATTCTGTCACCTCTCTGCATAGGTAAGTGACCAAGGTTGTGAGTGGGAGACTTGGGAGGATCTGAGGGCTGTCCCAGAATAAAGTTATAGATTCATTTCTTGTGTTTAAAGTTTCCAAGTCATTGAGAGTCTGTACCAAAAGCTACATGAAGGCCACGGGAAAACCCGGTATGTGGCTCTGGGGAATAAAGACATAGTGTGGACCCAAGGGGAGAGGGAGGACAGAGGGGCGTATTGATCCAAATTAAGGAGAAAGTCAGGACGTAGATCCTGTCTGGTTTGATTGGGAGTTGTCCAGCTCTGATTTGAAGGAGGTTGGGGTCCATGGGGAACAGAGGGGCTCCTGTAGTAACTGCTGTTTCCTCCCAGGCTGCCAGTGGTGCTAGTGGGGAACAAGGCAGATCTCTCTCCAGACAGGTATGGAAATCTCTGTAGCTTAAGGCGAAGGAAAGTGAGCTGGACTAGGAATGAGCCAGGGTCTTGTCGTGGCTCTGCCACTGATTCGAACCAGTCATTTTACCTCTTCATCTGTAACTTGAAGGGTAAGACAAAACAACCCTTCTATTTCAAAAACTATCATTTCATATTTCAAGCCTCAGTCCTAGGCTTCTGTAAAGATTCTGCAGAGAACATGGGGCCATTGCTGTCCTTCATTTTCATGTCCCAAATTCGCTTCTAGGGAGGTCCAGGCTGTTGAGGGGAAGAAGCTGGCAGAGTCCTGGGGTGCGACATTTATGGAGTCATCTGCTCGAGATAAGCAGGTGCTGGGCCTGAAGATTAGGAAGGTGGTGGCGGTAGCAGTGTTATGGCACTGCTTGGTGGTGGGGATGGTGGGGGAATGGGGTATTCACCTCAGAGTTGGGTGGTATTGGCAGTGAACTAAACAATTTTTTTTGCCCTGAATCCTTATCCCTTGCAGCTGACTCAAGGCATCTTCACCAAAGTCATCCAGGAGATTGCTCGGGTAGAGAATTCATATGGGCAAGAGCGCCGCTGCCATCTCATGTGAGCCCTTGAGCATGGGGTAGCTGCCTTGATTCTGCCCCTGGCAC
This sequence comes from Lipotes vexillifer, assembly GCF_000442215.2. Classification (NCBI taxonomy): domain Eukaryota; kingdom Metazoa; phylum Chordata; class Mammalia; order Artiodactyla; family Lipotidae; genus Lipotes; species Lipotes vexillifer. The sequence goes on along the minus strand of NW_006779087.1, from coordinate 480,628 downwards.
TTGCCAGGCTCCAGTGGGGGCTTGGGGGGGCAGGCCCTCAGGACTTCACGGGTTTGTTTGTTTGCCAGCTGTGTCCCTGGCCCTCTGGGCACACAGTGTGGTACCCTCATGTTTGCACACTTACCTGGGCTCCAGTGGCCTGGTTGTCGATGTTTACAAAGAGGCAAGGATGTCTCATGGGCACTGTCCTCTAGCTCTGTTTTTGCTAAATAAATGAATTGTTATAACCTATGGAGTTGGGATATGAGTCCTGGGCATTGTTTATTCAGGACCCAGTCTCCTATGTAGGTTTTGTGTGTTGGCTGGGTGAGGGGAGCTGGGGACTCCTGAAGTGGAGCTGGCTCCCTGGAGTGACAATGTATATATGCAAATAAACTGATTAATCTTTTTGTAGTTGACTTCTCTGTATCTGGGGAGAGCTCAGGGCCAATATCTCCTTTTCTAAGGAGTGATGACTATGGCCTTTGGTAGAGAATCAGGGTTAACTCTTTCCTCCTACCTTGTTCCTATTCCTTACCCCTCACTCATTCAGGACCATTACCCTAAGACTTACTACTTATCTTTCCCACCTTTCTTTTCTACTCTTCTCCTATACAGGTAACCTATTGACTGCCACTCCCATCCAAATTTGTAGGCTCTCACAATCCCCTTAACTACAGAAACACCACCCTCTAGTGGCCGGCTGCCACATGCTGACATAGCTTCCCTTGCAGGGCCTTGGCATTTGCTGGAACTCAGAGAGGATAGGGTTTGGGTGGAGGAAGAAAGACCCTTGTTCCTAATGATGTAAGAATTGTGAAGTTTTGTGAAGGCAGGGACTAAAGTGTTATGATGATTTCAGCTTTTTAAGAGTTGAATAAAGTAAGAAATAATGCCCCTGCTCAATCCCCACTCCCCGCTCTCCATCTCCCCAAGTGCCTTTCATTAAAATGGATGTTCTTTGCTCCTTTCATACCTTTCACACCTTTGGAGTTGTGCTACCTTTTTTGGTGTCAAAGGCTATTGCTTCTGTTCTTTCTTATTGACCGGCCAGCTCGGTAGGGGGATGGGTTTGGCTAGGAAAATTTGGTCCTACCTGCCTCTACCCCCCACCCCTCCTCAGCAGCCCTAGGGCCTAACTGGCCTAATACCTCCTCCAAGGACTTATAAGGGTTACCTGAATGGTATCCTTCACAGGAAGGGCATAGAGTTCTCCTGCCAGCTGGGGATGCACTCCTGCCAACTCTGTCAATGCACTTAGTTGGGGAAAATGGACAAAATTTAGGTGTGATTTTTAGCTGTGACCTTGTTATTGCCTGGCTCCAGGCTAGTTGGGCTTACAGTTGGGGATGACGGTTTGTCATGCTGGTTTTCAAAAGTCCTGCCAGCTGCTTTTGCATCTCTGATCTAGAATCTAAAAAGAGTTAAGGGCTGCAGGAAGGAGCATATTCCAAAGAGCAATCTCTCGGGGGCTTAGGAGTCTCTTTAGGGTTGTAAACACCCTCTCTCCCTACACTAAAATTAGGTCCTTTTATACATCTGACTTGGAATTCTCATTAAGAGTACCTCACTCCTGTTATTTCCATGAGGTCTGAGATAGAATAACAAATGTCTGAGGTTTTCTAGAAGTGTATCAAACAATCTCAAGGCCTGATAGTAGTAAAGAATAGTGGTTAATGGCTGGGTTAAAAGAGTAAAAGAGTTACTCTTCCACTTAGCTGTGTGACCTTGGGCACTTAACCTCTCTGAGCCTCTGAACCTCTCCCAGTTTCTCATTTATGAAGTGTAGTTAAACCTTCCTCATAGGACTGATGTGAGAATTTAAACTGAAGTGATTTATGAAATACTTAGCATAGGTCCTCATACATAATAAACCCTTAAGAAATAGTGGCTATTGTGTTATTTGAGGTCTTTCTGGTGAGGGTCTGCCTTTCTGCCTCTGGGTGCAGAGTAGGGAGAGGCCTTCCATTTTTCCAACTTCTGACTCTTGGTGGACTTATTCCACTATGGCTGGGACAGGTGTGGGGTCACTGCTGGACTTTTTTGCTGAAATAGACCTGAATGGTCAGTGAAGAGCATATGTCAGTGTGTGGCTAGCACAGGACCTATCTGATCCCTCCTATGACTCTGGCCAGTAGGGATCTAGGTCTCCTGCACTGTCCGAATATGAAAGCCGCAAGTCACATATTACTATTTAATTTGGTTTTTAAATTAACTAAAATTAAAAGTTCCTCAGTTGCACCATCTACATTTCAAAGTGCTCAATAGCTACATGTGGCTAAACCATATTAGATAGTGTGTAGTGCATTTCTATCATTGCAGAAAGTTCTATTGGACAGCACTGTAAACCCTTTCCCACAAAACCAGCCCTGCACCTGATTTGCCTGCCTCTTTTTCCACATCTTAAAAATAAAAATAATAAAATAAATATATATGAATACACACACATATCTCAGGAAAAACATGGCCATTGTTTTGCATCATGCATGGCTCAACTTCTCACTTCATGTGGTTTGTTGAGCAATTTTACCTATTTCAGTCTCAATCTCTTCATCCGTAACATGGACATAATTACATGTAATTCATAACGAGGGTGAGGAATAACTACGAATATATAAAGTATCTAGCACATTTGTTAATTTGTCTCCTCCTGTCCATCCCGTGGATAGAGTTAATGCAGAGAAGTCATTTCCAATCCCTTCTCATCCAGACTAATTGGGGGGGGGGGGTGTCTGTATGCTGGGATCTTGTCCAGAATAACAGTACTCCGGCCAGGTAGCAGCAAGGCTACAAGTTACATGCTCCCTAAAAAGGGGTTACATGTTTACTAAGAAGGGGGACACAGGCCCTGAAGATTAGGAAAGAAGGAGTGGGGCTGGGGGTGGGAGCACCCAGCAAAAGAGGGGAAACTCTACATTTATGTTTTGATGGGGGAGGTGATTGTGGGGGCACTAACAGTCCTCTTTCCTCTCGAGGGGATTTGAGAGTCAGAAGGAACGACTAGGGACTCGTTCCGTTTTTCTTCAGGCCCCCGAACGTGGCAGGAACCCACCCTTTGCAGCGCCAGGCGCCGTGCCTCACTTTCTCCATTTGCGGACTCCAGTTCCCAGGATGCAGAGCAGCGGCCAACCTCCTGGCTCTTCTTCCATCCCCCTCCCGGGAAAGATTGCTCCTGGTCAAGGCAAGGGGCAGCTGGAGTTTCAGGGTCCGATAACTCCAGGGAAACGGAATTAGGAAGTGCCCGGAGTCCTAGTTCTACTAGCCGGGCGGTAAAGGAGGCAGTTCTAGGGCCGGGGCGAAGAGGAAGGGGGCTTCTTTCCCACGTGTCTGCACAGCGGCTGGCCCGGCGCAGTCGGGGTTAACCCGTGGCGGAGGGATCCCCTAGCGTGTGCGTAGAACTGCAGAGTCACAGCCTTTCCTCCGAGAGGGCAGGATCCCTCCGCCGCTCCGCTCCAACACAAAATAGGGCCGCGTCTTCTCCTTTCTCCCCCTTCTGGAGTGGGGTTCACCAGGCAAAAGGGCCACCCGGATCTCGCGCCGGAGGCTTCCTGAATCTCCAAGACCGTTGCCGAAATCTCGGGCCAGGAAATAGCCCCTTCGCAGGAACCACCCTACCGGCCGAACAGGAGGCGGAGGGGGGGGAGGCGGAGCGGCGCCGCGCTGCACTACTTTCCTCTCCGGTTGCAAATGGCTGCCTCGTTCCCCACTTTCCGCTCAGTTTCCTGACCCCCCGGCGCCGGGAGCCGGGGTTGGGCCATGCACCTCTAGGCCCCCCCGCGATCGCAGCCAGCCGGGGGTCGAGGGGGTGCCGCCGATCAGAGCCGGCCAGGCCGGGGGCGGGGCAGCTCCCGAGGCCAGAGGGGAAGGGAGGCGAGCGCAGGGCCTGGAGCGGCCGGAGGGGAGCGGGCAGAGGGCTCGCACCGCCCGCCCCTTCCTCTTCCTCGCCCACCTACCCTCCTCCCTTCCCCGGGGGGAGCAGAAGGTGGGGGGCTCGAAGCCGCCGAGGGCGAGCGCTCGGGGTCGAGGAGCCCGGCGCTGGGGTGTGTGTCAGGTTCAGCTCCGCGGCCCCGCCGGCTCCGTGTCGCCGTAGCTCGCGCGGCCCCGGGGCGCCGGCCCGAGCGGGGAGAGGGGCTCGGCGCTCCTGCGAGGGTCTCACGTTCCATCCGGGCCCGGCGCGGGGCGGCGCGGCA